>NW_027226476.1:4200000-4674018 GCF_022539635.2 Chironomus tepperi
ATATTAGAAAAAGATTTATTCGAGTTTAATCCTGATTTAAATGAAATTTATTTATCATTTAACAAAATTTCGCACATTGATCCAAATGTGTTTGACAAGCTGACTAATCTAAAGAGTTTGACCCTTCGCTCGAATGTATGTATCAACATGGATGCTGACGACAATCCAACAGCTGTTCAAAATGTCATCAAAACAGCAAAGGATAAATGCACAACTTCAGATTATTGAAGGAATTAGATCGGAAATTTGATGAAAAAAATTATGAAGGCACTAAACATAAATGAATAAAGCACCAATAAAAAGTGCAAAAATTTGTTCGAATTTTCATTTAATTTTTTGAATTTTATTGCTTTTTATTATTATTATTACAAGCTTATTAATTATATTATAATATCAATCTGTTCAGGATATTTAGGTAAGATAAAAAATATAACATCGGTGATTCCACCGATGAAATTTTTCACAAAAAATGATTTTTCTCCTAATTTACATACTTTGAAGCATAGGTTTTATGTATCGCAGAACAAATAAATCTGATGATAACAACCGATTTTTAACTTTATAATCAAACCATAAAATACACAAATTTATTAATCTCATCCAGCAGAGTGAATATTAATAATACACCAACTAGACATTCATTGGATGTTACATATATATGATTAGGAATGTTAAGCAATTTATGTAAATTATGTATGACCTTCAATTCTCGGAATGGGGACTCGTGTTCTGAATGACCTTGCTACGTCCCTGCTTTTGATGGATATCACATCAAATGTTCTATAATAAACTTAAAGTTGAACTGAACTGTTCATCAGTACATTTAAGGTAAGGGTTGTCGATTATAAATCCTAAGTACTCGGGATTTGGGGTATCCAAACTGGGGTACTTGAGTTTTTACCCAAATCCTTGTACAAATAAAAAAGTCAGTATGACATGAATTTTCACACTGATTCAAAAGAATTAAGGTAAAAAGTCACTTTTTTTTTAGAATTTCTCACCTTTTTTTTTAAGAAAGTGTCGGTCACCGTCTGATTCTGTTGCTGACTCTGTCTTCTATTTTGTACAAAATCTCTGTCCGCACGTTGACCTGACATTCTTTCATTACAGTTCTATGCCAAACAGCTTTTGGAGCTCCAGGACGTCATTTTCCTTGTGGATTGATGTAACAAACTTGTGATTCTGTCCCAGCATTGAAATTCTATTTATGAATTGTCATTATTTGAATATTCTTGTTGATGTCTTACTGACTTGTTTTTTACACAAGCTTCTCATTTGAAGGTCATTTCCATTCCACAAAATCTTGAGAAAATCTTCTTTATCAATTTACATAAATTGCTTGCCATTCCTAATCATAAATATGTAACATCCAATCATTGTCCAGTCGGTGTCTTATTAATATTCACTGTGCTGGATGAGATTAATAAATTTGTGTTTTTTATGGTTTGATTTTAAAATTAAAAATCGGTTGTTATCATCAGATTTATTTGTTCTGCGATACATAAAACCTATGTGAATAAAATGATATAAATTAAGAAAAATAATCTTAAATGAAGACAGTTTCGTGTTAACTTTTGAACAGCAATCATGACTTAAAAACTAGTCGAGTTCCTTAATAAAATATTGGTGCAAAAAATAAAAAAAAAAAGTGATAAAATTACGATGGACACAAAAGTGAAAATTTTTAATAAAAAATCAACAAAAAATGGAAATGTTGGATTTAAATTTCAGTCTGGAATATCAGAAGGTAAGTCTCGTTGTAATTATTAAAGTCCACAATTTTAATTTTGTGATAAAATAAATAAAATTGTGTATCAAGTGCTATGACATGCTTCAAAGTGTCTGTAAACCATTAGTGACTGATCCTAACAGGCAATGAGGATGCTCTCGAAAGCTTGCTTAATATGCACTTGACAGCATACTCCTTGCCTGCTTGGGTGATGTTTGCAATATTCGATAAATATGTGGTCTTGCTTACTGTATAGTCATTAGTATAATAAGTCTCAATTATCAGACATAATCTTAATTGACAAAAATATGTTTTTGTTCTTCAAAAAGGCATTTGGGGTTGTTCATTTATTACGTAACGTTCATATTGGGTATTTGGATTTTGTTAAGGAGGGTGTGGGTCAAGATATTGTAGCAATGAAAAGAGGGTGGGAAATGTCGGTCTCATAAAGTCAATTTTACACGTTACGTTATAAATGAATGGATCCTACCTTACACAAAATGAGTATATTCACCGTAATGTCCGTGCTTATGAATAAACTCAATCAATTTTGTCAACATTTTCATGAGCATGTCTCCTTGATAGTGATGTTATAGCAAGCATGAAGCTTCACACATGACACATGTGTTCCTTAATTACATCAAATGCAGTAGTTTTGGAGATGACTTTGGTATTGATGTTCTTTTTTGCTGTGGATGTTGTCAAAAAAAATCACTATTTTGTTCATGTACTAATAAACTCAAAACAGCGTTGGCAATCTGCTATCGGTCGATTACTGGTGTCGGGTGTCAACAGCCGCAATTGAATGCCGAATATATATGATATTAGGTTGATTGCCATCGGTATATTGCCAACTCTGACACATAAGTGCAGGTTTATTGTATATTTGCTGATACTACACACGCAGTCTATTGTTCTATCACAAGATTTGACCTCGACCGACAGACCAGAAAGCAAATTAAATTTTGTAATCAAAATCTAAATCTAAATTTCAAATTATATAAAAAAGGCTTATTAAAAATTCTAAAATAGCTTTTAGGCTTGATTATAGTTTTTCGAATTAGAATTTTATTATTTTACGATTTTTTATGTCTTTTATTTTATTTTTGTCAATCTTCTTTATCTTAAAATATTCAAGGTCAAAATCTTTTTTTTTTTTTTTCATCATGTCATTTTCAAACATATAGGTTGTTGACCACTGGTCTAACCGTCTGCTGCTATTTTGATAGTATTGAGTTAATGTTTCAAACCGGAGCTCTCATCGATGTCTGGTTGCTGTTTCACTCCTGCCACTCAGGCAACTTACTTTGACTAGTCCATCAAAGTGAATTAATAGCTAACATTTTGTCTGTTTAAACTTCTGGGATTCATTCCTGTGCATTATGTGCAATTTCCTGCTCAAAACTTGACCAATAGTTTATAGTGGGATCCGAACCATTCCTTTGTCTGTCGATCGAGGTCAAATGTTGTGATAAATTTTTCGACTTGTTCATTTCAGCTGTGTGTGCAGCATATCAACAAATGTACAATAAATATGCAAATCTAAATGACAAATCCTATTAGATTAAGATCACATCAAGTCATTGACACTGCTGGAGATGAAGAAATATTTCTTCCGGATGAAACGTGTGTGGGTGTAGGACAGTTGCCCACTCGTACACATGCCCACTGGTTCATATGCCCACTAGTAGAGTTGTCCCTATATTAAAGAGACAAAAACTCTGCACAGGAATCACTAAGAGGTTTCGGGTTATTTACACTCAATTGTTCAAAATTCTTAGATGTGGTAAAACTTTCGGTTTTTGAACTTCACTACCCTTAACTTTATTTTTTTTATAGTTATAAAATCATTGATAAGTAAGTAACCAAGTATGTCAATTGGATGTAATTATTATGAATATAATGATTCTGGATTTTATTATTATTATGGAATATTGTTTCTAAATGTTAACTGGATCTTGTTTTAAGGACATAGTGTGTCTGGAAGTTAGCTGGATCTTATTACGTTGTACATAATGTGACTAGGTATTCTCTAGATCTTACTTTATGATCATAATATTTCTGGTTTCAAAATAGACATCGTAAACAGAAATCATATATTTAAATTGTATTATATACAATAAGATCCAGTGAACATCCTAAATCATTATGCTTATTTACTTACTTCCTTTGCGAAGACGCTCGAGGTCCCATTGATGCATTTAGAGTTCTTTGGTCTACCTCGAGAATCATTTTACTTATTATAATTATATCTAGTTGACATATTAAGTTTCATAGACCAGTCTAGTGTCAATTATGTTAACACTAAATACCATAAAGTTAAGGGTAATGAAGTACAAAAGACCAAGTGCATCGTCTAAGAATTTTGAAAAATTGTATGCAAAAAACCCGAAGTTCTTAGTGTTTCCTGCGCAGATTTTTTGTCTAGCCAGTCGAAGCTTTCAAACTTGGAGCTCTTTGAGAGATAACTTACTTACTTACTTACTGGAATCATGCTTCTCACCTTCTCACCTGCTTTGATATCTAATTGAAATTTCCGCATTTCTGTTCTAAGCCAAGTTTCTTTTGGAGCACCTGGGTAACTTTTTCTTTTGGATCCCATTCGGGGGTGGTAACACAAGTTTGTGTTATCTTCCCACTTACGTCACTTTCTCTAGTGTTGCGTTTTCGGAGCGTGTGACCTATGCAGCCATACTTTCGCTTGAATACTTCCCGATTAATGTCTTCCTGATCAGCACAGTAGTAATACTTGGATTGACTTGGTGATCCATCACCAGATTCTGAGGATCCGTCAAAAGCAGCAATTCACAAAAAGCCACAGTTTTGGTTGTATCTGTGTCATTACAATTCTACATGTGACTACAGTCTACCGGCTGTGCTCAAATACTACTCACAAGACTGAATATGTCCGTATTGAATTACGAGCCAGGTCAAGCCATCATTAAGCAGTTCTCATGTCCTTGCTGAGTATGTTTAACTTGTAAAATTAGTAGAAATCTAATTTCGGACATGTTCAGTCTTGCGAGTAGGTCAAGCTTCGTTTGGTACATATTTGAGAACAGCGGGTTGGTCGTAGTCACACGGAGCATTTTAATGATCCAATGCTGCTGACCTTTTAAATGCCAAATTATCATAAGATTAATGTTTGATTTTTTACATACTTTTTCATTTATAGCCAGAAATATTTACGAACCTATCGAGCTTGATAAGCTACTTGATCCAAAGACGCTTGATCAGAAGCCATTCCAGTCAACTGATGTAATTGATCCTGTCATAATTCCGTGCACCAGCAAGGATGATTTCTTACAATGTATTAAGTTTAACACCAAAGCTGAACAATCAGAGCAGTTGATTAGTAAATTCCTATTTCCTGGTGCTGTACCTGGACTGGAAACTGCAGATCTTCAGAAAATTAACACAAAATATGGCGAACAATGTCCGGTTCTTATGCTTGTGTCTGAAAGTGAAGAAAAATGGACAATTTTGTGGAAATCGCAGGAAAATGAGAAGTTCTTCGAACTCAAACATCCAAAAAAGCTAAATTGGGAAGAAAGTTTAAAGTTGTGTGAATTTGTGGCTGACTTCTTGTCTAAATCTTTGAAGAATAATCACATAGGTAAGTGGATATTGACTAGTAATTATAGATATAGATATCCTAACTAGTTTCATAATAATTCCCAAATGAAGCAGGTTGAGATTAATCGACCATATGTCCAGAAGACTGATAATATTCAGGAACGGATGAGTAAAAAAGGACGTTAGAGTCTTTAGTATTCCTGTTTGAAGGTTTTTGAAGTATAAAGTTGGAAATACGGTCGATTAATTGCAGTCTGTAGCACTCCACTCGGTTCCAATGCAAATTATTAATCAATTTTCCTGTTATTCAGGCATAATCAGTCAATTCTCATATCAATCTGGTCTAAATTTAATTGAACTGGATTTCCTTGCGGATTCTCGTGACTTCAACTTATTGCTGCTCGCTGCAGAGACCGGAAACACAGAAATCGTCAATATTCTCCTCAAACTAAAGATAAAGACATGCTCAATGGACAACAAAGTCAGTGCTCAATCTATGGCATTTGATAATAAACATTTTGATGTCCTGTACATTTTACTGCAGAATAATTTGACATTTCCGCAATCATTTGAATCCAGCGAGTGTAGTGGGAAATTAAAGGAGTTTTGTGATGTGACTGAGGATGTTCATAAGCTGATTAGTTCCAATGAGAAGGACAAACTTGAGGAAATTCTGAATCAACATCAAAATTTGCGTCATTTTTTCAATTTCTCGAATAAGTCAGCATTAATGATTTCATTAGAAAGCAAGTCATTTGAGGTTTTCGACTTACTGTTGAGTAAAAAGCTTCGATTTGGTTCCAATGAAGATCCAGCAGAATATTATGAAAAAATTAATAATTACGACATTCAACGACAGATCCGAGATATCCAGAACAAATATTCACAGCCATTTCTTGAGAAGCATATCCACACACTTGTTGCCAATTCTACAGCATGTTTTGATGAAACAGAAGTTAAGGATAAACATGATACAGTTAAGAGAGCATTTGAACTATTGAGTCAGAATATTTTCATAAAAATTATCCTTCAAATTGTGGCTGCATCTAAGAACTTTAAGATTGTCTTTGACTTTAACCGTGAAGCTGTCAATGTTCTTGATCCAACAGCTACTGAGTTCACTCAAGGTGTTTGTTACATATCTGGTAAAATGTATATTGGAGCTAAGCAACTACTTGATTCTGCTACAGAACATGAGACATTGGCTGTATTGATCCACGAATTGTGTCATTTTGTCATGATTCAAGTCTACAAAAATCAGGCAAATCCATACACAAAAGATGACAAGAAGACCATGACGGAATTTAAGGAAATATCAAGAATATGTGAGGAAAATTCAGAAGCAGAAGAGATCATCGGTCTCGTCTACAATTGTTATCCTGAGGAAGACTATCATGCTGAGCTGATTGTACGTGTTGTGCATTTACTTGCTTTTTATCGCAACTTACCCGAGAAACTAGCTGAAGTACGAACAAAATTCATTAAACTTTTTGAATTTTATGAGAAAAAGGTCGTTCCAGAATTGCAGCAGGCATTGCCAGAGATCGAAAGTCATCATGAAAAGGTGTTGGAAATTAAGGATAAGAAAATTACTAAGTTTAAGATTATTTCAATTGTTGTAACAGTTATTGGGATTTTTAGTGCAATTCTTATTGCTTACTTCCTTTATAAACCAACTTATAAGTTTAATGAATTGTCTGATGAGGACCAAATGTCTGTCTTTAAAGCTCCTGTATTGTATAAAGGAATTAATCTTGAATTTAGGGATTTGTTTGCTAAAAACTCGACCATTTATGATAACTTGACATCCGATCACATCCTTAAGATGATTAATAAGCAACCATTAGACTTGACTGATCCATACTTGCGATATGTAACGGAAGTGATTTCACATTCATGGGAAAATATGACAGAAAAGTTAAAGGATAAAGTTTTAAATTCAAATTTCACTTTCCAAGATGAAAGTTTAAAATTGGAAAAATTGGAAGGGATTAATCCGGATATTTTTAATTATTTGACATCTGATCAGATTGTTAGTGTCTTAGATGGACAGGAACTAGTCGTGCATCATATGATTAAAAATGAAACTAAATTTTATGTTGAACGGAAATTTGAAAATGAATTAATTCGTGAAATTTATTACAATTTTATTCAATATGTAGTAGAAATAGATAATATAGACTGTGACGAAATGATGCCAATATCGGACAAAACGTTTGAATCCTTTTATCAGGAATTCATAAGTCAAAATATATCTGATCAAATGAGCATAATCGATAAAATAAAGCGAAATGATTGGTTTAAATATTGTGTTACACGGAATTCCTTTATTGAGGCACTGTCCTCAAATTCTGTTCCACTTGACTTTAAAAAAGTTCTAGAAACCGCAATTGATTCAAAATTGTTCATTTTGTCAGGTGAAGCAGGAACAGGAAAGACAATAACATTTGAACAGTTTACGATAAAATTCAAGAAAATGTTTCCAACTCGATGGGTTTCGTACATTGACTTGAAGGATTATAAGCATCTATATCAGGGCAATAGAACCTTAGATGCTGTTGAGAACATGCTTGAAACCATTTTCGGACTTAGTTCCACAAAATGAATTTGAAAGACAAATTTTTGAAGATAATTTCAAGTCGGGAAATTTGATTTTATTCTGGAATGGATTTGATGAAATTTCACCGCAATATAGTGAGCATTTTTTGGGTATTTTGAGTTTGATTAGGAATTCTACCGCGAATGTTCAGTTAGTATGTACTAGACCACTGTATTCTGAATTGTTGAGGCATCGTTTTTCAGCACAAATCTTTAACTTGATTCCATTTAATCAAGACGAACAAGAAAATTATATCAGAAAGTTTTTAATGTCCGAAAATATTGACGAATCCAAAATTCCAGATTATCTTGAGAAAGTCCAAAAAATCGTAAATTCAACAGGATCAGATCAAAGCTTTGACACACCATTAATGTTAGGAATGATTGCGGAATTAATCGCAAGTGATGAAATCATTTATGAGTCAGAAAATATTTTCGAAATTTACCAAAAATTTGTCAAGAAGAAAATTGAAATTTGGCGAGCAAAGAGCGATTTTGCAATCAAATTTTATGGTGATTCCCTCACAGATCACCGAAAATTCGATATGATGAAATTGTATCAGTCATTTGCATTAAAGACGGAATCATCCGATCGAGACACAGTAAATGTATTAAAACTAAGAATAATGCGACAAAAGATTCCAGCGGAACTGACAAGTGACGAAATCTCCCGGATGGGTATTTTGTACATTAATGGCAAGAACAATGTCAAATTTGCACACAGAACATTTGCTGAATTTTTCATTGCACAATATCTGATCGAAAATGTATATATCGCGGATGATGAACCTTCGGTAGATGAAGCGGAACTAAGAATTGCAGTGTTCAGTAGTTTTCCTAAAAATGAGAACATTCAAAACTTTTTTAATGCTTACATTCAATTAAATGCTCATGAAACTGCAAAACCATTTGAAAAACGAATTGCGAAGCTTTTAACCACAAAATATCAGAAAATTTTATTCGATTTTGAACCTGAACATTTCTTATTCGTATTTAATTTCTTTGAACGTGATCCGAAAGTATTGAAAAAGTTGCTTCAAATTGATGAGCATGAGACATTGTACATATTCTACTTTAAATTCCCTACTAAGAAACCTGAAGCACTTTTTTATGATGAGTTCAAAAGTCAAGTAAGATCATTGCTTAGTGACGATGAATATGACAGATTTATTCGAGGTAAAAATCAAAAAGGAGTCATTTTGTTGAGCGAATATGGCTACGAAATATCAGAACAAAAATATTATAAAGATAAGAATGTTGTTCATGATATTTATAAACTTGATGACGATTTAAAGCTCAATGATGACGAGGATTATGTTTTTAATTCCATTGCAAATAATTTGACATTCGATGAGTTAGAGGAACTCATAAAATCAGGAATAATATTTGAAATAAGTGATTATTTCACTGATATATTATTTAACTATACCACCCACAAATACAGCATATCCGAACAAAAGGAACTTTACATGAGTGCTCTCACTAACACTAGATTCTTAGAATATTACGTCAGGAACTTTAACCAGTTTTTAAATAAAACTATTGAAATATTTACGGAAATTGAAATCGAAAAAATTTTTGACTCATTTCTTGAAGTTACTCGATTTGATTTCATTAATTCTAAATTATTTTGGGACACATTTGTCACTTACGCATCGCGAGACATGCAAAAATGGCTTTTAAGAAAAACTAATTTTTATCAATCAGAATTCTATTGCTATCCAAATAGCTTTCTTTTAATTCCATTTAGTAATCGAAAAGATTCATTTCCGTATGTTCTAAAAGTTTACGAAACTTACTTCAGTATGGCTGAAATTCAGGAATTTGTTCTCTCACATCCAAGTGATTTTTGGGTAAACCTTATTTTTCATGGAGACTATATTGATGAATTTGCTAAATATATGTCAAAAATATTTAAGGGAAATGAAAAATCATTAAAAAACTTTTTATTAAGGGAAGTTGAGCCAACAAATTTGAATACTTTTGAACTTTTAAATGATGTTGATCTTTATGAATATGAAATAAATGATTTAAAAATTTGTTCAGATTTATTGGAGTCATTAAGTAAATATTAAAATTCTAAAAATCCGCACTTTAGGGTACGATGAAAAACTAGTAAACATGTAGAATTGGCATGGGTTTGGAAGTCCGAAATCCACTATTTTCCTGGGAAGCGCCTCCACATTAGATTCCTACCAACTCTGTTCTCGACATACTTGATGGGATTTTATACTAGTTTACCTTTAAATTATCTAATCTAGAATTACTTTTATTGCAATTTATTACTAACAAATAAGCAACAATGAACTTGATATTTAGTAGCAATCAAATCAGTTGCTATTAATCATAGATTTACATTTTTATAGGTTTGGGGTTAAAATTAATATATTTTACAAATTGATCAATCAAATAAATATTCAGCATTAGCACAATTTACAGTCTTAATTAATGTTTAAGCCTTTTTTTTCAGCTTTTACTCTAAAATCTTCTCAATTCTCTTTTCTGATCAGGAAAAAGTTTAACGCCCCGCGTAAACAAAACGTGAAAAAATATTCATTCGAATAAATAATTAATTTTCAAGTGTGAAACAACAGTGCATTGAAAGGAAAAAGACTGCAAAGTCCTCAAATTATCAAGGATCGATAGAAAATCTCGGCCAATAGAGATGTCAATACAAATACCCAAATACCCAAATATTTGGGTATCCTAAAAATCATCACTTTTTGGGTACTCAAGATAAAAATTTTCATAAAATTTTTGATTTCCATTGAATTTTATAGTGTAAATGTTTGGCCAATTAGAATTTAATCTCATATTTTGAAATATTAGGCCTAATAAGCCTAAATTTATAAAATTAGTCAATCATAAAACATACTAATTATACCAGATCTACTTCAAATTTGTTGAAAAATCGTAGACACAATATGTGATCGCCAAAGCGATATTTATATTCCAAGAATTAATATTTATAATATATTAATCTGCTGTCATTGTCTCATCTCTAGTGGGTGCAACCTAGGTACAAAGTTGGTACATCTTCAGTAGGTACAAGAATTAAAATATTTACTAGATTGACCTTTTTAGCTCAATATTTTAATTAAAATTAGCGGTAAATTACTTTCGCAATAATGTCAGTTACTTTTTGACGCAATTTTTAAAAGAATTATTTTGGAAATTGTCATTAGATCTACTTTTTAGAACCAAAAAATTTTTTTAAAATATTTGTATAAATATTTGGGGTTTGATATTTGGGTATTTGGGTATTTGCAAAAATTATTGACATTTCTACCGGCCAATTAACAGAACAGCAGAAAATCCTCAAAGTGAGAATTCTACAATTAAAATACTTTATAAAAAACCTCGTTTTTTGCGTAGACTAAAAAGCAAAAAATAAATTTTATTTTGTGTTGTAGAGAAATTGGTTTGAAAGTTGACACGACACATGCATTACAAACAAGCACCATGACCTTATTGTATAGTTCCACAACTTAAAACGAAAGCGCTTGTTAACAGAATTTCATCAAAGCTTTGCGCCTTCGTTTTTTTAAATTGTATTTAATAATGAGCAGCCTATAATCAGCTTTAAAAAGGCACAATAAATTTATTGATCCACAATATTCAGTTGGAATTAATGTTTATAGAATTTAGGAGAACTTTGGATCACAATTTTATAAGCTTAGGGGTCATCACACGTGTTTTTAAATATTATCTGTTATCTGTTAAACACATGCTGTCAAGTACTGCATTTAGTCTAACCACACCAAGTTACAACGAGAGGGTGGTATGAAAAGAGTCAAAATGAACAGGTAATGATGTGCTGGACATGATATTAAAACAACTGAAGAAGCTTCATTAAATATGGTCCGACTTTATAAATGATAAAAGAGCCCGTGGTAGACCAAAGAACTCCTGGAAGGAAACCGTCGTTAGTGGAGCATTACATTAGGTAAAGGGAATTGGCAGATTGAAGCCAGCGATAGAGTCAGCTTCAGATGCCAAATGAGTAATACCATGGATCGCAATTGATATGTATGGTCAGCGAAGTAAGTAAGTCAGTAGAGTCAGTGATTAAATTATGTATTTATAATATAGAAGATTAGATTGAGTTGGGATAGATCAGGAATAATTTGAGTAAATAGAAATAATCTTTAAATTCATATAGCATTACGCAATTTAAATGATAAGAACAAAAACGACTGACTTTATGGACATGAAATAAGATTGTCAATGTTATTGACTTATAGATGACTTTATCAAGGACAATAACAAAGTCATCATGTGACGGATCAGCTAAGGACATGAGTAACATTAAATCAGCCAAGACATGATGGATATGATGTCCTATAAATGATTACCTGGCCCTACAAGTCGGAGACCAAGAATTCTTGTTTTAAGCATCAATAGTGACTTTTATAGTGACTATAATAGAGACACATTCCTTAATTTGGACAATTAAGTATCTTGGTGACCTGTTTTATCCAAAATCAATTTATAATTTTGGTGGCTGTCGTCGAAAGCTGTACACAGTACAATAGTATGAATTAACGATAAAGCGACGAGATTTAAACAAAAAGTAATTTAACCCCAAATTTTGATCCATAAATTCATAAAAATTATACAAAACAAAGTAAATCATCCAATGATTAGCAACAGCATCAAAATCAGCACAAAATCCTTATCAACAGCTGTAATACTCTCAAAAACTAGTCGCGTGTATTTTTGGGAGATTATTTTGTATAAAATCAGTTCCTGTGCTGTTGTGGCTTCACTTTCAAATCATCTGTCTTAAGTTGAGGATCATTCTGAAGAAGCTGTGTGCTGTGCCTTGATTTGGTCAACAATTTCAATTTATATCCTGCATTTGGGGACTTTGTGTTGGACATAAAATTGTGAAAATGTTCAAAATAATTATGTGAGTTAAATTTGTTAATCTAGTTCAGCTTTATTGATGCTTAATTGTCTATTTTTATTTTATTCGACTAGATTGCTTCTGTGCATGACTTTGGCACTTCCTGGATCGTCACAATCAGCATCGATTCATTGTCAATATAAATCAGATTATTGGAGCTATTTAGGGACAGTTTATCGTTGCGAAGTTAAAAATTCAGTCAGAATAACTTCACTTGATGCAGCACAAATCAACTCAGTTACTGGCACACATCTGGCTGGCTATAATAATGACAATGTTGAGGCTTTTTATGTTCGTAGTAAAGGACAAATTCATTATTTTCCATGTGGATTGAACAAAATCTTCAAAAATCTTAAAGGAATTTACATTGGATCCACTGGACTTAAGGAAATTCATCAAAAAGACTTGAAATATTTCCCAAATTTAAAGTATCTTGCTTTGTCAGCAAATAGTTTAGAAATATTGGAAAAAGATTTATTCGAGTTTAATCCTGATTTAGAGGTTATTTATCTATATTTTAACAAAATTACGCACATTGATCCAAATGTGTTTGACAAACTGACTAATCTGAAGACTTTGTACCTTACCTCAAATGTATGTATTAACATATATGCTTCCAACAATTCAACAGCTGTTCAAAACGTCATCAAAACAGCAAAGAACCAATGCATAAATTCAGATTATTCAAATTTGGAGCAAAAAGTCAAGAACTTCGAAGCTGAATCTTCAGCACTAAGTTCAGAACAATTCAAGGAAAAACTGGAAAAATTGGAAAATGAAGTGAAAAATTCAAAATTTCCAATTTTCTTCCGAGACAAACTTCTAGGCATAAGAGCTGATCAAGTCATAAAGGCACAACAGGAAGCCACACCAACCACAACCACAACGGAACCAACAACAACAACAGCAGAAAGGTCAAAACTGGAGACATGCTCAGCACTAGAGTCCAAAGTCGACAAAATGACAGAAAATTTGACAGATTTGATGATCCTTGCTACAAATGGAACCAACACTCAGCAATGCGATGCATTGAAAGATGACTTAAGGAACCGCAATGAAGACATCGACACAAAATTAGAAATTCTTCAAAACATTAAAAATGCAGTCACGATTGATCATGTTGGACTTTTAAAATCATTAGGATTCAGAACTGACAAGATTGAGAAGACAATGAAGGAACAAGACCGGAAATTTGATGAATTAGACCAAAAATTGTCAAAAATTATGAAGGCACTTAACATAAATGAATAAAGCTACGATTTTAATCAGTGCAAAAATTTGTTCTTATTTTATTGTTTTTGTTACTTTATGAGCAGTTCCAGTGAAAATGTATTAAGGACTGTTTTAGGATCACTAATCATCCTTTCTAGAGTCAATGATTAATAAACACCGATGGACAGAACACAATGTTACGAGACCTAGCAAAGCTCCAATTAATAATGCCTTTAAGGATGTTAATGCACTTGACATCAGTAATTGTCAAGCAGTTGCCACCAATAGAGTCAGCACCAGACGTCAATTGAGTAATACCATGGATCACAATTGATCAATACGGGCAGCGAAGTAAGTAAGTAAGAAGATTAGGTTGAGTTGGGATAGATCAGGAATAATTTGAGTAAATAGAAATAATCTTTAAATTCATACAGCATTACGCAATTTAAATGATAAGAACAAAAACGACTGATGTTGTTGACTTATAGATGACTTTATCAAGGACAATAACAAAGTCATCATGTGACGGATCAGCTAAGGACATTAGTAACATTAAATCAGTCAAGACTTGATGGATATGATGTCCCATAAATGATTACCTTGCCCTACAAGTCGGAGACCAGGAATTCTTGTTTTAAGCATCAAAAGCCTGTCTAGTCACATTCCTTTATTTTTAATGATGAACAACGGTCATTCCGCATCTTAACTAACATCACACAAGTGCGAATCAAAGTAAAAAGAAGCATAACAAGCGATTGGACATGACGACATAGACACGATCATGACAGTCAACATTAAATGCGATTTAAATAGGAAATGTGATTAATAAAGAAGCAGTCACAACTCTGTGGATGGTCAATGGGTTCAAAAATGATACTTTACAACCTTGTATATATAGAATATATTCAGGGGTGATGATGATTAGAATATAATAGAATAAAGATTAGGATCCGTCGATGATGAAAGGGCACTGCGATCTACGATCTGTTGTACCATCCCTGAGTGTCATTTAAAGGATTCCGATCTATTTGATAAATTTAACAATGTCTTCATATCGTTGCTTCCTTATATCCTGAAAGTTGACCTTGCCATCATTGAAATGCTTCCTTCAGTTCCTCAAAGCACCAACTAAGATACTAAGTTTATTTCTAGATAGTTCTAGAGCCTCTTCAAGTACCGTTTGTTGATAGGGCCTATCAATGCTTTAGCTGTAAGGGATCCTACTTCCGAATTTCACAGATGAAGGTGCTGTCGGTTAAGCCATTCATGTATCTCAAGTTTAACAGTTTCGAAGATGTAATATGGCTAGATATCGTATATAATGACTGAATACCCACTAAAGTACTGCAAACTTGGCTGCGTCCCCGTTGTTATTTACTGTGCTGACCATACAGGTCATCTGTGTTACATGTCCTTCCTTAATTTGGGTCTAAAGCTGATTCTATTGTTGTTGTGCATTAACATCTCAATCGACAGCGTCTTTCCCCCAAGTCTGTCATATACCTTAGTATTGTACTTGGAATTGTATCGACGACCAGGATGACAATAGTTTCGACGGTAATCATATAATCTATAACGGAACCAATAAAAATTCAGCTCAATTCTCTAAATTCACCAGCCAACTTCTCACACATAACTATTTTACCCATAATTTTGGTAGCCTTCATACATGACTTGACATCATTACCAAGTGTCTGATTAATCGTATGTAGTCGATACCAAAGTATAAATGATGACAAAATGGATGCAAAAATTTTATTTCCATTTTTAAGGTTGCAGCACATGCTGACTTAATAAATTATTGAGATTTTTGTGAGTAGAAATTCCATTTTGATCCTTTTTTTGTTGATCGACTGAGGAACATTAGTGACTGTTTGGAATTTAACATTAGAGAATTGATGGTCGTCAAGTTTACGTGACTAATGACAGCTATGAGTAGATTTAATGATAAAATGCATGATTTTAACATGACAATATAGTGAACATCACAGCTATTGTATCAAAAATGTGATCATTAAAACAGGAAGCTGTACACGATGCAATCATGTCCATTAACGTATACTCAGATGTTCTGCATAATTTTCTACAATTGAAGTTTGTTGTGGCACTAAAAGATTGTTCTGATTACTATGTCAATGTTGTTAAGCATCAAAATCAGTCAGATTTAAATAAAAAGTTATTTGACCCCAAATTGTGATCCATAAATTCATAAAAATTATACAAAACAAAGTAAGTCATCTAATGATTAGCAACAGCATCAAAATCAGCACAAAATCCTTATCAACGCTGAAATTCTCGCTGGTTTATTCCACTCCGAATCCGGATTTAACTTATCAGCAGTACTAATACTCTTAAAAATTGGTCGCGTGTATTTTTGGGAGATAATTTTGTATAAAATCAGTTCCTGTGCTGTTGTGGCTTCACTTTCAAATCATCTGTCTTAAGTTGAGGATCATTCTGAAGAAGCTGTGAGCTGTGCCTTGATTTGGTCAACAATTTCAATTTATATCCTGCATTTGGGGACTTTGTGTTGGACATAAAATTGTGAAAATGTTTAAAATAATTAAGTGAGTTAAATTTGTTAATCTAGTTCAGCTTTATTGATGCTTAATTGTCTATTTTTAACTTATTCGACTAGATTGATTCTGTGTATGACTTTGGCACTTCCTGGATCATCACAATCAGCATCATTTGAGTGTAAATATGACTCAGATCAATGGAGCAATTTATTAGGGACAGTTTATCATTGCACTTTTCGAAATTCAGTCAGAATAACTTCACCTGATGCAGCACAAATCGACTCGGTGACTGTTACACATCTGGCTGGCTATAATAATGACAATGTTGAGGTTTTTAGTGTTCTAGGAGTCCAAATTGATTTTTTTCCACGTGGATTGAACAAAATCTTCAAGAATATTAAAGGAATTTACATTGCCTCTGCTGGACTTAAGGAAATTCATCAAAAAGACTTGAAACATTTCCCATATTTAAAGTATCTTGCTTTGCATGCAAATAATTTAGAAATATTGGAAAAAAATTTATTCGAATTTAATCCTGATTTAGAGGTTATTTATTTAAATTTCAACAAAATTTCGCACATTGATCCAAATGTGTTTGACAAGCTGACTAAACTGAAGTCTTTGAACCTTAACTCGAATGTATGTATTAAGTTGGATGCTTACAAAAGTAGAGCTGTTCAAAATGTCATCAAAGCAGCAAAGGCTAAATGCACAAATTCAGATTATTCAAATTTGGAGCAAAAAGTCAAAAACCTCGAAGCTGAATCTTCAGCATTAAGTTCAGAACAATTCAAGGAAAAACTGGAAAAATTGGAAAATGAAGTGAAAAATTCAAAATTTCCAAATTTCTTCCGAGACAAACTTCTAGGCATAAGAGCTGATCAAGTCAAAAAGGTACAACAGGAAGCCAAAACTCCCACAACCACAACGGAACCAACAACAACAACAACAGAAAGCTCAAAACTGGAGACATGCTCAGCATTAGAATCAAAAGTCGACAAAATGACAGAAAATTTGACAGATTTGATGATCCTTGCTACAAATGGAACCAACACTCAGCAATGTGCAGCATTGAAAGATGACTTAAGGAACCGCAATGAAGACATGGACACAAAATTGGAAACTCTTGATGAAAATGTTCAAAATACCAAAACAGCAATGCTCAGAGAGATCCAAAACATTAAAAATGCAGCCACGATTGATCATGCTGGACTTTTAGCATCATTAAGATTCAGAACTGACAAGATTGAGAAGGCAATGAAGGAAATGAAGGAACAAAACCAAAATATGGATAAAAAGTTGGCAAAAATTATGAAGGCACTTAACATTAATGAATAAAGCAACAATAAAAAGTGCAAAAATTTGTTCAAATTGAATTTTATTCCTTTTTTTTAAATTATTTTTAAGAATGAACGACAATATCTAGACAAAGGTCACACTGCCTAGTCTGCTTTGTTTGGCTTTCCATAGGCAAGTGGCTTGACATGATAGGAGTGTAATTATGTGAATGATTATTCTCTTTTATCAGCAAGCCTGTCCCTATCCACGGCACTACACTTGCACCAGATCATAAGATGTACTCGTGCAGTTTAGTGTGACAAACAAGTCTATGAATTAAGGGATCATGGTGGCTCTCGGGTACCTGAGAACTGAATAGTAGTAATGACTTGAGTGTGAGAACACCGGTGGATGACACGTGGACGTTTTTGGCTCTACCTAGTTAGAGATGGCTATGACAGATTGATATTTTCAAGAACTTTAATACCATTTTGGTAAAATAAACAAATCATCATCATAGGCAATGCCTAGACTAAGACAAAAGCTACCATGGTACAGCTAGGCACCTACCCACAGGCACGTAGGACTAATATATAATGCTTGAAAGACCAAATCTTATGAGCCTGGAGTCGCTGCAATTAATAATCTGTTGCAACACACCCTTTAGATCTGCAGTTTATAGTGGCATCTGAACCAATAAATAGATTTGAAAATGTTAATTTGACATGACCTGAGATTGAATCCAGGATTTTTGTCATGTAAGACAAACGCTCTTCCATTTAATCCACTGAAGGCATTTGACCGCTTTATGCTGATTTAAGTCAAGTTATATATAGAGTCTTGATAAGGTATTCGATGCGGAACACATGCTGTCACGTACAACACCTGAAAAGCTTCATTAAATATGATCCGACTTTATGAATGATAAAAGAGCCCGTGGTAGACCAAAGAACTCCTGGAAGGAAGCTATCGTTAGTGACAGCATTACATTTGATAAAGGGAATTGACAGATTGAAGCCAGCGATAGAATCAGCTTCAGATGCCAAATGAGTAATACCATGGATCGCGATTGATATGTATGGTCAGCGAAGTAAGTAAGTCAGTAGAATCAGTGATTAAATTATGTATTTATAATATAGACGATTAGATTGAGCTGGGATAGATCAGGAATAATTTGAGTAAATAGAAATAATCTTTAAATTCATACAGCATTACGCAATTTAAATGATAAGAACAAAAACGACTGACTTTATGGACATGAAATAAGATTGTCAATGTTATTGACTTATAGATGACTTTATCAAGGACAATAACAAAGTCATCATGTGACGGATCACCTAAGGACCAGAGTAACATTAAATCAGTCAAGACTTGATGGATATGATGTCCTATAAATGATTACCTAGCCCTACAAGTCGGAGACCAGGAATTCTTGTTTTAAGCATCAATAGTGACTAGACACATTCCTTAATTTGGACAATTATGTATATTGGAGACCTGTTTTATCCAAAATCAATTTATAATTTTAGTGGCTGTCGTCGAAAGCTGTACACAGTACAATAGTATGAATTAACGATTAAGCGACGAGATTTAAATAAAAAGTAATTTGACCCCAAATTTTATGGATGCACTGTGATTGACAGGGGTTTGGGTGATATCAGAGGATGGAACAATATCAGAAACTAGAGAATTGAGGAGTTTTTGTCACATCCTTTATATCTACAATTTTCAGTTAGATCCGAACCACTAATCAGCTCTTCACATTGCATTGACACAAGTGTATCATAAGACCTGATTAATTTGTATGCTTTTTGAGATTTTAAAAACCGACTTCTTTACGCCGTGTATCCTTTGAGTATTGCTGATTTTGGATCAATTAACCCACACGTGGTATTCAGTTCAGATTATTGAGAATAAGATTAAATTGGAGAGTAATCCTCTCTGAGTATTATTGTAACTTATAACTGAAGTGAGTAAAATTCATTGGATGTCCACTCGTGTTATTTATTTGACAATTTGGGAATTCCCGTGACTATATTAATTATGACATGATCATTGGAAACAGACATGATCATTGAAAAACGGACATGATTGAAAAACGGATATTATGTATCATTCTCTATCCCAAGGAAGTATAGTCCCGTGTAGTCTGAGAAATGGCAAGGATCATGCAAATTGTGTCGATTTGTATGTCAGAGAATTTGATTGCTGGGTATAGAAGGAAAAGAAATGGAGAGAACGGGGAGTATGGTTTGAAGTCCTGGTATGGTTGAGGATTTATATCCCAAGATTGGATTGTTAAAGCATAATCTGTTTTATAGAATGTGTACACAATGTGTCATACATTTCATGTGTTTATCCACTCATATCCACACATTTTCAAAGCACACCAGATTCTGTTTTTAACAACCCTGATTGTAATCATAAGTACGGTATGGTGTTGTGATGCACTTGGTATGGGAAAGCGATACACCTGAACTGTACCATACCAAAATCGGCATAAGAGCTCAAGGTTTCCTATATTTTGCGTTATTTAATCAGCACATGACCCCATGAATGAAAAAATATACAAAATTATGATTGGAAATGCCAAACAAATATATGTTATCGCTTGAATTTCTGTTTTTGTTGTTGTAATCTTGTCTTTTGAGATTTTTTTGTGTCTTCTTTCAGTTTTTGTGCTGTTCACCGACGGTAAAGATCGCTGCTAATTAGCAGTTTTAAATCAGTTTTTAATACCAAAAATGAATGTGAATATTTTGATAATTTTCTGTGGAATTTTGTGGATGCATGGCTGTACTAATGCTCAATCAGCTGACTGTGGCTATGGCATACGATATTATAGGACTACTGGTTACATAAAACAGAGCAAAAGCTATTATTCCTGCTACTTAAGCACAAAATTGCAAAGTTCAATCAACACAGTGACAACAATCAATGGACAACATAAGTCTGGACATACTGATGATGACGTCAGATTCTTGTACATTAGCAACGGCAGCAGCATCAACACATTTTCGTCAATTTATTGTCAAAAATTTAAAAATCTTGAAGTTGTACAGTCATATGCTGCTTTTATTAATTCAATTGATGGAAATTCATTAGAAAAGTGTGAAAATTTGGATGTTTTGAGCCTAAAAGGAGCTCAGCTTAACTCCATTCCCAATGAACTGCTCACCAGAAATTCAAAACTTTCAAAAATATGGATTATAGACAGTCAAGTGACAACATTGCCTGAAAATTTATTTTCATTCCAAAATAAACTCAAATTATTAAGTTTAGATGGAAATCAAATCAACTTTTTGCCATCAAATATTTTTAATCCACTGACTCAACTTGAATATCTTGATCTACACAATAACAAGCTACAGTCAATTGACTCAAAATGGTTTAAAAATCTACACAATGTAAAAGAGCTGTTTCTAAGTGAAAACCAAATATCTGTAGTTCCAGATAAATCCTTTGTGTTTTTGATATATCTAGAGGTACTTGGCCTTGCTAAAAACAGGATTAAGTTTAATTCAGATTCCTTTGTTGGTCTACATAACCTCAAAGAACTGTACATCTCCAACAATGAAATCTCAGAATTGCCACAAGATACATTTGAACCTTTAAGAAATTTAGAATTATTAAGCATGTATAGTAACAAGATAACTACAATTGATGCTACATCCTTTGGTGTTCATAAGAACTTAGTTGAAATCAGTCTGCGAAACAACAAAATCAATCAAATTGATGAGAAATTCATTGATAATACAGCAGTTATTCGGATATTTATGAAGGACAACATATGCAGCAATGAAGAACTCACAGGAATTACAAACATCAAAGTTGGACTGAAGACATGTTTTGAGAATTATGAAACAACAAAAACTCAGCATGAAGTCGTTCGTACTTATCAATGTGGACAACCTCTCAGAGGAGTTGGAACTATTATTGGTGGCAGATTTGTTGCAAGGGGTAACTTTCCATGGTAAGTACAGCAGGTTTATGTACAAAACTTATAAAATGTCGACCTTCATTCTCTACAGGGTATCAGTCCTGTCTAGACCATCTGGTGATCTTTTTTGTGGAGGAACACTTGTGTCTAGCCGAAAAGTGGTGACAGGTAAGTCTATATATAAATTTATCTTTGGACCAGACACTTAACCATCCTTCTCACATAACTCATTGTAGCTGCACATTGCATTCAAGATAAAGAATTGGAAACGCCGACGTTGGCACGTGAAATCATCGTTCGACTTGGTACTTACGACCTGGACAAGAAAGTTGAAGTCGGAAGAGCTTCTCATGCTGTTCAAAGTATTAATATGCATCCTGATTGGAATACTTTAACTGAATCGTATGATGCTGACATTGCTGTGCTGGTTTTGGACACAGAAGTCACATTTGGTGGATATATTCAACCAATTTGTCTCGTTCGGGCTTCATCTGCATCAACTGGTGTCGTTGTTGGATATGGAAAAAGTGAAGATGGCTCAAAAGACCATGAGAATATCCCCAAAATTATTCAAACTCCAATTCACAGCAACGAAGACTGCTTCCTCAACAACTATTTATTGGCTAAATTGTCAAGTAGACGAACATTTTGTGGAGGAACTGGAACTGGAAGTGGAGTCTGCATTGGTGACAGTGGAAATGGATTATTTGTGACTGATGGAACTACTTATTATCTTCGTGGAATTGTGTCAGCATCCTTACTTAATGTAAATCATGAATGTGATGTTAACAATTATTCGGTATTTACGGATGTGACTAAATACATCGATTGGATCAGTAACGTGTCCACAAGTCTATTTGACTAAGAATGGTGCGGATTTAGATTAAATTGAATTTTTTCAGACTGAGGAACTAGGCAGTAATACCGCGGCATCCATTTAATACATATACCGCTGATACTGCCTAGTTTCTCAGCCTGGATATTTTTATGTATCTTTCAAGACTCAAAATTAATGAATAAAAACGTCATTACTAAAAATGTGTAGCGTTTAGCATTATTAAATAACAAAAATCCTAATTCCATCTAAAATACATGGCAATTAGTAAGAGTGAATCCAAGGCATTTGGAATGAAATTAGTTTCAGTAGAAACCATAGCAGAGAGGAGAAACATCCTCCAATTGGAGCTGGAAAATTTTAGGTTAAATTTTGAGTCATTTTGAGTAGTTTAACGTTGGAATTGGCCAAGAATCTTATGACAGGTCTGCCTTCCACTCATCCTAAGAGCGTTACGTAACAAGTAAATGACCCCCAAAATAGAAACAATCTTTAAATTCATACAGCATTGCGCAATTTAAATGATAAGAACAAAAACGGCTGACTTTATGGACATGACATAAGATTGTCAATGTTACTGACTTATAGATGACTATATCAAGGACAATAACAAAGTCATCATGTGACGAATCAGCTAAGGACCTGAGTAACATTAAATCAGTCAAGACATGATGGATATGATCTCCAATAAATGGTTACCTAAAATTCATTAAAATTATTTAAATAACCAAAGTCATCTGACGATCAACAACAGCATCAAAATCAGCACAAATTTCTTATCAACGCTAAATTTCTCGCTGGTTTATTCCACTCCGAATCCGGATTTGACTTATCAACAGCTGTAATACTCTCAAAAATTGGTCGCGTGTGTTTTTGTGAAATAATTTTGTATAAAAGCAGTTCCTGTGCTGTTGTAGCTTCACTTTCAAATCATCTGTCTTAAGTTGAGGATCATTCTGAAGAAGCTGTGAGCTGTGCCTTGATTTAGTCAACAATTTCAATTTATATCCTGCATTTGGGGACTTTGTGTTGGACATAAAATTATGAAAATGTTCAAAATAATTATGTGAGTTAAATTTGTTCATCTAGTTCAGCTTTATTGATGCTTAATTGTCTATTTTTAACTTATTCGACTAGATTGCTTCTGTGCATGACTTTGGCACTTCCTGGATCATCACAGTCAACATCTTTTGATTGTAAATTTGTATCAGGTTCTTGGAGCAATTTATTAGGGACAGTTTATCATTGCACTTTTCGAAATTCAGTCAGAATAACTTCACCTGATGCAGCACAAATCGACTCGGTGACTGTTACACATCTGGCTGGCTATAATAATGACAATGTTGAGGTTTTTAGTGTTCTAGGAGTCCAAATTGATTTTTTTCCACGTGGATTGAACAAAATCTTCAAGAATATTAAAGGAATTTACATTGCCTCTGCTGGACTTAAGGAAATTCATCAAAAAGACTTGAAACATTTCCCATATTTAAAGTATCTTGCATTGCATGCAAATAATTTAGAAATATTGGAAAAAAATTTATTCGAATTTAATCCTGATTTAGAGGTTATTTATTTAAATTTCAACAAAATTTCGCACATTGATCCAAATGTGTTTGACAAGCTGACTAAACTGAAGTCTTTGAACCTTAACTCGAATGTATGTATTAAGTTGGATGCTTCCAACAATTCAACAGCTGTTCAAAACGTCATCAAAACAGCAAAGAACCAATGCATAAATTCAGATTATTCAAATTTGGAGCAAAAAGTCAAAAACCTCGAAGCTGAATCTTCAACATTAAGTTCAGAACAACTCAAGGAAAAACTGGAAAAATTGGAAAATGAAGTGAAAAATTCAAAATTTCCAAATTTCTTCCGAAACATACTTCAAGGCTTAAAAGCTATTCAAACCAAAAAGGCACAAGAAGAAGCCAAAACAACCACAACGGAACCAACAACAACAATAGAAAGCTCAAAATTCGATACATGTGCAGCACTAGAGTCCAAAGTTGACAAAATGACTGAAAATTTGACAGATTTGATGATCCTTGCTACAAATGGAACCGACACTCAGCAATGTGCAGCACTTATCAACGAAAATTTCACAAAAATGAGTCAAAATATCGCAAAAATTGATGAGAAATTGAGTGGAACTGCTGCACAGGTGATCAACAGCCAATTCGATGCACTGAAAGATGATTTAAGGAACCGCAATGAGGACATCGACACAAAATTGGAAATTCTTGATGAAAATGTTCAAAATACCAAAACAGCAATGCTCAGAGAGATCCAAAACATTAAAAATGCAGCCACGATTGATCATGCTGGACTTTTATCATCATTGAGATTCAGAACTGACAAGATTGAGAAGGCAATGAAGGAATTAGACCGGAAATTTGATGAATTAGACCAAAAATTGTCAAAAATTATGAAGGCACTTAACATAAATGAATAAAGCAACAGTAAAAAGTGAAAAAATTTGTTAAAATTGAATTTTATTGCTTTTTTTTAAATTGTATTTAAGAATGAACTGCCTTTAATCAGCTTCAAAAAGGCACAATAAATTTATTGATGCACAATATTCAAATTTAATTTTATTTTAAAATTCATGCTGAAAATTTAATAAGGAATTAATGTTTATAGACCATTGGATCTCCATTTTATAAGCTTAGGGGTAATTCGCTTATTACGTAACGCTCAAAAGTGGAAGCGGTAGTTATGCTTCATGATAAATGAGAGGAAGTAACTATCAAAAAATTTCATGTTTTTCAGAAGAGCTTAAAATCGAAACTTCAATTTATAATTGACGTCATTAGCATACGACTCCTTAGGGTCTGTTCACTTATTATGTAATGTTCTAAGAAAATCCATCCCCACTATAGAATTTAAATTAATTAAATCATCAAAAACATCAACACAATCAAGAAATTTGAATGTTTTTAAGCAAAACAATCAACATTATAAAAATAAATGAATGTTTTTGCCTGTGAATTTCAGGGTTGTTGAAAGCTATGAGATTCCATTGGCAGAATAATAGGATAAAAAGTCTTATAAAATGACACAAGGCAGCTTCAAAAAAAATATGAATGAAACTATGGCATGACACTACACTCTCCACCACCCAATAGAGCGTTAAGTAATTACTGAATGGCTCTTGAGTGACAGAATTTAAAGCAGAAATCTATTAATTAAAATTATCAACAAGAAATGCTATCAAAATGTTTTGAGTAATTTTGTGTACATAAGAAGCTTTTTTGTTGATTTTATTTCAGTTTCAAGTTATCTGGTTGGTATACTGTGCAATTTAGTTGAGAATGGAAAAATTTTTAATGTAAGTTAATAGTAAACTTACATATATAGGACATGGGGAACGGTGGACCTCCCCATGTTAATAAACTCAAAATAATTCTAATTTTTCATATTTAGTTCCTGCATTTTTGTAATTTTGGCATTTTCCGAGTCATCCAAATCAAATTCATTTGAATGTCAATATTTGACTGGTTCATGGGACATATTGGGTAAAACATATCGATGTGAAGTTAAAAATTCAATTAGTATAACATCACCGAATTCTATTCAAATTGCTTCCATACATGGTACACATCAAGCTGGTCATAATAATGACAATGTTGAAGATTTTTCTGTCGTAAAAGGTCAAATTCACTTTTTTCCACGTGGATTGAGTCAATTTTTTAAAAATCTCAAATCAATTCAGATTTATAGTCCAATGTTGAAGGAAATTCATCAAAATGATTTAAAATATTTTGATAAATTGATTTATCTCAATATTCACTCAAGTCAATTGGAAATTTTAGAACAAGATTTATTCAAATTTAATCCAAATTTGGAAAAGATTTACTTCAATAGGAATAAAATTTCAATTGTTCATCCAAATGTTTTTGACAAATTGATAAAATTAAAGTATTTATATCTTGAGTATAATCCTTGCATTAATATGGCTGCTAAAAATAATCAAATTGGACTTGAAAATTTAATTAAAAAAATTAAAGCTCAATGCATAAACTCGAATTATTTTAAATTAGAGCAAAAAGTCAATAACCTTGAAGCTGAATCTTCAGCATTAAGTTCAGAACAACTCAAGGAAAAACTGGAAAAATTGGAAAATGAAGTGAAAAATTCAAAATTTCCAAATTTCTTCCAAAGTAAACTTCAAGGCATAAGAGCTGATCAAGCCAAAAAGGCACAAGAAGAAGCCACAACAGCCACAACCACAACGGAACCACCAACAGCAACAACAACAACGACACCAGCAGCAACAATAGAAAGCTCAAAATTCGAGACATGTTCAGCATTAGAATCAAAGGTCGACAAAATATCAGAAAATTTGACATATTTGATGACCCTTGCTACAAATGGAACCGACACTCAGCAATGTGCAGCACTGAAAGATGACTTAAGGAACCGCAATGAAGACATCGACACAAAATTAGAAATTCTTGATGAAAATGTTCAAAATACCAAAACAGCAATGCTCAGAGAGATCCAAAACATTAAAAATGCAGCCACGATTGATCATGCTGGACTTTTATCATCATTGAGATTCAGAACTGACAAGATTGAGAAGGCAATGAAGGAACAAGACCGGAAATTTGATGAATTAGACCAAAAATTGTCAAAAATTATGAAGGCACTTAACATACATGAATAAAGCTACGATTTTTAATCAGTGCAAAAATTTGTTCTTATTTTATTGTTTTTGTTACTTTATGAGCAGTTCCAGTGGAAATGTATTAAGGACTGTTTTAGGATCACATATCATCCTTTCTAGAGTCAATGATTAATAAACACCGATGGACAGAACACAATGTTACGAGACCTAGTAAAGCTCCAATTAATAATGCCTTTAAGGATGTTAATGCACCTAATTGTCAAGCAGTTGCCATCAATAGAGTCAGCTTCAGACGTCAACTGAGTGAGATTATGGATCACAATTGATCTATACAGGCAGCGAAGTAAGTAAGAAGATTAGGTTGAGTTGGGATAGATCAGGAATAATTTGAGTAAATAGACACAAGACCTCCTTGAAAATTGAAGAATTTTGATCAAAAATGAGGGAAATTAGTGAAAATTATAAAAGCATAAAAACCAGAATAAATCCAGGATTTGTAGGCCTAACTGACAAATAAATGAAGGAACCTGATAATCCAAATCTAACGTTAAAATCATGTTCAGATGTGTTGTAGACGAAGCTACATTAATTCTTGTGGACAGAGTTGTGGATATGAGATGGGTTGGGGTTGGAACCACTGCTCTGTAGCAAGTAATCTTCAATTTATTGTGATTTTGATAAGAAAATGATGTAAATTATGAGTTTATGGATGTACTGTGATTGACAGGGGTTTGGGTGATATCAGAGGATGGAACAATATCAGAAACTAGAGAATTGAGGTGTCAATTAGGCTTGCCTTTTTTGTCACATCCTTTATATCTCTATCTATTTCAGTTAGATCCAAACCACTAATCAGCTCTTCACATTGCATTGACACAAGTGTATCATAAGACCTGATTAATTTGTATGCTTTTTGAGATTTTAAAAACCGACTTCTTTACGCCGTGTATCCTTTGAGTATTGCTGATTTTGGATCAATTCACCCACACGTGGTATTCAGTTCAGATTATTGAGAATAAGATTAAATTGGAGAGTAATCCTCTCTGAGTATTATTGTGGCTTATAACTGAAGTGAGTAAAATTCATTGGATGTCCACTCGTGTTATTTATTTGACAATTTGGGAATTCCCGTGACTATATTAATTATGACATGATCATTGGAAACAGACATGATCATTGAAAAACGGACATGATTGAAAAACGGATATTATGTATCATTCTCTATCTCAAGGAAGTAAAGTCCCGTATATTCTGAGAAATGGCAAGGACCTTGTCAATTGTGTCGTTCTGTATGTCAGAGATTTGATTGCTGTGTATAGAAGGAAGAGAAATGGAGAGAACGGGGAGAATGGAAGGAAGTTCAGGAATGGTTGAGGATTTATATCCCAAGATTGGATTGTATCCAGGGTTGTTAAAACATAATCTGTTTTGCAGAATGTGTACACATATGTCAAACATTTCATGTGTTTATCCACTCATATCCACACATTTTAAAAACACACCAGATTCTGTTTTTAACAACCCTGATTGTAATCATAGGTACGGTATAGTGTTGTGATGCACTAGGAATGACAAAGCGATACACCTGAACTGTACCATACCAAAATCGGCATAAGAGCTCAAGGTTAATTAATCGTTCCTATATTTTGCGTTATTTAATCAGCACATGACCCCATGAATGAAAAAATCTACAAAATTATGATTGGAAATGCCAAACAAATATATGTTATCGCTTGCATTTCTGTTTTTGTTGTTGTAATCTTGTCTTTTGAGGTTTTTTTGTGTCTTCTCTCAGTTTTTGTGCTGTTCACCGACGGTAAAGATCGCTGCTATTTAGCAGTTTTAAATCAGTTTTTAATACCAAAAATGAATGTGAATATTCTGATAGTTTTCTGTGGAATTTTGTGGATACAAAGTTGTGTCGGTGCTCGATCAGCTGACTGTGGCTATAGCATACGATATTATAGGACTACTGGTTACATAAAACAGAACAAAAGCTATTATTCCTGCTACTTAAGCACAAAATTGCAAAGTTCAATCAACACAGTGACAACAATCAATGGACAGCATAAGTCTGGACATACTGATGATGACGTCAGATTCTTGTACATTAGCAACGGCAGCAGCATCAACACATTTTCGTCAATTTTTTGTCAAAAATTTAAAAATCTTGAAGTTGTACAGACATATGCTGCTTCTATTAATTCAATTGATGGAAATTCATTAGAAAAGTGTGAAAATTTGGATGTTTTGAGTCTAAAGGGAGCTCAGCTTAACTCCATACCCAATGAACTGCTCACCAGAAATTCAAAACTTTCAAAAATATGGATTATAGACAGTCAAGTGACAACATTGCCTGAAAATTTATTTTCATCCCAAAATAAACTCAAATTATTAAGTTTAGATGGAAATCAAATCAACTTTTTGCCATCAAATATTTTTAATCCACTGACTCAACTTGAATATCTTGATCTACACAATAACAAGCTACAGTCAATTGACTCAAAATGGTTTAAAAATCTACACAATGTAAAAGAGCTGTTTCTAAGTGAAAACCAAATATCTGTAGTTCCAGATAAATCCTTTGAGTTTTTGATATATTTAGAGGTACTTGGCCTTGCTAAAAACAGGATTAAGTTTAATTCAGATTCTTTTGTTGGTCTACATAACCTCAAAGAACTGTACATCTCCAACAATGAAATCTCAGAATTGCCACAAAATACATTTGAACCTTTAAGAAATTTAGAATTATTAAGCATGTTTAGTAACAAGTTAACTACAATTGATGCTGCATCCTTTGGTGTTCATAAGAACTTAGTTGAAATCAGTCTGCGAAACAACAAAATCAATCAAATTGATGAGAAATTCATTGATAATACAGCAGTTAATCGGATATTTATGAAGGACAACATATGCAGCAATGAAGAACTCACAGGAATTACAAACATCAAAGCTGGACTGAAGACATGTTTTGAGAACTATGAAACAACAAAAACTCAGCATGAAGTCGTTCGTACTTATCAATGTGGACAACCTCTCAGAGGAGTTGGAACTATTATTGGTGGCAAATATGCTAAAAGGGGAAATTTTCCATGGTAAGTACAGCAGGTTTATGTACAAAACTTATAAAATGTCGACCTTCATTCTCTTTAGGGTTGCAGTCCTGTCTAGACCATCTGGTGATCTTTTTTGTGGAGGAACACTTGTGTCTAGCCGAAAAGTGGTGACAGGTAAGTCTAAGGATATGAACTTTGGGACCAGACACTTAACCATCCCTCTCACATAACTCATTGTAGCTGCACATTGCATTCAAGATAAAGATCTGGAGACGCCAACGTTGGCACGTGAAATCATTGTTCGACTTGGTACTTACGACCTGGACAGAAGAATTGAAGTCGGAAGAATTTCTCATGCTGTTCAAAGTGTCAATATGCATCCTGATTGGAATACTTTAACTGAATCGTATGATGCTGACATTGCTGTGCTGGTTTTGGACACAGAAGTCACATTTGGTGGATATATTCAACCAATTTGTCTCGTTCGGGCTTCATTTGCATCAACTGGTGTCGTTGTTGGATATGGAAAAAGTGAAGATGGCTCAAAAGACCATGAAAATGTCCCCAAAATTATTCAAACTCCAATTCACAGCAACGAAGACTGCTTCCTTAACAACTATTTATTGGCTAAATTGTCAAGTAGACGAACATTTTGTGGAGGAACTGGAACTGGAAGTGGAGTCTGCATTGGTGACAGTGGAAATGGATTATTTGTGACTGATGGAACTACTTATTATCTTCGTGGAATTGTGTCAGCATCCTTACTTAATGTAAATCGTGAATGTGATGTTGACAATTATTCGGTATTTACGGATGTGACTAAATACATCGATTGGATCAATAACGTGTCCACAAGTCTATTTGACTAAGAATTGTGCGGATTTAGATTAAATTGAATTTTTTCAGACTGAGGAACTAGGCAGTAATACCGCGGCATCCATTTAATACATATACCGCTGATACTGCCTAGTTTCTCAGCCTGGATATTTTTATGTATCTTTCAAGACTCAAAATTAATGAATAAAAACGTCATTACTAAAAATGTGTAGCGTTTAGCATTATTAAATACCAAAAATCCTAATTCCATCTAAAATACATGGCAATTAGTAAGAGTGAATCCAAGGCATTTGGAATGAAATTAGTTTCAATAAAAACCTTAGCAGAGAGTAGAAACATCCTCGAATTATGTGCTGGAAAATTTTAGGATAAATTATGATTTTTTGGTAATTTTGAGTAGTTTTTTACGTTGGAATTGGCCAAGAATCTTAGGAGAGCAGGTTTGCCTTCCACTCATCCTAAGAGCGTTACGTAACAAGTAAATGACCCCCAAAATAGAAACAATCTTTAAATTCATACAGCATTGCGCAATTTAAATGATAAGAACAAAAACGGCTGACTTTATGGACATGAAATAAGATTGTCAATGTTACTGACTTATAGATGACTATATCAAGGACAATAACAAAGTCATCATGTGACGAATCAGCTAAGGACCTGAGTAACATTAAATCAGTCAAGACATGATGGATATGATGTCCAATAAATGGTTACCTAAAATTCATTAAAATTATTTAAATAACCAAAGTCATCTGACGATCAACAACAGCATCAAAATCAGCACAAATTTCTTATCGACAGTAAAATTCTCGCTGGTTTATTCCACTCAGAATCCGGATTTAACTTATCAGCAGTTCCAATACTCTCAAAAATCGGTCGCGTGTGTTCTTGTGAAATAATTTTGTATAAAAGCAGTTCCTGTGCTGTTGTGGCTTCACTTTCAAATCATCTGTCTTAAGTTGAGGATCATTCTGAAGAAGCTGTGAAGATTTGGCCAACAATTTCAATTTATATCCTGCATTTGAGGACTTTGTGTTGGACATAAAATTATGAAAATGTTCAAAATAATTATGTGAGTTAAATTTGTTAATCTAGTTCAGCTTTATTGATGCTTAATTGTCTGTTTTTAACTTATTCGACTAGATTGCTTCTGTGCATGACTTTGGCACTTCCTGGATCATCACAATCAGCATCGTTTGATTGTAATTTTGGATCGTTTTCATGGGCCTCATTAGGGACAGTTTATTATTGTGAAGTTCAAAATTCAGTCATAATAACATCACCTGATGCAGCACAAATTGACTCGGTGACTGGTAATCATTGGACTGGCTATAATAATGACAATGTGGAGGCTTTATTTATTCATAGAAAAGGAGAAATTCATTATTTTCCACGTGGCTTGGACAAAATCTTTAAGAACCTTAAAGGAATTCAAATTTACAGCACTGGAATAAAGGAAATTCATCAAAGTGACTTGAAAGATTTCCCAAATTTAAAGGTTCTTTCATTGTCATCAAATAGTTTAGAAATAGTCGAAAAAGATTTATTTGACTCTAATCCTAACTTAGATTACATTGCTTTAAATTCCAACCAAATTTCACACATTGATCCAAATGTGTTTGACAAGCTGACTAATCTGAAGACTTTGGACCTTGAGTCTAACGTGTGTATTCGAATGATTGCTTCCCATAATCCATCAGCTCTTCAATATGTCATCAAAACAGCAGAGGATAAATGCACAAATTCAGATTATTCAAATTTGGTGCAAAAAGTCAAGGACTTCGAAGCTGAATCTTCAGCATTAAGTTCAGAACAATTCAAGGAAAAACTGGAAAAATTGGAAAATGAAGTGAAAAATTCAAAATTTTCAAATACGTTTCATAGTAAACTTCAGGAATTAAAAGCTGGTCTAGTCGAAAAGGCACAAGAAGAAGCCAAAACATCCACAACTACAACGGAACCAACAACAACTACAACGGAACCAACAACAACCACAACGGAACCAACAACTGCATCAACATCACCAACAACAACAATAGAAAGCTCAAAATTCGACACATGTGCAGCACAAGAGTCCAAAGTCGACAAAATGACAGAAAATTTGACAGATTTGATGGCCCTTGCAACAAATGGAACCGATACTCAGCAATGTGCAGCACTGAAAGATGACTTAAGGAACTGCATTGAAGACATGGACACAAAATTGAAAATTCTTGATAAAAATGTTCAAAATACCAAAACAGCAATGCTCAGAAAGATCCAAAATATGGAAGTAAAGTTGACAAAAATTATGAAGGCACTGAACATTAATGAATAAAGCACCAATAAAATTTGCAAAAATTTGTCATAATTTTTTAATTTAAAATTGCAGTTCCTTACCCACTTCCGCTTACAGTGTTACGTAATAAGTGAACGATGCCCTTATGAGCAGTTCCAATATTTTTTTACTCTCAAGTGCTCCATTTCAGGTGGTGAGCATTAAAAAAATGATCAAATTGAACCAACTGATTAAACATCAGTTCCGTTTTTAGATGAAATTAGTCTGCTTTTATTATAAAATGATGATTATTTCTGTGATGCTTATTCAGCTTATTCAGTTTGTTATAAGTCGTGGAAGAGTCTAACAGCATTTATCATGATAGAACATTTATCGGACTTTTACATCCAAATAGCCAAAACTGAGTTGAATGAGAATGAAATAAGGAAGAAGCAGTCACTCGAGCAGTTTTATGAGTGGCTTAGCAAGCATCCGTTCATCAGGAAATGTGAAATTGGTGAGATATTGTTGGTCGGTGTGCCTGTTCCTGGTCTTTTCTGTCTGTTCTTGGTCTTTTCTGTCTGTTCTTGGTCTTTTCTGTCTGTTCTTGGTCATTTCTGTCTGTTCTTGGTCATTTCTGTCTGTTCTTGGTCTATTCTGTCTGTTCTTGGTCTATTCTGTCTGTTCTTGGTCTTTTCTGTCTGTTCTTGGTCGTTTCTGTCTGTTCTTGGTCGTTTCTGTCTGTTCTTGGTCTATTCTGTCTGTTCTTGGTCTATTCTGTCTGTTCTTGGTCTTTTCTGTCTGTTCTTGGTCTATTTTGTCTGTTCTTGGTCATTTCTGTCTGTTCTTGGTCTTTTCTGTCTGTTCTTGGTCTATTTTGTCTGTTCTTGGTCATTTCTGTCTGTTCTTGGTCTTTTCTGAAATGCTGTCCATCATACTTGACGCAATTAAACTCAATTTTAAATCAAAAATGTAATCACATCCTCTAATTTTAGATTCATCTCAAATAATTCAGCTGCTGCGTACCAAAAAGTACAATATGGACAAAGTCTACGAAAATTTCAACAAAACTATTTTATTTCGACTAAATCATCGAGAATTATTCAATTTTAATATCACAAAACTCCTTGAAATTTACGATAAAGGAGCAGTGCTGCTAATGACAAAGCGCAATGAATATGGACAAAGGATATTAATAATAAGACATAAATTATTTGATGAATTAAAAATTGATATTAATGATATTATAAAAATAATTTTACTAGTCAGCGGTGCTTTAGAGAATGAGGCAGAAACTCAAATTTGTGGTCTGGTGCTTATAATGGATTATCGTGAAATATCAATGCGTTATATGACAATAATTGATCCAAATTCATATGCAAATTTTGTCAAATATTTTGAATCAGCTGGAATAAGAGTTAAGCAAGTTGATATTGTTGGACTTCCAGCTATAGCCAATACATTTTTGGAGCTACTAAAGTCATTGTTGAGTCAAAAACTTCAAAATCGAATGAAAATTTGTAAAAATATTGAGGACATGACGAACGTTAAAAATTTGACAGTTGAGTACGGCGGAACTGAAAATGTTAACGAATGTTTGAAGTATTTCCGAGAAAAAGTCAAAGAATCGGAAGTAATTATGACTAAGCTTAATAAATCAATTGAAATTGATGAGAAAAAGATGAGAAATTATGAAAATGAAAAAATATTTGACAGCGTTGGAAGCTTTAGAAAATTAGAAATAGATTAGGGGACTGTACGGAAATTACGTAACGCTTAGTGTTCTGTATCCTAAGAGCAGTGGATAGGCACTACATTTTATATTCCATTGGACTCCTTGCTTGTCTTATGTCATCCGCGAATAATTATAATTTAGGGTTTGCTTATAGCAACGGTGTCACTGCGATCGATGACATGTTGTACCTACAAATGAAACCACACAAGACTTGCGGCTCATGGCATTTTTCACGAAATTTGACAGCACATGGGTTGTCCACAATTGTCATAGAGAGTAGAGTGGAATACAATTTTGTACCGAAATTCAAATTTTGTACTCAAACCCAAATTTTGTTCCAAAATGTTACTTTGGGACAAGGAATTGACATAAAATTCAACTTTTTGCGTCACGTAATTTCCAAATTTTCCACAAACTAATCCAAAAATTTGAGAAAAATAAAGAAAAATAGAAAATTACAAAATTATTTACTTCCTTGGTTCAAGCGCACGGGAGCCCATTGCCGCTTTTAGAGAACATTTGCAGGCTAACTCAATCTTTCGATAAATTCTACCAGATCGGGATATTGAGAACTCTAGCGTCCTTATCAACACATCCAACCCAGGAAATTTTCAGTCTACATCTCAATCTTTCGCCGTTCACAAAGTCTGCAAATGTTACTCTGCATACTGAGGCATCCTGTGGTTGTCTGTTTACATGACCTGCCCATCTCATGGAATTTACATGAAGAACAGTGGCAGTATCTTCATCCTGGAAAAGCTGATAATGTTCATAATAATACACAGTGACTATCTTAACAATGACTTAATGAACTGAGGAAATGGTTGTTCCTGTATAGCACCAGAGAAATGTTGACAATTCAGTTTCTGTTTGTGCTAAGTCATGGAATTACCTATTTCCTACGTGGCGTTCTGCCTATGTTTACTACACCTACATCGGGATACTTCACCTTATGTTGCAGGTCCATAACAATATTAAAGTACAGAGTAGGAGAAGGAGGTCGAATTGATCCAAAATCTGGTTCCTGGTCGAAGTTGGTGAATTTAGGTCATATTCGTGACTCGATATGTTAAGGATGATAAGGATTATATTGGAAATTTAAAGACATTCATGAAGGGAATTTGCGTTGATTATGAATTTAGTGATGAGGTTGGGAATCTGATGAAGTACTCTGGAAATTTGACATATGAGGCAAAGTTGAAGCAGTTTCAGGTTAAGTGGCTGAATTCCAAGCACAACAACTCAAATTATTAAAGAAAAAAGTCAACAATTTGAAAAATTCAGGTTGAAAAAAAACAAAAATAAATAAAAAAGTTTTCAAAATTTTTCATAACGGTCAAAAAAAATTCAAATTTCAAAATCTTTTCTAATCCCCATCGTGCCGAATACAACAACAGGTACCGAAATCGTCATCACAAAACTATTTTTTTTCTATTGTTTTGATTCAACATTTTTAAATAATTTCCATAAAGATTTACACAAGATTCAGTCACAAACATGATTGACTTCGACATCCCGGAGTATCTAAAATCAATTAAAGGTCAAGGACCACCTTACAAGTGTCCAGCATGTGAAAAACAATATAAAAGTGTAAGTAGCATCAGCTTCTTCTTCTTATTCCTTAATTTTTTCAATTTTTCATCACTTTTAGACGATTGGATTGCAATATCATTTAAAAAATCATGATCGTGATCCATCAACGCCAGCCACACCAGCAACACCGACAGCAAAAAAACGTAAAAAAGGCAAAAATACACCAAAAATAAAATCAAACAATAAAAATAAATCGCCATCGACGCCAATTGAAAATCAAATAATTTTTGATGATGCACAAAATTTGATCCTTAAAGTTAAAGGAAAGACAATACCGCTTCCGATAGACGAGGATATACCATTAATTGACATGCAAGTTTATGAAAAAATGACAGCACATTCAAATTATGAGATTGAGGATATAGAACCGCCAAAAGAGCCAATTATAAGCTTACCGGAAGCTATATATCGTCCAGTTAATGATTATGTCATTGTTGATGCTCCACCAAAGCCAACTGGATATATAAGATTCATTGAAAAGACACCAGAGGAACTGGATGGTGAGATTGAGTATGATGTCGATGAGGAGGATACAACATGGCTGGACATGATTAATGATAAAAGATCTGAGACAAATTTAAATGTAATTCCAGTTGAGACACTTGAATTGCTCATTGATAGACTAGAAAAGGAATCATATTTTCAAGCAGCATCAAATGGACAAGCTGTATCAATTATTGATGAGGATGCAATCTGTTGTATCTGTATGGATGGCGAATGTCAGAATACAAATGTCATTTTATTTTGTGACATGTGTAATTTAGCTGTTCATCAAGATTGTTATGGTGTGCCTTATATACCCGAGAATCAATGGCTATGTCGACAATGTCTTCAATCGCCAAGTAAGCCTGTTCAGTGTAAATTATGTCCAAATTCTGGTGGTGCCTTTAAACAGACCGATACAAGTGAATGGGCACATGTCGTTTGTGCCTTGTGGATTCCTGAAGTTCGATTCGCAAATACTGTATTTTTGGAACCAATTGACTCAATTGACTGCATCCCGCCAGCCCGTTGGAGGCTCGTCTGTTACATCTGTAAGCAAAAGACAGGAGCATGCATTCAGTGCAACAAGAATTACTGCTATTCAGCCTTTCATGTCACATGTGCACAATATGCTGGACTGTGTATGAGAATGGAGACTGTCAAGTCTAACGACGGTCAAATGATGGTCCAAAAGATGGCATTTTGTGATCAGCATACGCCATCAAATTACGGTAGTGAAAAGTCACCGATTGAGAATGAAAAAGCGCGCGAAGAATGCAGGAACAAAATGAAATTGGCAAGGAAAATGTTGGCAAAAAAGCGATCAAGTGCACCGATCATCTTAATACCAACCATACCAACTGAACGAGTTCAAGAGATTTCAAATTTGGTGAATTTTAAGAAAAAGGATCAATTTATGCAGCGATTGATTGCTTATTGGACATTAAAGAGACAATTTAGAAATGGAGTTCCATTATTGAGACGACTGCAGACATCAACAACAAGTTCGCATTCGAGAGGAGGACTTGAAGGATCACCAGATGCTAAGGAACTCTATAAGCAGCTCAAATATTGGCAACATTTAAGACAAGACCTAGAAAGAGCCAGACTCCTCTGTGAATTGGTCAGAAAACGTGAAAAACTCAAAATGGTGCTGATTAAGATCACCGAGGAATGTGTTATGACAGAAATTGATCCACTTGGAACAGCTATGCATAAGATCATCGATCAGTTAGTCCAGAGAGATTCACTTGAGATATTCTTAGAGCCAGTTGATGTCACTGAAGTACCAGACTATGCAAATGTTATAAAAAATCCAATGGATTTAGGAACAATGAGGGAGAAGTTGAAGACTGGCGGATATGACGGCTTAGATGACATGGAAGCTGATTTCTCATTGATGATCAGGAACTGTCTACTTTATAATAATAAAGAGACAATATTTTATAAAATGGGAGTTAAGATGAAGGAACAAGGAAGCAGTATCTTTAAACAAGCAAGGAAGGAACTTGAAAGGTCTGGACTCATTGAAGCTCCCATCGCTGATGGAGAATTGGTTAAAATAATTGATAAAGAAATGAAGGAAATTGTCACAAAGCCAGCATCAGTTGAAGGAATCAAGAAACTCGAACAGCTACAAAGTAAAGCTAATTCCATCAAGCATCACCTAGCTAAAGCTAAGAAGATGAAAATCATCAAAATGGAAGTAATAAAGATGAAGAAATTGCTGAATCGTGGTAGAAAGAGTGCAGCTAGTACTGAAAGTGAAGAATCTCAATCGGATGGTGAGTCCAGTGGATCTGATGATAAGGATAAGGACGAACTCAAGACACCGACAATGAGTCCATTAAAGTCATCGGCATTGAGTACAACTACGTCTCCATTGAGTAGCGGTGTTAATAGAAGGTGAGTAGCTATGATTGATATGGATTGGGAAGAGCTATTTAGTGGTCAGGGGAACTACTGGGATACTCTTTAGTGTTCTGGGATTATTTTTAGTATTCTGAGATACTTCTTAGTGTTCAAGAGTACTCCTTAGTGTTCTGGGGCACTACTTAGTGTTCTGAGATACTCCTTAGTGTTCAGGAGTACTTCTTAGTGTTCTGAGATACTCCTTAGTGTTCAGGGGCACTACTTAGGGTTCTGAGATACTCCTTAGTGTTCTGAGATACTCCTTAGTGTTCAGGAGTACTCCTTAGTGTTCTGAGATACTCCTTAGTGTTCAGGGGCACTACTTAGGGTTCTGAGATACTCCTTAGTGTTCTGAGATACTCCTTAGTGTTCAGGAGTACTTCTTAGTGTTCAGGGGCGCTACTTAGTGTTCCGAGATACTCCTTAGTGTTCAGGAGTACTTCTTAGTGTTCAGGGGCACTACTTAGTGTTCTGAGATACTCCTTAGTGTTCTGAGATACTCCTTAGTGTTCAGAGATACTCCTTAGTGTTCAGGAGTACTCCTTAGTGTTCAGGGGCACTACTTAGTGTTCTGAGATACTTCGTAGTGTTCAGGAGTACTCCTTAATGTTCTGGGGTACTCCTTAGTGTTCTGAGATACTCCTTAGTGTTCAGGAGTACTCCTTAGTGTTTAGGGACACTACTTAGTATTCTGAGATACTTGTTAGTGTTCAGCGACACTACTTAGTGTTCTGAGATACTCCTTAGTGTTCAGGAGTACTCCTTAGTGTTCAGGAATACTACTTGGTGTTCTGAGATACTTCATAGTGTTCCAAATTATACCTTTGGATCCTAAGTCCTACCAAATGCCATAGCGATGATAATCTTCCTTAATTTCGTCTACTAATCCATCTTATCTTCACCTTTAGAAACGCCGTCCTGTTCACAAGAAAGCAGCAAGTTCTTAAACGACCAGAACTTCCAGATCTCTCATCAATGATGAAGTCAGACTCATTACTCGGCTCACTTAGCTCACGATTAGATGAGCTCAAGCCTAAACAGGATGAAAAGAAGCGAGGACGAGGTCGAAAGTTGGGATGGAGAAAGCATCCAGCTGCTGCATCAAATAGCTTAGAATGCACACCGTCAACATCCCGAAATGCTATTGATAGCACCCCAAAATCGATGCTGCTGTGAGTGTTAGCGAGTTTTTAAGTTTGTTGACAAATTGACTATTTTATATTAAAAATTTTTGGATATTTTCGTAGATTTGTGAACATTTAGGGATGCTTTTCAAAAAATGTATTCTAACCTCAAATTTTTATTTTCCTTCCAGAACACCAACAATCCTTCCAAACACAAGCATCACCCTTGAAACACCAAAATTTGATGCCCGTATTCCAGACAGCTTCCGTCTCTATCGCGGTCAAGGATCAAATTCTGAAAATTCAGAACAATCCGAATTCTCCGACTCGTGTACAAGCTGCGAATTTAGTGAATCATACACAAACTCAGAATATGGATCAAGTGGCTCCGAAAATGCAAGTGACTCTGAAATTGGAAGTGACAACAACAGCGATTCTGGTTCCTTTAATCAGCCAGAAAATGCAGATGAAGATTCACAAGGAACAGCAACAACAACAACAAGAACAAGTGCTGATAAAAAGGATGAAGAATCGAGACTGAGTGAAAGTGACGACGAGACAGAGCCAGTTGCGTCCACATCCTCGGGTGCCATGAGAGCTTATGCAAATGCACAAAGTGGAAAATTAAAGCCATTACAACTTGTATGGGCAAAATCACGCGGATATCCATGGTATCCAGCATTAATTATCGATCCAAGCATTCCAAAAGGTTTTGTACATAATTCAGTTCCATTGCCATGTCCACCAGATAATGTCTTAACATTAAGAAAGAATCAAACAAGCGATGACTTTTTGGTCTTGTTCTTTGACACAAAAAGAACTTGGCAGTGGTTGCCGTCTTCAAAATTGGAACTACTTGGCATTCATAAATCAATTGATGAGTCAAAGTTGAGTGAGTCAAAGAAGCCGACATTGAGGAAGGCTGTTAAGAAGGCATATGAGGAGGCATTGCATTATCAGAGTCAAGTGACAAAGAAGAAGCCAGAAGGGAAATTGTAAGGTTGGACATGATTTTTGAGGTTATGTGCTGTTTTATGGATGACTGATGGGCTACTATTTGGAATGTAAGATATGGACTTAATTGTTATGGATTATTGGACAGGGGTGTAGTTAGAGTTTTGTGTATTGGGGGAGGGGGATAGGGTTTTCAACTTCTGGATTAAAATGCACTAAATTCTGAGATTAATTCAATTCCGGAATTGAAAACCCTAGAGGAGGATTTGGAAGAGGATGGAGGAAAGTAGCTGGATTTATGCTTTTTCGATGACGAGACTGGGACCGGGAAATCCCGGGACAGTCCCATCCCATCTCGGGATATTCCCATCCCGGTCCAGTCATGAGTCCCGAAAATCTTCAGGATTTCAGGAAAGCATAGCTAGATTGTCTTGAACAACTCAAACAATTAAGACCAGTGGTGGGCAACCTAAGTACCGCGGCACATACATGAACCGTATATAATGTACGGTTCTTGTCAAGACTAACCACCAATATCTGCCACGATAAATTAAAGGTTGCCCACTACTTAGTTAGGCAATTATCCTAATCCACACCTCTCCCTACCCCCTGTCTGAACACGTCTCTGTCATTAGATACCAAAAGAGTATCAATTCTGCTTACTTGAAGTAAAGAAAATATTCAAAAAAATTAATTAAAATCTCTTTAACTTTGTTGAATTAACTCAAATCAAGGATCAGGCACTCATCTGAATATTGTGCAATTTTGACCAATTCTTTCTATTGCCAAATATTGCCACAATTTCCCATAGATTGCCTGACCCTTGGCTCAATATTATTTTTTAACAAGAACAAAAAATAAGATAGTTTTTTTTTGAGGTTAAGTTTTGTTTTAACTATTAATCCTAACAGTCAAAGAGACCACTTTTAGGTACCGTATTGGTATTTATGTACTATGAATGCATGCTCTTTGCCTGTTAGGAAAATAAATCGTTTCAAAAAATTTAAATTATTGTAGAAGTTTGAATTTAATTTTTTCAAAAATTTTATGAATAAAATTTAACATTTTAGTATTAAAAATATTGTATTATTCAGTTCCTTTTATTAAAATTAGCAAGCATGTAGATCATGCTTAATAGCTATGGTTCTTCCAGGACATTTATATTAACGAGGGTCACAACTATTTACTGATTTTGGCAAATGATGGCTGCTAAAAGAATAAGCTTTAGCTATTCAGTTCTGAAGGATCCAGAGCCTCTCGTTACAGGCGTCTCATGGCTAAATGACAGTCTAACGAGTGAGGTGATTCGTCAAGCCACTGCATAACGTTCTATATAGTACAATGTTAGTGGCCATTTATTTAATACAGTCTGGAACAAAAAGGGAAGGTTGGGTGAATCTGTTAAAATTGTAACGACTTCTGAGCCCTTTAAAAATGATGTCATTTTAATGAATAATTCCATTTTATTTTAAATCATACAAATTATGAACATATTTAAACTTTAAAATAATTATAAATACATATAGCATAAGAATCACCTCGATCGATTATATAATTTAATATTTTATTTTCTCTTACAGTATTTTCTGGTATTTTTGTATTTTCCATCGTTATTGCATAAATTAGGTCACTTATCTCCTTTTGTGATAGATTAGGACTCATGTTAATCAAGTCTGTATAATTTCTTATAATAATATTCGATAATGTTGGTATTAATTTAAGTAGCTGCTTGCATGAAAGTCCATCTCCGACAGCATCTGAAATATACGATATGATGGATCAATATAGCAGTAAATGGTGCAGATCTCTACGTATGCAGCGAGTTAAACACTTTCATACGGACTTTTTAGTTTTTGAGGATATTTGCTCAACAACAGCGCTATTTGGACATTGTTGGCTTTATTAAGGACATAGGAATTTTGTAGAGAATTTGGGATGGTACAACAGATCATCAATCGCAGTTCCATTGCATTATATGCTTCATTATATTCTATTCTATTGTATTCTAAATGATGTCAAGTTGACTCAATAATGGGGCATATTTAGGGGATGGAGGCTGTTGGTTAATTTGCCTTCCTTCCACCCATTACAGTAGGGCAACCATAAGTTGTATTTTGACAAAGACGCTGCTGTCCTTTTCTTCCTTGCTGTTGAGTCCCGACAAAGCCTCAAAATTTCGTGATTTTTCAGGAAGTGTACCAATGTTTTAGCAATTGCCAGGCGGAAGCCGGCGATAGAGCCAGCTTTAGGCGACATCTTAGGGAGGCCATGGATCACAATTGATCTGTACAGCCGTCGAAATAAGTAAATAAGTAAATAAGTACCGATAATTTACGAAAATCATCTGGTTATAGTCCATTACACTCAAAACATGTCTGTCTACCCCCTCTGATGTGTACTAATGCAGCACGTCCGTAGAATATAGCAAGAGTGACTCAAGAAATCTTACCAGAAGTGAATCCACAAGATATGATTAAAATTATACAGAACAATTTCATTTTTTAAGCTAACGATGCGCAACTATTGCTTACAATTTTTTGACTGATTTCAGTTGAGTACAACTATAAACCCTTTATACTGTAAAGTAGTCAAAATAGTTCCCAAAATCGTGATTTTCATTTCCAATTTTTATCACATTTTCATCCATTTTTTAGTTTGTGGAATTATGCAATACTGTGACTGGAAATTTGAATCTTACTGTGTATAAGATGATCTAGTTTTTGTTACTTACTTAGTTACTTCCTTGTGCAAGTTGCACAATCCCATTTCCGCGTGGTGAGAACGTCTGAAGCCTGTTCTATATTTTGAGAGCTTCAGACAGTTCGGAATGACATAAAATGGATATCCATACTCATCAAAGTTGATATCTGCATTTTATCTAATAAAATTCTTTATGTCCATCAACAGCATATGATGATCGTCTTAATAAACAGGTAAAAATGCAAATTCACTCAATATTTGCCATTTTATATTCAAATATTTTGATTAAATCGCTACATTTCCAGCATATTGTATAACCAAATTTAAGCAATCAGCTGATATTAAGCTGTAGACTCTGTCTAATTGATTATTTATTGTCTTGCGTGTCAGATGGTAACAAGAATATTTTAATTAAAATTTTCTTTAATAATCTTTTTCACCATAATTGGCTTAAATATTGAATATACAGTGATTATTTTGATGGACTTACTTAAGAGGTCATGATCAAGTCATGATCTAGTATTTGAATTAAGCAGCTGTAAGTTGAGTTATTATTGAGGTTTAATGAAACATTGAGGAGGTTCAGGTGCCTTCACACTAGAGTTCTGAGGCTCAGGTTCCTTCACATTAGAAATTTGAGGTTCAGGTGCCTTTACATTTAAGTTTTTGAGGTTCAAGTGCCTTCAAATTAGAGATTTAAGGTTCAGGTGTCTTCACACTAGAGTTCTTAGGTTCAGGTGCCTTCACACTTAAATTGCTAAGTTCAGGTTCCTTCACAATAGAGCTCTTAGGTTCAGGTGCATTCACATTGGAATTTTTGAGGTTCAGATGCATTCACAGAAGCACATATAGTTTTATAGCTCATACATCATCATCCTAGCTCATCACATCTTCCTAATACTAATCCACAAATTCATTACTTAATACAATTCCTCCAAAAAACCAGCTTATATCATATGTCCATGCCAAAAAAAAACTCATAAATATTTATAATGAATAAAATATTCTACAACCAATTCCGCAATTCTTTGTGTCATACTCGTTTTTTCATTGACTACCGCAAAAAATTCGTCATCCAGTTTTAATCTTCTTTTTCCATAACCGCATCGAAAAAACAAAAAAAAATCCACACAAAAATCAGTTACAACCATGACCATGACAATCGCTTGTGCTTTCTTATTTTCGTTTTCTGTTTGTCTACTGTTCCTGTTTGTGTATTGGACATTGAATGCTGTATGGGACATTCCTAAATATTTGTAAATGTGCCAATGAAGATTTTTGATATTTGCGAATATTTTAGTAGCTTTTGGGGGTCGTTTGGGAGTTAGGGAACGTGAGATATTGACTTTTTGGCACTGACTACATAGCTTAGGGTGGGGAAGGGGGGCAGTTTGGGTAACAAGCCTTGCTTAATCCTCTTAACAGTGCTCTCAACCGTGATCCATGGCCTCCCTCAGATGTCATCTAAAGCTGGCTCTATAGCTGACTTCCGCCTGCCAATTGACAATACCAATTGACCGCTGTAACGCTGCAGCTTTACGTAATAAGTGAACTGTCCCCTCTTGTGTCTCGTATGATTTCTAATTTCTGATTGCATGAAGGCATCTGTTGCCATTTCCAATACAAACTCACACTCAAGCTCATCTTTGTAATTTTACAGCCTGCATGCACATTTGTCGTTTAGTAATAAAAAGTTCAATTGAAACGTAAAACGTGCAAAAAAGAAATTTCACAAAAAATAGCACTAGCAAGCTGTTTTGACTATTGGTCAAGTCTGTTGCTTATTATGGACGTTAAAATGTGCACGGATTATTTAGAATTGGAACTTGAGTTATTTTGTAATTTGTGCAATGTTGAGTAATTTGGGTAATATTTGTGGATATAATCTCGAAGAACTTTAGCACAAATATACAGTGCTAAATAATCTCCAATATACAGCAACTGTCATATCCAACAAGAGATTGTTCATCCAAAAGATTCATAGTTCAAGCATTTTTGACTTCTTTTCATTCAATAATTGTTACATCATATAGAGGATTACAGTGGTATTTCAAGTGCCACAAAGAGAGTCATGAAGTATTATGTGAGCTGTATGAACGATGATGATGCTGCAATATACTTTGTGTTGTTGTTGTTTGTGGATGGAGCAGACTCAACAAGTCTGCTTATAATTAATTATTTGGATAGTGACTAGATGGACGTGGGTATCTTGTCGTGTTTCAGGTTTTTTTTTAAGGATCAATATTCAGTCAATTCAGTCATATTGATTGGATAAAAATATGATACAACTAGACATTAGCCTGACATTAACGTATATTTATTCAGTTGGGCTAAGTTTGACGTTAACTTGATTTTTGTACGTAAAGACGGGGAAGGACTAAGTTCACTCCATTAGAAAAGGATCAAAATTAGCTTAAACTGCAAGAAAACTAGAAAGTTTTGGTTCCCGATGCCGTAGCAGAGACCGAGATTTCCCGGAAAGTCCTGATTTTAGTCTCGGTATTGAGATTTTATCGAAACTAATTCTTCGAGGAACCTAAGTCTCGATTATCGAGAACTCTTAGTCATTAAGTAGTCGACAGGGCACCCTAACGCTGCTTGTTAGATCCTGGAGAATTACAATTCTGTTGCTTTTCGGGTTCGATATCTCTTAAGTACTTAGATTTTGAATAGAAAAATCGTCACGACTCCAAATAAATTCAATGGACTTCGAGCTCTGATAATGATGTGGTCAGTACTACTTTTAGGAAATTGTACTGTTCTAAACCCTAAAAGCTAATGCTGAATAAAAAACTCTAGAATGATCCAACATGATCAAATAAGCACACTGCATACTAAGTGTAGTATTCCCAATAGTAAGTACCTGATCTATTTGGTTCATAGCTATGAACAACCAATCCCATGTCACACCTGATATACAAACAAATGCACAATGAGGTCGGTACCTAGTGAGTATGTTCATTGGTGCCGTAAGATTACTTACTTACTGGAACCATGCTCCGATTTGGAGGCTAGGTTGATACAAAATGCTATCCATCTGACTCTGTTGCTGGCTGTATCACAAAGCTTGTACAAATTCTCAGTTTTAACATCTAACTGGCATTCCTTCATTACCGTCCTCCGACATGTTGCTCTTGAAGCACCTGGATACCTTTTCCCTTGTGAATTCAAACCAAGGGCAGTATAGCAAGCTTGTGTCTCTCCCTCCAGCTACAATACTATTCCGTTTTCGAAGTGTGGGGCCCATCCAGCCATATTAGTGGTATGCCGTAAGATGCTCAATGAGTATATGCTTGAATGTTAAAGAACACCTAAATATCCACAAACCATACCAAACTATCTCATTACTAACCATCCCTTGATATTTTTCATCAAAAAAATTTTCATTAATCATTAAATTTGTGAGAGACAACTTCCATCCGTTGTCCGTTCATCTCACAAGAGACTCATGACTTTCTCACTCATTCATGTCCAACAATTTAACATTTATTTCCATTTTCTTCAATTAAATTCCACAAACTTGCGAGTATGAAAAACTGGTTTACAACAATAAAAAAAATCAGCGAGAGCCAAAAAGAAAATAAAAATTTCAGTTAAGCAGCACAACAAAATCATCAGTCTCAGTTTCAGTTAGTCACTCAACATGAACGGTAGTGTTTCGAGTAATTTTATTAGTAACATAAGTGTGAATAGTAATCACACGTCACTTAATGACGGTATCGAGTCATTATCACAATTGTATAATTTATTTTACGATAATGCTGACCCGCGTATGCGTGATCGATTCCTTATGGGACGTCCACATTGGATTATAATAATTTACATCTTTTATGTTGTGATTATAACGAAAATTTTACCAAATTTTATGAAAAATCGGAAGCCTTATGACTTTCATAAATTATCACTTTATATTGATGCCCTTTTATTGTTTATTGCTTGCTATTTCCTCGTTATTACGACATATTCGTGGCTATTTTTATTCAATTGGAGATGTGAAGTGATTGATCGATCAAATTCATGGACAAGTCGTATGGCAGTTGAATTTTGTTGGCAGTACTTGATGACAAGATTCATCTATACGCTTCATAGTGTCCCATTTGTGCTGAGTAAAAGGAAAAGTTCATTGGCAAATTATTTAATAATTCATCATGCTGTCTTTCCCGTAATGGTTTGGTCATTTATTAATGTCTATCCGGGTGGACATGTTACGTTCGGTGGATGGATCAATTCATTGACACATTTTGGATTATTTGGAATTAAATTTGTTATTTTGTATAATCCATCGATAAAGAAATACAGGAGACAATTTCATGTTATTATGCATGTGAGTAGACATTGACTATTTTATTATATTTATTTGACATAATGGTGCGAAATTTTGTGATGAATGTTTGTTGACATAACTGTGGATGTAAAGTGATGTGAATATTGGAAAAATTGTCTCGAGTAACACAACGAAGTCATTGGTGCAATGTTGTTCAAAGTGTTTTGTGTCACGGTATGACTTGGTGGAATGCCATGATACTGTAACTACATACGGTTCATGGCAGATATTGGAGTCGATTTGGATTTTGTATGGAATAATCGACTCAAGTCGATTTGATGCCATGTAAAATTCTAGTCGACTTCGAGTTCTGGTTTGTGGCAGAGTTGCTAAACAGTAATCTGTGATAGGCAAGAACTGTACAAATTCTTGATAATTTGTATGGTTTTTCTTAGAAATTTAATGTGTATGGAATGTGTAGATCAAGAAATTTTATGATTTTTGTTGTCTGTTTTGCAACTCTGGTTTGTGGCATTTTTAAGAGTTTTCGGTAACTCACTAGTGTATCGTGGCACACAGTTTCGACATCACTGCATTAAGGCATCGCTTGTTCATGATAAAATGTAAAATCACCTATTTTAAATCTATTTAGCAACGAAAATGCAAGATTTGTTGCTATTTCGTGCTTTAAAAGCCTCAGAAGTGTCTAAGGGATCTCGTAACCGACACTAAGACTCTCCTATCTCGAGAATTGTAGATACCGAGACTTCAGGAAATCCTAGAACCCTAGAAGTGCCATTTAACACTGTTCATATGTTTAGGAACTTAATCGCCAAAAATACTTTAAATAAAGTACTGAAACAGCCTTAACAGTCAATGATTCCACTAACTTACTTACTTTACTTACTTCGCTGGTCATACAGATCAATTGTGATCCATAACCTCCCACAGGAGTCGCCTGAAGCTGGCTCTATCGCTGTCTTCCACTTGCTAATTTCCGATTCCACTAAGTTACTCAAAAATTGTCTCTCGCTAACAGGCGAAGTATGTATTAAGTGGAAAGATGAATTGGTCCAAACCCCAGAAAACCCCCATTCCCAAGAATTTGACTCAAAGTACCACCAGTCCCAATATCCTTCCTGAAATACCTCTCTTCTCTTATTCAAGCATATTTCTCTTATAAAGCTAGTTTAGACGATATCTATTATTGAAATAAATTGTCAACAAAAAATGCAAATCATGGCTAGCTCATGCACTAACAGGTTAGCCTACACATTCTGACATTTTCGACAAAATGCAAATTCGGCAATATTTATGCAAAATTAGTTCTATATCCGAGTGACACAATGCCACAAATTGCACTTCTTATTTTATAAATGGGTTGAAATTGGACTTGATGATGGAGGCTTGGGATGTGGTGTCGTCTAATGGAATGGTGTCGTCACGGGACGAGGTCGTTATGGGACGGGGTCGTTATGGGCCGGGGTCGTTATGGGACGGGGTCGTTATGGGACGGTGTCTTCATAGGGTGGTGTCTTTATTGGATCATGTCTTTATGGAAAGGTATCATCATGGAAGGGTGTCGTCATGATAGGATGCCATCATGGGATGGTAACTTCTTGAATGTGGTCTCTAAAATTCCAAAAGGGTGCCTCCTTTAGAGTCAGGACCTTCAATAGTCATCAGGTTCCTGGCAAGTCTGCGTTAATGCAACTTCGCGTCTTACAGTTAATACGATGATGTCTAGTGCTATAAAAAATAAGTTATGCTGTTCAATTATTAATCAAAAGTTCTATTACTTCCTTCTTAAAAAGCCTCAATCTTAAATAACCCAATAAAAACAAAATCGTGACTATAAAGCGATCATGAACCTTCAATTAAAACTTTCAAAAAAACCAATGTATATCCAATCCAATCCAATATAATTTACATTATCAAGTTAGAATGCAAGGTAATTTAAAATTAGCAGAACTAAGTCAAACCTCCGTTCCTAATTGCACGCGTTTTAAGAACAATGTGCAAATTATTTTTCACTATTCATTTACGAACTACGAACAACAAAGCTTAATTTCATCTTCCGACTTGTTTGGCTGTTTAAGTCTTGTGTTACAGATTAGGCAAAATCAGATCAAATTTGATTAGAGTCTGGATGTTAATTGTGTAGAAACATGTAGTAACAAGTATGTAATTGGTGAGGGTGTCGAACTGATTCAATCAAATATTAATTAATTAGGTTTCGGTAATTTTTTGATGATTTTTGATGGTTTTTAGAGGCTTTATTTCTTCTTTTTACATGCTTACTTACTTACTTACTTACTTACTCATTTACTTACTTACTGGAACCATACTCTGATTTGGAGCCTAGGTTATTACAAAAGGCCTTCCATCTGACTCTATCTATTGCTGGTTACATCACAAAGCTTGTACAAATTCTCTGTTTTGACATCTAAGCGATATTCCCGCATTACCGTCTACGTCATGTTGCTTGCTGTTTTTGCTTGCTGTATTTTCGTTCTGCTGTTTTTTAGTTGGGACCTTCTGTATTTTTCTCTCTTGCTGTATCCCGACAAAGCCTCAAATTGTCATGAAGTCGGGTCTAATAGTTTCAATGTTAGCAATGTCCCGTTTTTTTTTGCAAAAATTCTCTGGTCACCGAGTAATTATGGTTAAATAACATCATTATCCAGATTGTGACGTAAAGCCTGAGTTAGAGTACCGCCCTGTAAACGAATTAGATTGAATCGTCTCATAAACTATTCTTAAATAGTTAGCACTTCTTCCAAAGGTGTGTGTAGAGGTAATGAAGCAAAGATTTATCCATGGGAAGCTTAGGGGTCAAGCCGGTCCAAGGCGTTTCAGGATTCAAGTAAATTTGAACAGTATTTTTCAAATTTTAGGGTTATTTTGATGCAAAATATATCAAAAAATCCTAGAAATTGATAAATGCTGCTTAACTGTTCTTGGATAATATAAACTATAAAACCGGGTGAGCCCCCAAATTTCTTTTGAATACTCATAATACGAGGCTTACCTCGAGTAACCCTCCCTACGAGAAAGAGTTTAACGTTTGACACTTGATCAACTTTAGAGTAAGACATCGGCTCTCCCTTTTTTAATCTCCAATGCAAAATAAATTCACACATTTCTCCTAAGTACACAAAACTTCAGCAACTATTTTCATTAACCTTCCTTCCACTGCGAGGTTACCCGAAGACTCATTGCCACATTTAGAGATCCTCGGAAGCTGGATCTGCCATTATATCACTTCTGACAGTTTCTAATTTCCAGCACTGTTGCATCGTTACTCACACAGCAATCCAATGAGCTCTTTGTTTTCATTAACCAACCTCCAAAAATCCTTTTAATCTCGCAATTACAACACCAAATCGCATACTCGAAAAAATAATAAAAAAAAATTTAATTGAAAAGTGAAAAAAAAAAAAGTTACGCAAAATGGGTCAATGTCGTGTTATTAGACATCGTAATTCGTAAATAAAAAGAGATGAAAGAAGAAAATTAGTCACAGAAACATGTGTACAAGTATTACGGCATCTTAAAGCTTTTTCTTTGTCCTTGAGTCATTAATCATTTTGGCTGTTTTGTGTTTTTTTGTGTGTGACTTATTAAGACTGTAAATAGTCATGAATGAATCAGATGTTGTGGAATCGAGAGGTGAACTTGAGATGTAAAATGGATTGATCGAATAGAAAGTTTGGTTGACATTCTTGAATTTTTTTGGGGATTTTCTAACAATTTGACTTAAAAGCCACTCGCTAAGCTTCATTTTGAGCCTTAGACACACTTTGGTGGTAAGCCACGACTAAAACCGCATACGACATGCATTAATTCATGATTTATGAATTTCTTACAAATTCTATGTTGCATATTAATGTAGTACGCGGTAGACAATCAAGACAATGTTGCTCTTAAGCAGTGGTGGACAACATGTGGGCTGAGGTACATTAGTGTCCCGTCAAAAATGTTTAGAAATGTCTTAAATGTATGTCTTTTGTAGTTTCGGTCGGAGCTTACCATCAATGTGTGCCGCGAAAAATATAAGGTTGTCCACCACTGCTTTAAGGTTGATTTGAGAAACCTTGAATTAAAAAATTGTTAACTTGATCCTACATATCAATGTGTCTTAAAATACTGTGTACCAAAAATTCAACTGTATTAATTTCAGTTTTTAATCAAAAATACCTTTATGGCAGGCAGGTAAATAAAGATTATTACTTACTTACTTACTTTAAGCTTCAGAAAGGGATCTGGTGATGTCAATTGATCTAATTTCATTGAAAATGTTTGAATTTTTATTATTGTGTTCATTTTGAATATTTTATTCTAAAAGATAGTGAGCATGCTCATGAGTCAACTCAATCAATGTAATTGAACATGCTCAATCTTTTAAGTATACTCATGAATATGCTCCTTATATGTCTTCGACTTAAGTAACCCCAGATTAATATCAAGCATCCCAGAAACCACATGTTGTAGAATTGACAGCAAATTTGATTTCAAGCCGGATTAAATGAGGCTTGATGTACAATTTAACCAAATCTAGTCCATAGCTTGATTCACACTTGTCTGACATGAGTCACATCATTTTAACATTGTCCACTTTTTGTGTTCACTTCTGAATCCTCGACAATTCCAATGCTAAGTCAACAGCCACTTAATATTGCTAAAGAACATTTCAATAACTACTCGTCTCTAAACTCTCCACAAAATCTTATTAAAAATTGCAAATTCATAAAAAAAAATCTCAATTAATCAACTTAATTTTGACTTTTTTGACCCCTCAGCTTGCCTCTCAGACTCAGTCATATAAGCAACAATACAGCTGAATTATGATAAATTTACTCAATTTGCTGCAGAGTTGGGATGACTTTTGGGAGTCCAGACTAGGACTTTGAAGTTCAGAACAGGACTTTGGAGTCCAGACCAAAACTTTGGAGTCCAAATTTCCAAAAAGTCCGGACTCCATGGATTCCGACTCCACTTTTTTCCACATTGGAGTCCTGCCAACTCTGGTCCAGACTAAGGGTTATCGACTACCTGGAAAGTCTCTATCATAGTCTCAGTCTCGAGAGTTTGATGAGATTTTGTCGAGACTGAGACTTTGGGAAGCTTTAGTCTAGACTCTAATGAAGGCACCTCCATATAGGAGTCCATGCCAACTCTGGCCTAAAGCATCATAAGCTTCAAATACATTCTACTTACTCATTAACTCAACACTTTCCTTAATTAATTTTCTAAATTGCAATAATCATCAACTTTTATTCAAATAATGACGTAAAAATACCCAAAAAATACTGCGGAAATCAAATACGCAAAATCTGTGCCTTTATGTTTTCATAATATCATTGTGTCTAGCCAATGTGCATAACTTTTACTCTCGAAAATCATACACACTTCTGGTAAAATATTTGCAAATAACAAACAAATCCAGCACTATAATTAAAAAGTTTTATAATGGCTATATTTGGTATTTCAATGGCGATTAAACAGCTGCTCTTAATACCAAAGTCCATTATTATATTTGCGAAAATAAAAAAAAAAAGTTTCACTTTCTTTGTACATTGAGAAATAAATTACGAAATGGAAATGAATAACTTTTGGTATCTCATGTGAGGTAATCGTATAAGAGATGGAGATGCTGTTGGGGTATTTGGATATGATTTGCGAATGTTTTGCTTTGGATTTGGAATTAATTAGGTTGAGATGTGGAAGGTTAACCTCAAAATTGAGGAACATAACCTCAATAGTGAAGATCATAACCTCAAAATTCAGGAATATAACCTTAAAATTCAGGAACATAACCTCAAAATTCAGGAACATAACCTAAAAATTCAGGAACATAACCTTAAAATTCAGGAACATAACCTCAAAATTCAGGAACATAACCTCAAAATTCAAGAATATAACCTCAAAATTGAGGATCATAACCTCAAAATTCATGAACATAACCTCAAAATTCTGACTTAATCCAGCTTCATCACAATTTAAAACAAATCATAGCCTTAATCAATAAATATCTGAACTTAATGGATTTATCGAAAGATGTTGAAAAGCCTGAAACAAAAAAGCAGCTTTAATGACCGTAATAACGGGTTCAATTTATTCGATTTGTTGTTATTTCAGTTTCTTTTTCCACTACAATTACTTCTTAAAGGCCTTACGATTGCTGATATACGTTTGCATATGTACAATGAACTGTAAAAATTAAGAAAATACTAAAAATAAGTTCAGTTGAGGTCGGTCAGGGATTTTTGTATCTTAAGGTTAATTTGGATGTTTATTGGCATGGATATATATCTGGTTTATGGAATTTAGAGTTGCTGCAGTTGAACTGAACCTTTTTGACCCACAATACATTATTTATTAAACATCCTTCAATGGCACAAATCAGTTAATCGATCAAAATTCAGCCTCAGATCCAGGGGATGGAACTGGTTCATAAATGCACGGATATGCGGATAGATGCGAGTAAATAGGGATTAAATGCAGACAAATTCGATAAATGGCATGAATTTTCAAGAAGCTCTTCCTTGCCTCAGGCTGTTGTGACTCTGTCTAGGTATCGAATACCACGCCAGATATCCGCCTCCCTGATGTCGGATTATGGATCGATTATTAGGATTAATAGTCTTGTGATATTCGGCCATCTGAAATGTTCAATAAGAACACTTGATTACCGTCAAGTACAGTTTGAACACTAATGATTTATTACACTGGTATGTAGCTTGTGCGTCCCGGTACAGTGGCTTACCGGATACTATGTTTGTGCGAATACCTAATGCAGTTGTGGGCAACCTGTTTATTATTCACGGAACACTTTGACGATAAGCCGATCGATTGATCGAAACTAGGGTTTTCAATCCCAGGATCCCGAATATCGGGATGGAGAATTTTCCAATACCGCAATCCCGGGATTGAAATTTTGGACCGGTATTTAAACCTTGCACGGTATCCAGTTTATGGCATTTTTTGGTGAAACACTGGTGCCGTGGCACACAAGTTGCACACCACTGACCTAGAGTTAACCTAGAGTATGTCTAGAGTACTTAAGAAGCCGACCAAATGATGAAAGATCATCACTGTCTAAATACCTTCCTAAATATCCATTAACATTCAAATCAGTAAGAAAATAGACAGACCATCTTAAAATATTGACACAATCAATCAATTAAATTCAGTAGCGACACATCTATTCGTGTCACAAGCGTACTCAGTTCTGTGTATTTCAATGAAAAATTTGTGATGTTTGCCAAGACGGCTACTTGATAAATTGAGTCAATAATGACAATAATCATGGGAGCGTCATGAAGCTACAGCAATACGGAATTGATGAAAGACAGCGAGAAAAAGTGTCAAAGATAAAGTTTTATTGTTTATACAGCCTAAATGTGACTTAAACTGACCTTAACCATAACAAGGACATCTCAATACTTTTCAATAACTTCCGATTTCTTATTTTTTATGTTCAAATATGTTTTTGGATAGGGATTTTTTATCTCGTCGCATTTGGGGATCGTTCACTTATTAGGGGACTGTGTTACAGAAGGAGTGATGGGGAGGAAGTGGAATGGGGTTGGAAGGGGAACGGGGAGGAACAATAACTAGGAGGAACGGGGATTTGGAGAAACGGGGACTGAAAGGAACGGGGACTGAAAGGAACGGGGACTGAAAGGAACGGGGACTGAAAGGAACGGAGACGAGGAAGGACGAGGAACGAGAAAGTAGAGGTACGGGGTCGTATAGGAACGAGGACTGGGAGTAACGCCTCAAATACTTAACGACCATCGAGACGTTGTCACAGAAGCAAACGGCTGGACTATCTCAAAAAGTCAATTCTCCACGTTACCCACTTAACGAACGATCCCCCAAAAGTTTACATTCCAATTTCACACTTACTTGTTGTCCCTGTCTTCCATCATACGCATTACACGTTGTAGCTTGTAGATGAATATTGTCTGACTATTTACCTTTTTGTGCTTTATACGATATTAATCATTATTTTACAGTTAACATATTGACTGATACGTTTGGTTAGCTATTGAAAGGGCACCGGCAATTAATGTCTTATTTTTTAAGGTTTTTGTTGTTGTTGTTGAGATTTTCGACCTTCGTGAGACTAAAACAATTTATTTAAGATAAATGAGATGTTAATGATTGAAGGTTTTTGATGAGCTGCGAAATTTGTTGCTTATTTTCATGATTAATGGATACATTGAGGTTGTATAGTTGATTGTGGAAGGGCAGGGATGGAGTTAGGGGGATTGTTGGGGGTTGAAGTTTGTGATTTTTCAATTTTTTAGCGGTCTTTGGGAAGAATTTCAGAATATTGAAGTTAAAATCTAAAAGTTGCTACTTTTCTCATTCAAGCCTATGTAACGCTTTGGGGAGGTGGGGTATAAGGATACAATTGTGTCACAGAATTCAAGAGATGGCTGCTGATTTTGTTAGCAAGCAAATTGGATGGAATTGGAGGGATGAGATAGGAAAATTGAGAAAAATTCAGAAAAAACTGTGATTTTGAATCAGAATTGACTGGAATTTGGGAGTCAAGACTCTAAAATTCCAAATAGGCACCTCAACTGGAATCCGAACTCCCAAAAAAGAGCGAAGATACCTCCATAATTGAGCCCTGTCAACTCTTAATCAGATGAGTAACCCTTAACAGGCAAAGAGCATGTTTTTGTGGCACAGAAATACCACTACAATGCCTAAAAGGAGTTACTTTGTCTGTTAGGGTACCCAAGCCTTGATCACTGCTTAAATAGTCACTTTAATGCATCGTCTACTTCAAAAATTCTTACTAATACCAGAGTTGGCAAGACTCCAATCTGGAAGCGCCTTCATAAGAGTCCGGACTCCAATATAGAGACACCTCCACCAGAGTCCGGACTCCAAAAGTCCTGCCAAATCTGAGTCTAAAACAGACAAAAAACACCTCAAAATTCAGTACTTACTTGCTTACCTAATTCGCTGACCGCATAGATCATCTGTGATCCATGGCCATTCTCAGTAGACACCTAAAGTCGACACTAAATTCCATTAAATTCACATTAATCTGCGAACATAAACAAAAGCTTTTTAACGACAATTTGACAAATTTTGCCAACAATAATCAATAAAAGTCACATTTGTTGACGAAAAGAAGCAGCATCAATTTCCTAATTCGATTGTTGTGAATTTTTGATGATGGATATACGATGCTTAATTTGAAGGATTTTTGCGGAGTCATCAGCTGTGAATCAGTGTGTGGATTTTTTGAATCATAAAAACATATTTCGCCATAAACAAGTTGATATGCAGACTTCCGTAGGAAATTCCGAAACTGACTGAAGCTGTTTATGGACTTGAATAGGTTCAAGTTGATCTTTTTGTGATTAGGAAGTGATAATTCCAGAAAGATGTGGCTATAAAGTTGTCTAATGCTTAACCTTGTAGCTTAATAGTTCTATGAATATCGAATGATAGCAGAACAAGGAAGATGAAGGCACAATCAAGTTTAATTTTTTTGCATATTTATTCAAATATTTCGCAATAAAAACAAACAAAAATATCCAAAAAACAGCATAAATTTGCATAAAGCACTCAAATGTGATTAATGAATCCAAATTCACATAAACCAGAAAGTTAAAATGTAAAGGATATCCAGTTTAATTTGAACTAGCAAATTTATATAATTTTTATAAAGTTAAATTTGTTGAGAAAGTTATGAGAAAGTTCCTGTCTACCTGTTTTGAATATAAATTAACTTAATATGTTGACTCAACCGGATTAGACTTCGACTAGACGAACACTAAACGTCAGTGTTGGTTAAGCTAGATAATCTCCATCCATACAGAGTCGGTATAAACTGATAATTGCCGTTTACAGGTCCAGCTTCCGCAGATCAGACCAACTCTGCATCCACAATTGTTTTTTTGGTTTTTTATTGAAGACTTAGGCTTGACAAATTTTTGTAATCGAGTCTTCTAATATTTACCTTGGAGTATCGAAACTGAGAAATCATGGCCACGGTCTCGTGAACCCATACTTGTTTTTGGTCTTAAGATATCCAGTTCCTTCATCTTAACATTCCCCAGAAATGGCAATCCGCAATTTCTCAAACATTAACAAGAATTTAATTGACTGCAATATTGTATGTGATGCAAAATATTACAAGACATTATTTACATACATAAAGTGCTGATATTAATTACAGTGTTTAGTGTTAATGTTGAGCATAATTGAGACATAGGAAAGTTTATTATTGATTTTAGTTGCAGACATCAATCAAGTTTGTGTTGATTTTATATTATTATCATTTGATTGGTAATTCATAGTTGCAACTAGTTGATGTAATAAATGATGGATGATAAGTATGCTTTCTCTTAATCTTGGTCCCGATAAATTGTCGGGATCTGGATAGGGATTGAAATTTTCGGGATCCCGGGATTTTTTGAGATAGCGAGAAAGCATCAATGATAAGAGACTGCAGATAATGTTTTGTAAGAGGGGTAATGAGGGGAAGGGGATGGGGTTGTATCTAAATTTTATCATCAAACTCTAGAATTTCTTGGTATTTTTGAGATTTTTGTATGGAAACCTCTTGGAAAATTAAAAAATTTTGATTAAAACACGAGGATAACCAGACCTGGAAATGCCCCTGATGGATGGCGGTATTGCCAAGATTTTATTGTCCAATTATTTTTCTGGTAATTAAAACTACATTAAAACAATTTGATCTACTAAAAGCTAATTTTTTGCCTATATTTCTACTGTTTTTTACCAATTTAAGGTTGCATGCTGATTATTTTCTTAATTGAACTTCCTGCAACTTTTAGTTCTCTTACTTGAAACTTAATTGCATTTTTTTGTATTTTAAACATTTTCTAAGCAAAACAAATTGTAAATAAATTCATATATCAAGTTGAATATTTCACAGTAAATGAAAACCTTAGCTAAATGTGTGTATGCCAAGTGACTCAATTGACACAGTTGCAAAGTTCATATGCAGAATAAGTAAGATAAATTCGTTAACTGCAAGGTTTTTGCCAGTTTTTAAACGCTTTTTATGGAGTTGCTCTGTTGGTTGGTCATGATCAAATCTTGCGATCGATTTTTCGACCACTTCTACTGCTCTAATTGAACTCAAATTTTTTTCACATGTGTATTCCCGATGACAATACAATATTTTCGCATTTATGTATCACAGAAAAGCTTAATTATGCTTTAATTAATATAATAACATTATATATGGGAAAAAATCCAAAGTCAATGATGCATATTTTTAATTTGCATGAACTAGACTAATAATAAAGCTAAAAACCAGTTTTTATAGTTCATTGCGCATTGATTTATAATACCAAGTATTAGTTAAAGTACAACTCATCTCTTTTTAAGATAATAATGAAAGAGAAAAAATTTCATAAGTAATTTTCTCACGGATATTCCTAGTAAAAATTTAAAATTCAAAAAACCGTTGCAGTTTGAATCTCAAACAATCGTTATTGGATCTTGAAATATTGTATAAATATGGTTCTGGGTGTTACTGGATCTTGTTATACTGCATGTATATGATCCTGGATGTTACTGGATCTTGTTATACTGCATGTATATGATCCTGGATCTTACTGAATCTTGTTATACTGCATGTAAATGATCTTGCATTGCAAAAAAGGACTGTTGTAAGGTTTCAATACAAATTTCGCTATACTTCACAAGACTAAAAGACTGTATGTTGTGGGGTTTTCGTATAAAATTTCAATATTTTATGAGATCAAAAATCTTTTACTTTCGAGCGATGTTCATGTCTTACACTAACTTTATCTTCATAATTTACTTGTTGATCTATAGACTGCACATAAACTAAAATATGTCGTCATGATCTGAATTCGAGTTCGATCGGAGCTCGAATATTCATAGTTCGAACGTAGTCTGAACTTGATTAAGCGAAGCTCACAAATTTTTTACGAACTGAACGGTGCGAAGCGAGTGTATCGTAAAAATTTTCCCACATTTAATGCCTCTAAGATCTATAAACAGTCGGGCGAAGTGGAGTCCGACACTCCTGTGACCTGATAACAGTCGGGCGAACGAAGCGAAGCGAAGTGGAGTCCGACACTGCTGTGACCTAATAACAGTCGGGCGAACGAAGCGAAGCGAAGTGGAGTCCGACACTACTGTGACCTAATAACAGTCGGGCGAACGAAGCGAAGCGAAGTGGAGTCCGACACTGCTGTGACCTAATAACAGTCGGGCGAACGAAGCGAAGCGAAGTGGAGTCCGACACTACTGTGACCTAATAACAGTCGGGCGAACGAAGCGAAGCGAAGTGGAGTCCGACACTGCTGTGACCTAATAACAGTCGGGCGAACGAAGCGAAGCGAAGTGGAGTCCGACACTGCTGTGACCTAATAACAGTCGGGCGAACGAAGCGAAGCGAAGTGGAGTCCGACACTGCTGTGACCTAATAACAGTCGGGCGAACGAAGCGAAGCGAAGTGGAGTCCGACACTACTGTGACCTAATAACAGTCGGGCGAACGAAGCGAAGCGAAGTGGAGTCCGACACTGCTGTGACCTAATAACAGTCGGGCGAACGAAGCGAAGCGAAGTGGAGTCCGACACTACTGTGACCTAATAACAGTCGGGCGAACGAAGCGAAGCGAAGTAGAGTCCGACACCACTGTGATCTATGAATAGTCGGACGAGCGAAGCGAAATCCGACAACGCCTGTGATCCGAGCGAAGCTCGAACTTAAGTAGTTCGAACGCAGTACGGACTTGGTTGAGCGAAGCTCACAAATTTTTGCGACCTGAACGGAGCGAAGCGAGTGAAGGCGTGAAAATGTTCCCACATCTAATGTTCTGTGATCTAAAAACAGTCGGACGAGCGAAGCGAAATCCGACAACCCCTGTGATCTATGAACAGTCGGACGAGCGAAGCGAAATCCGACAACGCCTGGATCCGAGCGAAGCTCAAACTTAATTAGCTCGAACGAAGTTCGGACTTGGTTGAGCGAAGCTCACAAATTTTTGCGACCTGAACGGAGCGAAGCGAGTGAAGGCGTGAAAATTTTCCCACAATTAATACCCCTGTGATCTATGAACAGTCGGACGAGCGAAGCGAAATCCGACAACGCCTGTGATCCGAGCGAAGCTCAAACATAATTAGTTCGAACGAAGTTCGGACTTGGTTGAGCGAAGCTCACAAATTTTTGCGACCTGAACGGAGCGAAGCGAGTGAAGGCGAGAAAATTTTCCCACAATTAATACCCCTGTGATCTATGAACAGTCGGACGAGCGAAGCGAAATCCGACAACGCCTGTGATCCGAGCGAAGCTCAAACATAATTAGTTCGAACGAAGTTCGGACTTGGTTGAGCGAAGCTCACAAATTTTGCGACCTGAACGGAGCGAAGCGAGTGAAGGCGTGAAAATTTTCCCACAATTAATACCCCTGTGATCTATGAACAGTCGGACGAGCGAAGCGAAATCCGACAACGCCTGTGATCCGAGCGAAGCTCAAACATAATTAGTTCGAACGAAGTTCGGACTTGGTTGAGCGAAGCTCACAAATTTTTGCGACCTGAACGGAGCGAAGCGAGTGAAGGCGTGAAAATTTTCCCACAATTAATACCCCTGTGATCTATGAACAGTCGGACGAGCGAAGCGAAATCCGACAACGCCTGTGATCCGAGCGAAGCTCAAACATAATTAGTTCGAACGAAGTTCGGACTTGGTTGAGCGAAGCTCACAAATTTTGCGACCTGAACGGAGCGAAGCGAGTGAAGGCGAGAAAATTTTCCCACAATTAATACCCCTGTGATCTATGAACAGTCGGACGAGCGAAGCGAAATCCGACAACGCCTGTGATCCGAGCGAAGCTCAAACATAATTAGTTCGAACGAAGTTCGACTTGGTTGAGCGAAGCTCACAAATTTTTGCGACCTGAACGGAGCGAAGCGAGTGAAGGCGTGAAAATTTTCCCACAATTAATACCCCTGTGATCTATGAACAGTCGGACGAGCGAAGCGAAATCCGACAACGCCTGTGATCCGAGCGAAGCTCAAACATAATTAGTTCGAACGAAGTTCGGACTTGGTTGAGCGAAGCTCACAAATTTTTGCGACCTGAACGGAGCGAAGCGAGTGAAGGCGAGAAAATTTTCCCACAACTAATACCCTTGTGATCCATGAACAGTCGGACGAGCGAAGCGAGATCCGACAACGCCTGTGATCTATGAACAGTCCGACAACACCTGTAATCTATATCAACAATCATTCCAACAATCGATTAAAATAAACTATTGAGTGATTTGACTAAAAAGAAGTAAATAAAATAAATTAAAAAAAACTTTTTAAAAAAAACGCTTTTTTAAAAAAACCAAAACAGATGTAAAAAACTTGCGAAAAAATACTTGATCCTTAAGACTAAAAACAAAGCGATCTAAAAAGAAGCAAATAATAAACCTTAAAAAACTTTTTAAAAAAAACGCTTTTACGTTAAAAAAAAAAATGATCCAAAAACATAAGTGTTAAAAAATGCTCTAAAAAAGGAGAAAATAAAATAAATCTACGCTTTATAAAATTTGGAAATATAAATATTTCTTGAGAAAACCAGAAATGTAACTCAAAAATTTTCCCAAAATATAGCAATGTAGTACAAGAACTCAACGACTAAAAAAGCGTGGGTCGTAAACAAAAGATTAATTTAGTTCTTAAGTTTGTAATTTGACCGCCCCACGCTTTTTTAGTCGTTGAGTTCTTGTACTACATTGCTATATTTTGGGAAAATTTTTGAGTTACATTTCTGGTTTTCTCAAGAAATATTTATATTTCCAAATTTTATAAAGCGTAGATTTATTTTATTTTCTCCTTTTTTAGAGCATTTTTTAACACTTATGTTTTTGGATCATTTTTTTTTTTTTTAACGTAAAAGCGTTTTTTTTAAAAAGTTTTTTTAAGGTTTATTATTTTCTACAATTGTTTGTTCATTAAAATTAATAAACTGTTAAAAGTTGAATTTTAAGCATTTGGTAAAGGTTTGGAGTTGCAAATTTTTATCAGCATTCTTGAGATCAAAGACCCAGAATTCGAAGACTCGAGTTTTGTAAGAAATCCCTTGAAGGGCTAGTCTCAGTCTCAGTTTCAGTATCCGGATCAGTCTCGGCCTTTTGGCTCAGAAACAAAGACTTTGTGAAGCCCAAATTTCATCTACTTTTCCACTATATGAGCCATAAACAGCTCAAACACAATATTTGATCTATTAACTATCAAAATGGTCTTCAATTAATTAACATCAAGAATTCCAACACTTTCACATAAAAATATTTATGATCATTTTCAGAATTGATTGTGTAAACTGTCTTACTGACCAATATTCGAGAATGTTTTTCATGACTTTATTTATATGCTTAATAAATTAACAATTCATGGTAAATTCTAATAGCAACAATGTGTCTTGAAAGCTTGGTTTCAGTGCTTACAATCCAAGATTAATGTCATCGGGTTTCTAACCTTGACACTCAATATGATCAGATTTAGTTAAAAATCATTTGATACTTTGGTGTCTGGTGTCTGAGTTGAGTGAAATTTTGGACATCGAGCCATATATAGGTAAATCCAAGCGTCAGACACTTTCGTAAAATTCGTGATTTCTGCAATCTTCATCAAATCGAGTAGACAAAATACGATAAATTAATGTCAACTTATAACGCATTTTTGATCCATTCGGGTCTAAGAATCATGAAAATTGTGATTTCTGCAATAGCGTCTGACTGTGGGCAAATCTAGCAGTGTTCGAGTCAAGCTTCTGTAGTCGAGTGACTAGGCAATAGACTGGATATCTATCTTACTCTTTTGTGAGTGCATTAGCTCGCTTCTCACCAGAGATGGATTTCTCTGTCATTATAAATAGTGCTGTTGATATGACTAGAGTTCGCACAATGTACACGACATTATAGATACCTGCACAAAATGTGATCGTATCAGAGTTGTGAAGGCCGATGTCGGCGGCCGAGAGAATCGGGCAGTCGTTCGCCGTTTTTATCGGCCATTGTTTTTTATCGCTCGCCGTTTTTTATCGGCCGCCGTTTTAAAAAAATAATCGGCCCGCCGTTTTTATCGCTCGCCGTTTTTGGCCGACCGATAAAATCAGGCCATTTCACAACTGTGAATCGAATTTTACGTAGAATTGGCATGACTTTGAGAGTTCGGTCACCAAAAGTGCCTTCACTGGAATTTAATCGCAATTTCCCAAAAGGAAAATAAACTATTGCTCTTGCTTTATCTTCCTACCTGTCTGTCTGTCTGAGTGTCTGCCTGCCAGCCTGCCTACTTGCCTGCTCGTCTGTTTGTCTATCTGTCCTTCTGCTGCTTAATAACTCCAATTTAAACTTTTTTGATTATTATATGTGTTTTTTGCTTAAAAGCGCTTCCGTCGGTCACTAGTGACCAATTTTATACTAGTTTGCATTCTACTGGAAACGCCTCTGCATCCCAAAATCTTGTTAATTCTTATTTGACCCACATCTGATGATTAATTGAGGTCAAGGTAGAGTCGAGCCCTCCAAATTAATCAACGTTAATCAGTTTATTGAACTTCATCGTTTTCTATCTGACACACACATATACCAAAAAATTGCGACCAAAAAGAGAAATGAAGAAGACAACAAGCTTGTCGGGCCAATAAACTTATCAGGTTTTTTTGCACTTCCTCATCATCATCGACTTAGCTTTGATATTATGAATAATTCATGAGATTTTGTGGTTTATTTTTATTGAATGCGAATTTTTTGTTGCTGTTGCTGTTTATTTCCTATTTGTGAATGCACAGTTTTGAGTGTGGCTGAATGATTTAATTAATTTATTTTATTTTTTTCTGCTAAATTTTGGATTTCTTTTAATTTATGTAACTCATTTTGACTAAATTTGAATTTTTTGCACCTAAAAACTCCAAAATTTTGACATTTTTAATTCAATTCTTTCCCATTTCAGGTCTTCCAATTCACATCCATTATCCTTCATTCACTTCAAATGTTCATATGGAATGACTGCGGTGTGCCGATGTACATTGTCTGGATGGAAGTCATTTATGCCTTAATTATTGCATCATTTTATTATATTTTTGTGATTCACAAGACAGATCCAATCTTGTCGCAGTAAATGAGGAGGGAAATAATTATTTTGAGGTTATATTATGATTTAGTGATTTTGAGGAAATGATGTGGGGAGTGAGGGGGTAGTTAGAGGGGTTAAATGGGGTTTCTTTGGAGCCAAATAGCATAAAGTTGGTTAATTGATTCAATATCCGGTACTAGGAGTGATTCTGGCATGATGCCAAAATTTCCGGGTCTAGCCTGGAGTCACCGCCACATGGGATCGGATTCTTGATGGATTAACTGATTTGTGCTGTTTGGGGAGATATTTATGATGGATAAATTGAAGTTTTGACATTTCGGGTCGGAATAGAAGTCATTTTAACCCCAGAACTAGATTTAACCCCTAATCAACTCATTTGGATCTTCTTTCACTTTGAACATAGGATGCGGAACTGATCAATATAGAGTATTAAGTCATGAGATTGAGTTCGCGTGTCAAAACTTAAATTAATCCTAATTTTATCGATTTTGGTCATTTTTTCTTGCTTTTTGTCAAAATTTGATCAATTTTTGGAGAATTTTTGCCAAATTTTGATCATTTTTCATCAATTTTGCCCACTTTGATCACTTCCACATCCTAATTCAAAGCCTTGAAAACAAATTTTATCCAAAATTTTTAATCTTAAGCCATCAAAATTGAACTATATCAGTGAATCTTGCCCAAAATACAATGTAAAATAAAATAAAGAATTAACTTTTGTGTGGTGAATAATTTTTATGAATAAAAAAATAGTCATTAAAAGATTTTTTGTGAAAAATAGTTGTGCATTATAATTAATCTTAGTCATGTAAGAGATTGTGTTAAATGAATAAAATAAAAAAATATTTTTGTGTTTTTTTGTAAAGAAATTTAAAAAAATATTTTGTTTCATTTTATGTTGAATTTAAAATTTAGTGACTTTTCAGGGGAATCTTAGAACAGTGATGGACAACCTGTTTATCGCGGTACACTAGTGTGCCACCAAAAATATTTGGAAATGCTATGAACCGCATGTCATGTGGGGTTTCGATCGAGGTTTACTATCAAGGTTCACCGTGAAAATTATGGTTGACCACCACTGTCTTTATTGCCTTCTTGGCCTCCATACCATCCAGTTCTCTAATATGCCTTTATACTCTAATATGCCTCAGTACTTCATTAAGAAAAACCATCAAACAAGACCCAAAAATACATTCAACTTTCACATCCATAATGACTATTAAACCATTTTTATTTTTCAGTGCCTTTTAAATTTTTATTCAAAGAAAATTTTACTTTACTTTATTTTCAGTCAGTGCACCGCAGTCAGTGTTACTTAATTGACATCATAAAATTCACTTCCACATTAACACAAACGCTTTAATTTCTTGACTTTTAATTCTCTTTTGTGTCGATTTTTGTGGTGCTTTCTTTTTATTTTTACATTGTTGCTGTTTTCTTGTAAATTCAGGGAATGAACTTCACCATTGTTGGTTGAAATGGATGGAAATGTTGATTTTTTGTGGTTTGGATTGACATGTGCCAATTTTTGGATTTTTTAGGATTTTTGATCGATTTTTTGTTGATTTTTTCATATAAAAATGGACCAAAAATTCCACAAGTCGGTAAACTGATCCACAATCTGACACAAGACAAGTGTGACTCTAACATGGGACACTAAGTCATAGCCACGACAATCTAGAACCGAATTTTGGATCGATTGACTGAATTTCGGATCAATCGACCAATTTTTGGCGATTCAGAAAAGTCCAAAAAATTGCAAAAATCATCAAAACACCCACAAATTACTTCCATGCATCGGTTCCTTCATAATTGCAAGGCAAACACTTTCAGGTGCTCAAACTCTAATTTTACAACTAAATTTCCGCCCATTCATAATGAATATTCAGTCAAATTAATCCAACCGTCAGTGAAATATTCGCACAATGCACAGCATTTCCACCTGTTGTGTTATATCACATGCTGCAGACCACTAAGCCATAACACATGCGAATATTTGCAATTTTTTCTTTTAGAAAATGAAGAATTTTACTTAACATAATTAAAGATTGACACATTTTGTAATGTTGTTAAGCTATTCATTAAATTGGAACTGCGATGCAATTAGACTTTAGGTATAATTGTATAATGGACTATATGTTGCAAATTTGTTGGAATTTAAGTGCGTAATGTGAAAATTATTGCGGAATTTTCTATAATTGTTGTGTGGCTTTATGTCAAAATTGACTAAGCTGGTCTGTTCTTTTGTCTTAAAAAGCCAGAAAATAGAGAAATTTTGGTCCAGGCAGATGAGCACACCTCCAACTACCTAGGTACGCAGAACCTCACAGCAAACTCAATTGCAGCACCATCGTCGTGCATCACACAGAATACGACAGCCAGCAGAGTCATAGAGTTAGTCTCCATAAGACCCCCCAAAACCATGCATGTCAACCGCATAATTTATTCCAAATTGAATTTATCATGCCTATTTTCTATGATTTTATGTAATTTTTTACTAACTCTTACTGCATTTGCTGCTTAATAAGAGGAATGGGAAACAAGATTCGAGAAAGTTGATCAAGTTAAGCATTATTTTTACTATTTGTATGGAAGTGATCGAGAGACTCATTTGTGATGCTCATTAAGGAAAATTATAAAAACATGAATTTGGTATAATGTTGAATAATTGAGCATGTCGGGAGGTGGTTAGAGTTTGGGAGTTGATTGATTAATTGGAATGGGTGGGGTTGTGGATTTTGTCTGGATTTTTGGTCCATAATCTAAAAGTAAGGATGGTATTTAGTCTATTAAGCTGTAATTAACATTCAGTAACCATAGCGACCAGCTTTTAACATTGTGGACTTAAGGAGATCCCAATAAACTCGAGTAGAATCCAGTAGATCTCAATATACCTCAATAGACCTCAATAGACCCTAAAATACATCAGCAAATCTAAATAGGCCTTAATGGAACCCCAGTAGACCCCAATAGACTCCACACGACTTTGATAATACCCAATAGGCCCTTAAAGGATCCAATTGACACTAAGCGGACTCAATAGATCCCAATGCAATTTGTTAGACCTTGATAGACTCCAAAAGATTCCAATTGACACCAGCATACCCTAATAGACAATAGATCACTATAGAATCCAACTGACTCCTATTGGACCTAATTGACCTCAAAGATCCAAATAGATCCCAATATACCCTAACACTTCCTGCGACAAATAGTCACTAAACATTAAAATCGGAAGTAATCTATCAAAAATTACTAAAAAATTCTCAATCACTCCATTTCCACCATAACCATCTATTAAACCTGACATATCCACAAAATATCCAAAAATCACATGACCGACACATGTTTGCACTCCAAATACATTCATTCATGCTGTACAACAATTCAATTGCTGACCAAACAAGCTGCAAATGCTACAAAAAAATGTATTAAATAACACAGACATGAAGGCACAACGGTAAGTGCGATGAAGTCACAATTGAAAGTGAAATTAGAAACACGTGAGAGATGCGAATGAAAATTACTAAGAAAAAAAAGTGAAAGTAAAATCATGAAAGATTCAATTGAGATTATTATTACTTTTATTATTATTTCTTCATTTACGTTTTCTGCTTGCATGTCTAATTTCCGAAAATTTATGTTGCCTGCTGACCTGCATAGCAGCTTGTATGTGGAAGTAATTTTTGTTAATTATTATGAGTTTTTAAATGAACTTTTCATATTTTCCATATTTTTATGGGGACTTTTGGGGATCTGTTGGGGCCTGTTGTAGTATATTGTGGTTTGTTGGGTCTTATTAGAGTCTATTAGGGTCTATAAATGTCTATTTGATCATATTACCATCTATTGAATTCTATTCTTAATATTGGGTCAATTGGAGTCTATTGAGCTCTATAGGGGTTTATAGGGTCCCTTTAGGATTCTTTACAAGAATTGAGGATTGATTGAGGTCTATTTTGTTTTATTGACGTCTATTAACATTTATTGGGATATATTCGAGTACGTTTGGTGTCTTTTGGATACTATTAGAAACTATTAAAATCTATTGTGGTCTTATAAGGAACTAGTAGAGATCTATATAGATCTAATGGATTATATTGAGGTCTATTGAGGGATATTAGTGTCAATTGAGATCTAATGAGATCTATTAGGTCCTATAGAAGTCTATTGAATTATATAAGTGCCTATTGGAGCCTATTGGGTTCGATTGAGGTCTATAGCATCCGTTTATTGTCTATTATATCCTTTTATGGACTCTATTTCCTTAAAAAAGCCATAACTTGAATCAATCAACAGTATTGATCCTAGCATTAAATCCAAATTTGCATAACTATACCAACGACCACTACCCCTCTTCTTGCACCGATAAGAGCATTATGATGTACTAAGTGAACAGTCTTAAACTAAAAAGACATCATGTTAAAGAAACTACATTGTATTACTTACTACCTGACATGTTTTATGGCAAGTTGTTAAAAACAGCACAAAATTTAAAATATTTCTGCATAAATTACCTGCCAACTCCACTCAATTTCCCCTCAAAATGTTCCAAATTCCAAATTTCAAATTCCATTCCATTCCAAACTGCATCACAAGATATACTTCACAAGCGGAATATCCAAAACGTTCTTATTTTATATTGCAGTTTAGCCAGACATGATACTTGGTAGTCTAAATTCTAAATACTGCTCATTAATGCATTCTTCTTCCAGAAGGATGCATAGTCTAACGAGTCAGATTATTTCCATAGCTTGTTACTTTCATTGCACTACCTGCGAAACACAAGCGGTGTAAGCGCAGTTGAGAGCTTAATAAAAGTAGCAGGCAGGCTGGTGTTCTTCACCGGTTTTTCCTTACATTTCGTCGTTCGAAATTTATTAGAATTAAGAATAAAAAGAGACTGCCAAAGTTCTGGCAATTCCGATTTATGAATTCAGCCAATTTTTTTGGCAAAAAATTTTCACATTTAATTGAAATTAAGGAAGTTAAAGATAAATTTAAATAATGACATTTTGAAAAAATAAATTAGCAATTTTTGTTAAAATTTAATTTTTAAAGTTTTAATAAAAATTAAGTTTTAAAATTTAAATTTAAATTAAAAAAAAATTAAATTTTGAAATTTTAGCAAATTAGAAAATTTTCTAAAATTTTGCAAATTCAAAAATTTGCCTGAACAATTTACAAAATTTACAAAAAATTTATAATTTTTAAAAAAAAAATTCAAACTAATTTAAAAAATTTGCAAAAATCTTGAAAAAAATTAAATAAAATTTAACAAAATTTTAAAAATTTATACAGTTTATATATGTAGGAATTACAAAAATTTAAAAAATTTAGAAAATTTAAAAAATTCACAAAAATTTAAAAAAATTTAAAATATATATAAAAATTGAAAAAAATTTAAGAAAAAAAAAAAATTTTTAAATAATTTAAAAAAAAATTAAAAAAATTTAAAGAAATTTATATGAATTTAAAAAAATTTAAAAAAAAATTAAAAAAGTAAATGAAAGTTTTAAAAAATTAAATAAAATTTATAAATATTTAAAAAATTTGAAAAAATTAGAAAAAAATTTTAAAAATAAAAAAAAAATTTGAAAAAAAAATTAAAAAATTCAAAAAAGTTTAAAAATATTCAAAAAAATTAAAAAAATTTGAAAAAATTTTAAAATTATTTTTGAAAATTTAATTAAAATTTAAAAAGTTTAAAAATTTTAATAAAATTGTTAAAAAAATTTAAAAAGTTTTAAAAAAATTTAAAAATGTTTAAAAATTTTGAAAATAAATTAAATTTTGAAATTTGACGATTAATTTAAAAGTTCGGTTTTTAAATTTTTAAAATCTCAATTTTTAAAATTTATAAATTTTCAATTTTAAAATATTCAAATTTTAATTTTCCAAAATTTTTACAAATTTAAACTTGAAAACTTAAAATTTATATTTTTTCAATATTTTAAATATTTTACAAATTTTAAATAAATTTTAAACTTTACCGATCTTGCAAGTCATGAGTTCAATCCTACATAGCGCTAAAAAAGTGTTTCATTTTCTAAGTTCCAACTTATTTTTTAAAAATTATTAACAATTTCACTTTAACCTCATTGATCAACCTTTATTCATCCCATTTATACCTAAACAATACAAATACAACTGTTCCAGCTACTAATTAGCATAATAAAATTCTAAATATAGCCACTAGAAATTTCAGTTATTAGAAAGTGCTCATCGAGCATCTAATTAAAATTTTTACCATTTTAGTGACCTTTCATTCATTAAATCCATATTAATTAAAACTGATCAAATTTGCAGCTGCGACTGCTTATTTGCATAATTCTTTTTATAGATTTAGACTTCCTAAGATGCAGCAACTTGTTCTATATGGATTAAAATGGATGCTGCAGAGGAAATGTTAAGGCCAACTTCTTTGAGATTCTGCATATTTTATTAGCTTAATAGTTTCAATTTTCAGGTTGTTCCTTGATAATGCAAATTTGGATGACTTTTTTTTGCAAGAATCAAAAGATAATTTATTAAAAAAAGTCTGTTTTGCTTCCTGGTTTTACTATTCAATACAGTGGTGGGCAACATTTTATTCTTCACGGCACACTTTTACTGGAATCGCACACGGATTAAGGTTCATAACAACATGTCAGAAACTTGCCGGGTGGTGAAGGATTATGAATCTTACTTACTTACTTCGCTGGCCGTACAAATCAATTGTGATCTATGGTCTTCCTCAGATGTCGTTTGAAACTGACCCTATCGCTGGCTTTCAATTGCCAATTTCTTATACCAAGACCAGAGTCAGACGGAAGGCCTTGTGTAATAACCTAGGCTCCAAGTCGGAGCATGCTTCCAGTAATAGTCCGTTTCCGTTTAGCCATGGTCGACATTGTTAGCTAGTCTGACTCTCTCATTGATTCTGTTATCTTCTATTTAAGGATGGCTTGCTAGGCCATTTCACCTTATATTAACCAGAGCTTTAATTGACTCCGCCCTATTATGTGACTTGGTTGACCGCGACAAGATGATGATGGTACGATGATGGAGATAAGCTAAGAGTGACATAAAGTCATTGACATTTATTGCGCGTTCAGCACCTTTAGGTGGATTATTAATTAATTAACTAATGTGTGTTATTTGGGTTTATGGGCTGCTCAGAATTACAGCTATGCTACTAATATTGTACTAGAGATCTGTATCGACTCAAATTTTGCATAAAGTCAAGTCGACTTCGAGGTAGGTCGGCCATCTGCTGTATTTTTGCCGGGACACTGCTGTCCTTTTCTCCCTTGCTGCTGTGTCCCGACAAAGCCTCACAATGTCCCGATTATTCAAAAAGTTCAAAACTCAAGTTTCGGAATTTTGGATAAAATTTGAACATTTTTGTTTAAAGGTACCCAATTTTGGAAATGTCCCGATTTTTTTCAAGTGTCCCGATTTTTCGCGATAATCCTCTGGCCACCCTACTTCGAGGTTTTAAGAACATCCATCAATTTTTAATAATTTTACACTCTCATCCATCAACACCTCAACAAATACTCAACAACTTCTCTTGATTAATGTGAACAAAATGAAGTAATTAAACGTCTTAAATGTTATAATTATAAATATTTCACAAGCCATTATCAGCACCAACAGTGTAACAGTCAATTATTATTGAATAAATTTAAACTAGATTACAATTTAAGTTCATTTTTGACGTCATAGACATGTGAAAATTCAATTTTTGAAGTGGAATTTTTGGGAATTTTCGTGGGAAAATTGTTGAAATTTTGAAAATTTCTAGAACGATTAGCAATTGTGGCTCTAAAGTGGATTTATGTCAGAATTTTAGATTTTTTTAGTGATTTTTTGTCATCTTAACCTTAAAATTCAGCATTTCAGCCTCAAATTCCTACAAAATTAACTCAAAATTCATCAAAAATCTCATTCAAATTTCCATCTACAAAACTCAAAATTCAAATTAATTAATGCACATTTTTAATGAGCGCGTATTGTAAATGCCTCTGATTTATTCTAATTTCATGTAATTTGTGAGAAAAAGTTCTTTTAATCGATTAGATTTCAATAATTATAGGAAAAATGTAAAATTGATTGAGTTTAAGTTTAATGAAATTTGATCGATTTGAGTCAGTTGTGTATGGTGATCGGAAGGGTTAAGATCTCAAAAGGAAGGAAAAGTCAGCTTTTAGTGTGAAAATTTGAGGAACAAAAAAGTGAAAAATTATGAATAATTTAGAAAATTTGGAAAATTTCTTTGGAAAATCATGCAATTTTTTAAGGTTTTTAGTTAAAGTTGAGTAAAATTTGAGTCTTTATAATGCTGAGAAAATTGAAAATATGCCAAAAAAAGTGAAAAATTAAATGAAAATTGTAAAAAATTCTGGAACCGGAACTTCAAAAATTATCATTTTATGGACTGAATTAGCTTTAAATATTACAGTAAACTGTTAAACCTAAAAAAATAAAATGGGAACTAGTTCGTTTAAATGTTAAAAGTGGCTCACTTTGGACTGATAAGCTACTAACAGAACATTAATATAAAAAAAAATTACAAGAAAAATTGCAAAAAATTGTTTAAAAGTGAAACTTGAATTATTGCGAAAACTGCAGAAAAAAAGGAAGCAAATCAATCATGAAGGAAATGAATAATTTAGGATTCATCTGCGACAGTGTTTATTGCGTCAAAAATATTGATGCTGAAGAGAAGCTTTTACTGGTAAGACTTTTGAGAACAAACTTAATTACTTACTTACTTACTTCGCTGGCCGTACAGATCAACTGTGATCCATGGCCTCTCGCAGATGTCGCCTATAACTGGTTCTATCGCCGGCTTCCGCCTGCCAATTGCCAATACCAAATACAATGCTGTCTCTATCAACAGCTTCCTTCCAGGAGTTTTTCGGTCTACCTCGAGCTCTCTTACCATCCACAAAGTCTGATTTAGCTTCTACAGGTCTTCTAAAAATATGTCCAGCCTATCGGAGCCTGTTTACTTTGAAAATTCCAGCACATTTAGACAAATTACAGTTTCTCAGACATGTATGAAAACAGACACGGACTAATTTCTAGTCAGAAAAGTCGACTCAAATCGATTCGATTTCATTCGAGCCGAATTCGAGCTCTGTTTCTAGTTTTATCCACGAAATTGACTCTAGACTAGATCAAAATTGCCCACAGTTCATGCAGTTTCCAAAAGAATTTGCTGTCACATTAGAGTGCCGCAGCACAGGTTGCCTACCACTGCTTTAGATAATTTTACAAACTATCTCTAGGTTTTAAAATTTACTTACAAAAACCGTGTAGAAATAGCGGTAAATCCGACATCCAGCCTTACTCTAGTTGACAGAAATACGTTAGAACAAGTCATCAACTGGACATTGACGTTCCATCAACTTGTATTGTATTTTTGTCCACTTGAGTTAACAATTCAGATTAGATTCACGTTAGTCTGAGTTGGAGCTTTTGCTATTTTTGCTACGAAAATCACGCAGCCAAGAGTCACAATATCACAAAAATCTTTGCATACAAATTAGACATAGATCTAAATTCGGTCCTGGGACGAGTTAAGTCTCGTCTGTGACCCGATTTCATTAAATCTAGTCAAAGGCAATAGCTGCACTGGCCTGGACTTAGATTTTTGTGAAATTTTTAATTCTCGTACTTTTTGGGCAGTCCGTTTACCTTTCGAATACTCCGTGTACATTCCTAATACTAGATTGTCAGTATAGCTAGTACACGTAGCTACAATACTTTGAAGCTCTTCTCTGTCTGATCCGGTTTAGTTCACATACATTTAAAAATCTTTACTTAATCAGATAACACTCATATTGCAATTATTTACTTACTTCTTATTTCGCTGACCGGACAGATCAATTGCGATTCATGGCCTTCCTTAGTTTCCATCTGAAGTTGGCTCTATCGCTGGCAACACCTAAATTCCAATTATTCATCTATATTATCAATTTCTCACCTTTCAGAAAAAGCTGCATGAAGCCTTTACATCCCGTAACCTTGAAAAGTTCAAAATGCTCCTTCAACGTCCAATCCGCAAGTCACTTGCCCTCATTTCGTCACAATCATCGATATATGATCCAAAAAGCTACGACAGCCTCCGAGCCAAACGTTTTAATTTCTTTCGTAACAGCACAAGTACAAGATCAAGCACTAGCACGCGTACAAGCATCAGCACATCCACAAGCATCGATGAATTAAGTATGGATGATAAAAACAGCAAAAATAACACGAGAACAATTAATTTAAATAATCAAATTTCCCAGCGCATACTTTGTTATCGAAAAAACAACGAGGAACTAAGTTTAATTGAAAAAATCATGAAGGAAGTAGACAGTCACGAGTTCATTGCATTTATATGGACAGAATGTGATTTTTGGCGTGATCCAATTGCACTTTATGCTGTCAATTCTAAAGGATTGTGTCTTATGGACTTTGTGATTGAAAGTGGCGATGACATGAACTTATTTACATTCTTAATCCACGACTTGAATGACAAAAGTGTCGAAATAAGAAGCGATAAAAATTATTTTTTAAAAATTAAAAATGAAATTTTTACAAAAAAATCCGGAATTTCAATTTTTAGTAAAATTTATTCAAAAATTCAGTTGGATGTGACATTTGAGTCGACATGCTTGATAATATTGAATGAGATATTGAAGGAAATGAAGGAAATTATTGATATCCGTCGGGAGGTGAGAGTCGATGCTGTATTAAGCATGCCTGCAGGTCCAACACGGAATAATTTATTGAGGACTCTGATTAAGTATTGGAAAGTCAATTCTAAGGATTATCATTACTACCGCAATGCCTTCTGTGAAATTTCACCATTTTTTAAGCTATTTCTGTCACTTAAGGAACATGATGAGGATGATTTTGAGGATGCATTTCCTGAATATCTTGATTATATCCGTCAGAATTCAACAAATAATGAAAATTTTACAGTAACAATCCGTGAGGATACAAACATCTTATTAACATTGGCACTAGACACTGGAATGAGAAAGGCAATGCACATCCTAATCAGCTGTCAATCAATTGATCCACAACGTCCACAATCATCATTCAATTTCTCAATATCCAATGAATTGTCAATGCTTAAGCTCCTTGAAAGTGGATATTATCTAGGATATGAGGATGAGTCAGCCAAGGACGGTCACTGGTTTAATGCAAAGATCTTTGAACAGTTTTTAGACTCTTGTGTCACAATGGCACCAGCCAATGGTGTCAATCGTGATGACCTTAATGTTGGCATTCAGCTTGACTACACGTTCCTTATATCACCCGACATACGTCCAATTGTCATGAAAAATTATCAATCTGAAAATGGAAGTTTAATCTTTTCAGCTGGTATGAGACCACTCGAGTGGATACTCGAGAGTGATAGGTTACGTCACTTGATTACACATCCACTGCTGTCGACTTTTATTAATCTTAAGTCACACAAATTTTCACAAATTTACAATTTAAATCTTTACATGTTTTGTATATTTTATGTATTTCCATTTATGCTGCTGTTTGTGCATTATGATCCATCGGATCAGGACACGGACATGTTGAGGATCTTAATACCAGCTGCTGTTGCTACATTCTACCTTACTATCCGTGAATCAATTCAATTCTTTTGGATTATTGACAGTAAACTTGAATATTTTAAGAAAAAAAGTAACAAGCTTGAAATGCTGATGATTTTTACATCCTGGTGGCTGTTGATGGCACTTGTTACTCACAGCTTTCATTCATATCAAGTCTCATCAGCTTTTATTATACTTTTTGGTGCTATTGAGTTGCTAAGCATCCTTCCGTTCTCATCATTGTCAATTTACATGTTTATGCTTAAGGAAGTCACAATCACGTTCCTTAAATTCTTTACAATATTCATCCTCATCATATTGGCTTTTACATTCTCATTTTATGCAATTTTAAAGCCAATCAAGCATCAGAATAATCAGACATACAACGATACAGCAACAATGCAGGCAAATGAAGCTGTTTTTAAGAATTTTGAGAATCCATTTACGTCCTTTATTAAGACAATTTTGATGTTTGCTGGTGACTTTAGTGTTGAGCCATTTAAGCTTGACTCCATTTGGAAGCAAATATTATTCTTGTGCTTTGTGCTGACTGCTTTTATACTTTATAATTTAATTAATGGTTTGGCTATTAGTGACATACAGAAGTTGAAGGATGATGCTGAATTTTTGAATTTAAAGCAACGAATCAGGACGACAGCGGATTGTGAGAAGATATTGTGTAATTTATACTGGAAGATATGGTGAGTTGGAGTGGAATATAGGGGTTTGGAGCAAAGTTGCAAAATAGGAGCATGTGACAGGCAAAAACTGTACAATTTATTGGCAATTTATATGGTTTTTGTTACAAAACCATACAAATTATCAAAAATTTGTACGGTTTTTGCCTGTTACATGCTCCTATTTTGCAACTCTGGTTTGGAGAATGGGAATTTTGTCAAAATTTACTGGATATACGGGTTTGTTTCATGGGATTGCAAATATGTAGTTGATTGAGGTTCATGGAAATGACTGAAATTCAGACCGTATTCGGATATACCCTGGCTACTGTTTCGATCGTTCTCATGAACCTAAACCTGACCACACCCTTGCAAGTCGACTTTGAGCTCTTTGAAATAGTGAATGGCTACCTAGGGGTAGAATAGCTATCTGAAAATTGAAAATTTTACAAGATTTTTACCCAAAATACTAAATCAGTGACTTTCCCAATTTCCAAGATCCAGAGATCGAAGCCGACTCGAATTTAACTTGAATTTTGATCGACTTCGAGCTCTGCCAAGATACAAAACCCCCATAATAGCCCAATCTGATGGAATCTCATTAAACAATTCCAAATTTTCATACCATTTTTAACAACTTTATCTCCCACAGCGGTTCCAAAACAACAAATCAACACCGATCACCCCGTGACATTGAAAAGAACAATCTCGATGACAACGATCAGCACCTGAACTTCATCAAGAGAACCGCCAAGAAAATCTTAACATTTATCGTTAATCGATATCCATTCCTTCACAAAATGGACAGCCTTTGGATTGACCTTAAGTACAAAGCAATTTTTTATAAATTAAATAAAAATCAAGAGCCAATTTTGAGAAAAAAGAATGGAGCTGTTAAGTCCTATTCATTGGATGACGAAAGCTATGAGCAATTAATTGCAATAATTAAGAAAAAAGACAAAAATTACGAAGATATTGGCGAGAAAATTGAGTCAATTGAGAGAGATGTGAAGAGATTAATGATGCAGATGGACGAGATGTTGCGTACAATGAGAGATGAGAGGGATGTGAAATGAGATTGTCATGGATGGGGAGGAGGGTTGACCCTAAAACCCCCTAAATACACATCTGCAGATTTTGAACTGATTTAAAAATTTAATGACAGTTAATTTTGAAATTTGGGGGAGGGGACCCTAAGTCCACCAAACCACTTCATCCCCCTGAATACACCCCATCAGCTTGTGAAATAATTTGAAAATTAATTGACAGTTATTTTTATATTCACACCGTTTTCACGTGTGAATGTATTGAATTTGTTCAGATTGAAAAATCAGTTTTTTGGATTTTACAGCAAAATTAAGCACAATGACAAGTTTTGTTCTATCGCAAAAAGTTTGTGCCTGGAATTCCTCACCATAATCAAAAAACAGATTTGAAATTGGTTGAGGCATTGCTGAGAAAATCGAAAAATTCGCTTTCTGTAAGCAAGCAAACAAGCAAACAAGCAAACAAGCAAACAAGCAAACAAGCAAACAAGTTAATCAGCAAGAAATCTCAATAACGAGACATCGTAGAGACTTCTAGTTTTTTGCAATCGATCCGTGTTGCTCTATAGAAGAGCTGATTAGTTTTTGGGCATGCCAGGAGCAGCAGTTGCTTCTAAAAAAGCAAAAAACTTTCGTTTTCATACAAAATTTCAAAATCAATGTTTTCTATGATTTTTAAAACATTGAACATTGAATGAAAATTGATTCTGGAAATATGTGCCAAGCAAAGCTTGGCCTACCCGCTGGAGCCTGATCCCTCAAACATTTGCCAAGCGAAGCTCAGCCCGGCCTAGTGATCTGGAGCTTGATCCCTCAAACATGTGCCAAGCGAAGCAGCCTACCCGTATGGAGCCTGATGCCTCAAACATTTGCCAAGCGAAGCTCAGCCCCCGCTGGAGCTTGATTCCTCAAACATTCGCCAAGCGAAGCTCAGCCTACCCGCTGGAGCCTGATCCCTCAAACATTTGCCAAGCGAAGCGAAGCCTACCCGCTGGAGCTTGATCCCTCAAACATGTGCCAAGCGAAGCAGCCTACCCGCTGGAGCCTGATGCCTCAAACATTTGCCAAGCGAAGCATTAATAGCCTACCCGCTGGAGCCTGATTCCTCAAACATTCGCCAAGCGAAGCTTGGCCTACCCGCAGGAGCCTGATCCCTCAAACATTTGCCAAGCGAAGCTTGGCCTACCCGCTGGAGCTTGATTCCTCAAACATTCGCCAAGCGAAGCTTGGCCTACCCGCTGGAGCCTGATCCCTCAAACATTTGCCAAGCGAAGCTTGGCCTACCCGCTGGAGCCTGATTCCACAAACATTCGCCAAGCGAAGCTTGGCCTACCCGCTGGAGCCTAATCCCTCAAACATTTGCCAAGCAAAAATTATGAAGATATTGGCTACCCGTCATGGAGCCTGATCCCTCAAACATGTGCCAAGCGAAGCTTGGCCTACAATGGAGCTTGATGTCAAACATTGCCAAGCGAAGGAGGCCTACCCGCTGGAGCCTGATCCCTCAAACATGTGCCAAGCGAAGCTTGGCCTACTCGCGAGACTTTTTATGGGACGGTGTGAATATATCCGCATTGGGTTTCTACCCGATACACTGGTTGTGAATAAAAATTTGAATTTTTTTGTAATTTTCATTTTGTTTCATTTTTGAGAGATCAATTGAGGAAGTCAGTTGCATATAGGAACTGCATTGTGAATATTATTAAGCAGTCAATCATCATAAGCTGTAGTTTAAGTGTCTATAAAGTCAAAATTTAAGTTTCCCGCCAAAAATTCGTGACTTGCTTACTAAAATATACAAATTACCGACCGAATCTCCAAACCCAGCCAATCCTACCGTCCACAGCATCCTCAACAATCCCAAAAATTTCCCGATATACAGTCAGAAAATTCCATCGTCCACCACCAAGCAGCAAAAATCATCCAATGGACGATCCACATCAAAAGACATCAAATTCACTTCCAATTACAATTGGTGTCATGATAGCCACAACAGTCATTGGAATCTTTATATTAGCTCACTTCCTTCGAATTCTATGGAAGTATTTTAAAAAATCATTAGCAACATCAAATGACATCCAACTTGAGCCACAAAATTTGACAATAAAGACACGAGAAGATGCTCGAAAGTTGTCATCGTCGTGCATTGAAAAGCTACACAGTGAAGTGTTTAAGGAACTTAAAGTTGACGACGTCAATTGTGTCCAATTTGATTTAGAAAAATGTGATAAGTTGCTGTCAAGGTTTGATGAGAGGAGGTTGAGGACACAGTCATATAAAGTCAAGAGTGATCGAGGAAGTAGTCAGAGAGTGAGAAAATTTGGACAGACAATGAAGCCAATGAGGAATAAAACTGAGGAAGTGACATTCTTTGCTGGACGAAGTCATCGATATATGCAGGATGTGTAGGAAAGGAGTTGAGGTTCTATTGTGAATAAATTTACAAATTGTAGACTCAAATTGTAGTCAAAATCACTAAATTTACCTGAATATCATCATTTGGTTGATTGGTCAATAATCAAGTTTGTAGCCAACATGACTTTGGTATGGTGCCAGTCATGCCGACCTTGTGTCTGGATTTTAGATCGATTATAGCCCAAAACGTCTAAATTCACAGGAAAGCATCCATCGATTAATCGATCATAAACCCCATTCCAGGCCAACATGACTCAAGCTTCCGACCTTGTGCCTGAATTATTGATCAATTAACCGACCTTGTGCTATTCGAGTCATGACTGAAAATTTGCTGTAAATTTTCAAATTAAAATTAAAATATTTTTGTAAAATAATTCACAATTGTTCAATTCAAGACTGCATATACAGCATTTAAAGTTTTATAGCTCAGAGCTCGGGTACGCCTCAATTGCATACAATAATTTGCAGATGATTTAATTAAAAAGTTGTTAAATGTCTGACACATTTGGAAGGATTTTGCAATGTCAAGTTTAAGTTTGAATATTTTGTGGATTTTAGTTCACTTGCTGATCTCAATCTGAGCTGTTTTGAGTGATTTTTTTTTGAGGAAATATTCACAATAATGTGCTGGCTCTTCCTATACATCATCAATCGTCGACGATCATGGAACATTGCGAAAGTGGAACAAGAATCTGTAAAAAATAAAAATGTCACATTTTGCTTCAAAAGTCATGACATGGAGGAAGTGAAGCTTAAAGGATTTCGTAAAATTGATCACAATTTGAGCATACATCACAACAACAAAGCAGTTACAGTTGAGTGTCAACAGGCAGCTAGACTTGCTAATCATAATATTTTGATTTATTGAAAATTGTTGGAAAATAAATAAAAAAAAAAAAGTTTAAATTTTAACTTAATTTACTTCCTTTTCTGGATGTTCAATAGGCATTCATGGCCTGACTTCGATGATTCTTCAAACTGGATCTATCGCTAACTTCTGTCTGTCAATTTCCAGTACTGTATTTATCAATAGTCTTCATCCAAGAGTTCTTTGGTCGTCCTTGTACATGACCTTGTACCTTGGTCCTTGTATGTTCGGGAAAAAGGACAATTAATGAGCAAAATGGATATAATCTCTTGGGTGACCATTGAGCTCTTGGGAAGAAACTGTCGATAGAGACAGTATTGTACTTGATATTGGAAATTGGCAGACGTAAGCCAACAATAGAGCCAGCTTTAGGCGACACCTGTGGGGAGGTCATGGATCACAATTGATATTTATGACTAGCGAAGTCAGCAAGTAAGCTACTATTCTGTAATTATAAACACCCAATTCCTTTGCTGATACAAGAACGGAAGTCATGTGAAGCCATGTGAAGCCGAAAATTGAGGGGTATCAGGGGGTATGTGGGTGTAATGTGATGCCACATAAAGCGATGATAAGTAATCTAGTTCTGTAATATTTAAAAAATGTCAAAAATAAAGCAAGGGGCCGTTCACTTATTACGTTACGCAAAAAAACGAATTTCTAGACCCCCCCCCCAACACCCCTCGTTACAAAATGTCCATGAAAAAAAATTTTTTTTTTAGGCTGTTACAAAATCCTAGACCCCCCTCCCCCCTAAAAAGCGAACGTAATAAGTGAACGGCCCCCAATTAATTTATTAAAATTTTATAACTTTTATTTCCAATTACCCAAAATATAATAAAAATGTTAGCAAAAATCCCAAGATTAATATATTTATATGTGTACAGGGTTGTTAAAAACAGAATCTGGTGTGTTTTGAAAATGTGTCACATATATCCACACATTTTTCCCTATGCTCACATAAAATATGTGGTATATGTGTACACATTCTGTTATACAGAATATGTTTTAACAACCCTGCTTATGTACTTAATATTACAGGCTGGACAGAAATTGTAAGATATATCATGACTGGCAATTATCAAATGGACAGCCAATGGCTCAATTTCTGTCTATTCAAATCGATTTGTGGATAGGTTATTGATCCAATCGATGTATTTAGTCACATCCGTAAATACCGAATAAGTGTCAACATCACATTCACGATTTACATTAAGTAAGGACGCTGACACAATTCCACGAAGATAATAAGAAGTTCCATCAGTCACAAATAATCCATTTCCACTGTCACCAATGCAGACTCCACTTCCAGTTCCAGTTCCTCCACAAAATGTTCGTTTACTTGAAAGTTGAGCTAATAAATAGTTCTTAAGGAAGCAGTCTTCGTTGCTATGAATTGGAGTTTCGAGTATTTTTGGGATATTTTCAAGGTCTTTTGAGCCATCTTCACTTTTTCCATATCCAACAACGACACCAGTTGATGCAGATGAAGTCCGAGCGAGACAAATTGGTTGAATAAATCTACTAAAATTGACTTCTGTGTCCAAAACCAGAACAGCAATGTCAGCATCATACGATTCAGTTAAAGTATTCCAATCAGGATGCATATTGATACTTTGAACAGCATGAAAAGCTCTTCCGATTTCGACTTTTTTGTTTAAGTCATAAGTGCCAAGCTGAATGACGATTTCACGTGCCAACGTCGGCGTTTCCAATTCTTTATCTTGAATGCAATGTGCAGCTACAATGAGTTATGTGAGAAGGATGGTTAAGTGTCTGGTCCAAAGATAAATTTATATATAGACTTACCTGTCACCACTTTTCGGCTAGACACAAGTGTTCCACCACAAAAAAGATCACCAGATGGTCTAGACAGGACTGCAATCCTGAAGAGTATGATAGTCGACATTTTATAAGTCGTGTATATAAACATGCTGTACTTACCATGGAAAGTTACCTCTTGTAGCATATCTGCCACCAATAACAGTTCCAACTCCTTTGATAGGCTGTCCACATTGATGAGTACGAGTGATGTCAACATGCTGAGTTTTTGTTGCTTTATAATTCTCAAAACATGGCTTCAGTCCAGCTTTGATGTTTGTAATTCCATTGAGTACTTCATTGCTGCATATGTTGTTCCTCATATCTATCCGATTAACTGCTGTATTATCAATGAATTTCTCATCAATTTGATTGATTTTGTTGTTCCGCAGATCGATTGAAACTAAGTTCTTCCTGCTTCCAAAAGATCCTGCATCAATCATAGTTAAGTTGTTGCTATCCAAGTCCAATCTTTCCAAATTTCCTAAAGGCTCAAATGTATTTTGTGGCAGGTTCAAGACTTCATTGTTGTAGATGTACAGTTCTTTGAGGTTATGTAGACCAATAAAGGAATCTGAATTTAGGAGCTTAATTCTGTTACTAGAAAGGGAAAGTACCTCTAAATTGATCAAAAACTCAAAAGATTTATCTGGAACTGCAGAAATTTGGTTTTCATTTAAAAACAGCCATTTTAAATTGCCTAAATTTTTAAACCATTTTGAGTCAATTGACTGTAGCTTGTTATTGCGTAGACTAAGATATTCAAGTTGAATCAGTGGATTAAAAATATTTGATGGCAAAATGTTGATTTGATTTCCGTACAAACTTAATAATTTGAGTTTATTTTGGGATGAAAACAAATGTTCAGGCAATGTTGTCACTTGACTGTCTATAATCCATATTTTTGAAAGTTTTGAATTTCTGGTGAGCAGTTCATTCGGTATGGAGTTAAGCTGAGCTCCTTTTAGACTCAAAAAATCCAAATTTTCACACTTTTCTAATGAATTTCCATCAATTGAATTCATATCAGCAGCATCTGACTTCATAACTTCAAGATTTTTAAATTTTTCACAATAAATTGATGAAAATCTTTTTATGCTGCTGCCGTTCTTAATGTACAAGTATCTGACGTCATCATCAGTATGTCCAGACTTATGCTGTCCATTGATTGTTGTCACTGTGTTGATTGAACTTTGCAATTTTGTGTTTAAGGAGCAGGAATAATAGCTTTTATTCTGACTTAAGTAACCAGTAATCCTATAATATCGTATGCCATAGTCACAGTCAGCTGATTGAGCATCAGCACAGCCATGCATCCACAAAATTCCACAGAAAATTATCAGAATATTCACATACATTTTTTAAAACTGATTTTTCATGACTTTTTTTCTTATTCAAACTCGACTAAATAGCAGCGATCTTTACCGTCGGTGAACAGCACAAAAACTGAGAGAAGACAGCCAAAAAAATCTCAAAAGACAAGATTACAACAACAAAAATAGTATATGCGGCTGATAACATAAATTTGTTTGGCATTTCCAATCATAATTTTGTAGATTTTTTCATTCATGGGGTCATGTGCTGATTAAATAACGCAAAATATAGGAAACCTTGAGCTCTTATGCCGATTTTGGTATGGTACAGTTCAGGTGTATCGCTTTGTCATTCCTAGTGCATCACTGTACCTATGATTACAATCAGGGTTGTTAAAAACAGAATCTGTTGTGCTTTGAAAATGTGTGGATATGAGTGGATATGTGTGGATAAACACATAAAATGTTTGGCATATGTGTACACATTCTGCAAAACAGATTATGCTTTAACAACCCTGGTTACAATCCAATCTTGGGATATAAATCCTTAATTATTCCTGGACTTCCTTCCATTCTCCCCATTCTCTCCATTTCTCTTCCTTCTATACCCAGCAATCAAATCTCTGGCATACAAATCGACACAATTTACATGATCCTTGCCATTTCTCAGACTATACAGGACTTTACTTCCTTGGGATAGAGAATGATACATTATATCCGTTTTTCAATGATCATGTCTGTTGTCAATAATTAATATAGTCACGGGTATTCCCAAATTGTCAAATAAATAACACGAGTGGACATCCAATGAATTTTATTCACTTCAGTTATAAGTTACAATAATACTCAGAGAGGATTACTCTCAATTTAATCTAATTCTCAACATTGACATGAAGGAAAGCGTCGGTGGAAGTGTTGATATTGAAAGTAAAGGAATGGCAACTGGAAGTAGCGTCCTAATGTTATCACATGATGGACATAAGGGAAAAGGAAGAGGAAAGCATCAGATGGAGCACGAAGGATGTACGATTAAAAATATTCAATAAATGTTTACCCAAATGGCACATAATTAAAAGATGACATTGTGATGTCTTGATGACGTCATGTGATTGTCATGATGTGTCACTCGAGATACTTAATATTATAGCAATGATTTATGTCAACTAAAATTCTACCTTAGCTTACCTTAAATGTATATTAAAAGTTAATTAAATCAATTATTAAGCTTAAGGAAGTTTAAAGGAACTTAAAATAATTTAAATCTTTAATTAATTCCTAAAATTGCAACTGTTGATGATTAAGTATATGCTGATACATGCCCGAGCAGCATAATATAGTGAATTAGACAAGGTGCATGACTAAAGCCACAAAATTGATCATGCTCAATCAAATGGATTGAGTTAGCTCATGAATGTGCTCATTAAGATGAGGATGCACACTGTCTGTTAAGGACTAAGCCACAAAATGACACATACATGTCTTGTCATAGACCTGACAGCGTAATGAAGCCTTAATGATCCGCTGCATTGTGCTGCTCAATGGATATGACAATAAAAGTGTGAAATTGTTTTCTAATTTGTGCTTAATATCCTGTAAGATTTAAAAATGTCGAAATTAAAGCAATTAATTTATTAAAATTTTATAACTTTTATTTCCAATCACCCAAATTGAATCAAAAATGTTAGCAAATATACCAAGATTAATATATTTATGTCCTTAATATAATAGGCTGGACAGCAATTGTATGACATGTCATGACTGAGATTAGTCAAAGCGACTTGTGGACACGTTATTGATCCAATCGATGTATTTAGTCACATCCGTAAATACCGAATAAGTGTCAACATCACATCCATAAGGTCCGCCAATTAATGATGATGACACAACTCCACGAAGATAATAAGTAGTTCCATCATCCACAAATAATCCACTTCCACTGTCACCACGACAAACTCCAACACCAGTTCCAGTTCCTCCACAAAATGTTCGTCTACTTGACAATTTAGCTAATAAATAGTTCTTAAGGAAGCAGTCTTCGTTGCTATGAATTGGAGTTTGAATCATTTTTGGTATATTTTCATGGATTTTTGTACCGTCTTCACTTTTTCCATATCCAACAACGACACCAGTTGATGCAGATAAAGTTTGAACGAGACAAATTGGTTGAATAAATTCACTGAAATTGACTACTGGATCCAAAACGAGCACAGCAATGTCAGCATCAAATGCCTGTGTGAGTGTATTCCAATCAGGATGCATATTGACACTTTGAACAGCATGAGAAATTCTTCCGACTTCAACTTTTTGAGCCAGGTCGTAAGTGCCAAGTTGAACGATGATTTCACGTGCCAACGTCGGCTTTTTCACATGTTTATCTTGAATGCAATGCGCAGCTACAATGAGATTGACATTTTAGTCAAAAAAGGAAGGATACGCAGGTGGAAGGGATGGTTGCATGGTTGGTCCCAGTAAACATACCAAGCTTGCATCCTAAGACTTACCTGTCACCACTTTTCGACTAGACACAAGCGTTCCACCACAAAAAAGCTCACCAGATGTTGTAGACAGGACTGCAACCCTAGGAACAATGATAATTGACAGTTTATAAGTTTCATAAAACAAACTCTAGAAGATATTATCCAGAGTACAACAAATCGGATAATCGATCTAAAATCCTATACTAGGATCAAGTCTAAGGATAAGAAGAAGGAATACTAAACATGCTGTACTTACCATGGAAAGTTACCCCTTCTGGCATATTTGCCACCAATAACAGTTCCAACTCCTTTTACAGGCTGTCCACATTTATAGGTACGAATGATGTCAACATGCTGAGTTTCTGTTGTTTCATAATTCTCAAAGCATATCTTCAGTCCAACTTTGATGTTTGTAATTCCTGTGAGTTCTTCATTACTGCATATGTTTCCCGTCATATCTATCCAACTAACTGCTGTATTATCAATGAAGTTTTCATCAATTTGATTGATTTTGTTGTTTTGCAGAAAGATTTCAACTAAATTCTTATGAACACCAAAGGATGCAGCATCAATTGTAGTTAACTTGTTACTAAACATGCTTAATAATTCTAAATTTGTTAAAGGTTCAAACGTATTTTGTGGCAGTTCTGAGATTTCATTGTTGTAGATGTACAGTTTTTTGAGGTTATGTAGACCAACAAAGGAATCTGAATTTACGAGCTTGATTCTGTTACTAAAAAGGGAAAGTAGCTCTAAATTTGTCAAAAACTCAAAGGATTTATCTGGAACTGCAGAAATTTGGTTTTGATATAAATACAGCCATTTTAAATTGCCTAAATTTTTAAACCATTTTGAGTCAATTGACTGTAGCTTATTATTAAAAAGACTGAGACTTTCAAGTTGAGTAAGTGGATTAAAAATATTTGATGGTAAAAAGTTGATTTGATTTCCGTACACACTTAATAATTTGAGTTTATTTTGGAATGAAAATAAATTTTCAGGCAATGTTGTCATTTGGTTCTCTGTAATGAATATTTGTGAGAGTTTTAAATTTTTGGTCAGCAGTTCATTCGGTATGGAGTTAAGCTGAGCTCCCTTTAGACTCAAAACATCCAAATTTTCACACTTTTCTAATGAATTTCCATCAATTGAATTAATTGCAGCAGCAAATGAGTATATAACTTCAAGATTTTTAAATTTTTCACAATAAATTGATGAAAATCTGTTTATGCTGCTGTCTTTGCTAATGTACAAGTATCTGACGTCGTCATCAGTATGTCCAGATTCATGTTTTCCTATGATTGTTGTCACTGTGTTGATTGACCTTTGCAATTTTGTGCTTAAGTAGCAGGAATAGTAGGGTTTATTCTGACTAAAGTAACCAGTGGTCACAAAATTTTGCATGCCATAGCCACAGTCAGCTGATTGAGCATCAGCACAGCCTTGTTTCCATAAAATTCCACAGAAAACTATCAAAATATTCACATTCATTTTTGGTATTAAAAACTGATTTTTTATGACTTTTTCTTATTCAAACTCAACTAAAAAAACAGCGATCTTAAAGACGAGAGAGCAGCACACAAACTGAGAGAAAATACAGCAAAAAAATGTAAAAACAGAAGATTCAGTCGATCACATGTATCTTGTTTGGAGATTCTATACATAAATTTGGATGTGTTTTTATTGGCGGGGTCGTTTGCTAATTAAGTAACAATTTATTTTATTTATTCAATCCGAACCTTAACCATTCTATATTCTCTATTCTCTCCACTTCCCTTCCTTCCACATCCAACATTTAGACACATAAATCGACATTCTAACAAACGTGATCATTGAACCCTAATTTATCACCAAGATTACGTTTTTCAAATGAATGGCATAGCTTGTTTCTTTACCATTGGTCAGATTAAACAGGAATACATGGGATATAGAATGATACATTTAATCCGTTCTTCAATGGTCATGACTGTGTTCGAATGTTCATTTGACATTTAAATGTCAGAGAATCTTATTCTTTGCAGCAATGCCTTGATCTGTGTTAAATGGTGATTAAAATTGTCTGATGCTTGTGGATAGGTGCCATGCTGTATTATTATAGATTTTTGCTTTGTCTAGGCTTTACCCATAGTAGGTATGCCTATGCCTAGACTATTCCATATCAAGTATCTACACAAATCTACGCTAGGTTTTCTTACAAAAAGGCATGCCTATTATAGCCTTGGCTAAACCTAAACTATTGCTTTTGACTAGGTAGTGTCTTTGCCTAGCTATTGCCTTTGGCTAGACAAGCCTTGAAGGAAGGCAAATTTGTTTGACTTTCAACAGGTAATGCCTGTAATAGATTTTTTACTTTGATAGCAAATCGATAGGTGTTGGAAGGAAGAAGAAAGCATCAAATGAAATGGAACAAGAAGAATGTACGATTAAGATTTGGAAATGAAATAATCCATAAGATGTTTGCTCAAGTAGAACATCTTGTCATAGACCAGGTAACGTAGTGGAGCCATAGTGTTCTTTGGGAATGCAATAATCAAATTACAGATGGATATGACAATAAAAGTGAGAAATTGTTTTCTAATTTGTGCTTATTATCCTGTAAGATTTAAAAATGTCAAAAATAAAGCAATTAATTTATTAAAATTTATTTATAACTTTTATTTCCGTTCACCCAAATTAAATCAAAAATCTTAGCAAAAATGACAAGATTAATATACTTATGTCCTTAATATAATAGGCTGGACAGATACTTTATGATATACCATGACAACCCGGCTAATAAGATATAACTCAACTGGATCGATTTCTGACTATTCAAACCGATTAATAGAGACCCCATTGATCCAATCGATGTATTTAGTCACATCCGTAAATACCGAATAAGTGTCAACATCACATCCATAAGGTCCACCAATCAACGATGATGACACAACTCCACGAAGATAATAAGTAGTTCCATCATTCACAAATAATCCACTTCCACTGTCACCACGACAAACTCCAACACCAGTTCCAGTTCCTCCACAAAATGTTCGTCCGCTGGAAATTCCTGCAAGTGCTCTGTTATTCTTAAAACAGTCTTTATTACTGTGAATTGGGGTTTCGAGTATTTTTGGAATAGTTTCATGGATTTTTGTATCGTCTTCACTTTTTCCATATCCAACAACGACACCAGTTGATGCAGAAGAAGCTCGTCCAAGACAAATTGGTTGAATAAATTCACTAAATGCTGCTTCTCGTTCCAAAACCAGCACAGAAATGTCAGCATCAAATGCCTGTGTGAGTGTATTCCAATCAGGATGAATATTGACTCTTTGAACAGCATGAAAAGCTCTTCCGATTTCGACTTTTTTGTCCAGGTCATAAGCACCAAGCTGAATGACGATTTCACCTGCCAATGTCGGTTTTGCCGTTTCTTTATCTTGAATGCAATGTGCAGCTACAATGAAAATGATGTTTTATTTGGTTTAATTAGTGAATCAGTGTTATCTGAGACTAGCCAGACATTTATTGTTAAGAATTTACCCCAAGTAAAAATAGCAATCCTTTGACTTACCTGATACAACTTTTCGGCTAGTCACAAGCGTTCCACCACAAAAAACATCACCAGATGGTCTAGACAGAACTGCAACCCTGAAGAGAATGATAGTCAAAATTTTATATGTTTTGTACATGAACATGCTGTACTTACCATGGAAAGTTACCCCTTGTAACAAATCTGCCACCAATAATATTTCCAACTCCTTTGACAGGCTGGCCACATTGATAAGTACGGGTGATGTCAACAGGCTGAGTTTTTGTTGCTTTATAATTCTCAAAACATGTCTTCAGCCCAACTTTGATTTTAGTTCCTCTGAGGACTTCATTGCTGCATATGTTGTCCGTCATATTCATCCAATTAACTGCTGTTTTATCAATGAATTTTTCATCAATTTGATTGATTTTGTTGTTTTGCAGACCAACTGTAAATAAGTTCTTATGAACACCAAAGGATGCAGCATCAATTGTAGCTAACTTGTTACTATACATGCTTAATAATTCCAAATTTGTTAAAGGTTCAAATGTATTGTGCGGCAGTCCTGAGATTTCATTGTTGTAGATGTACAGTTTTTTGAGGTTATGTAGACCAGCAAAGGAGTTTGAATACAAAAGCTTGATTCTGTTATTATCAAGGGAAAGTACCTCTAAATTTGTGAAAATCTCAAAAGATTTATCTGGAACTAATGAAATTTGGTTTCCATTTAAATACAGCCATTTTAAATTGCCTAAATTTTTAAACCATTTTGAGTCAATTGACTGTAGCTTGTTATTGTGTAGATCAAGATATTCAAGTTGAATCAGTGGATTAAAAATATTTGATGGTAAAAAGTTGATTTGATTATCGACCAAAATTAATAATTTGAGTTTATTTTGGGATAAAAATAAATTTTCAGGCAATGTTGTCACTTGACCCTCTTTAATCATTATTTTAGAAAGTTTTGAATTTCTGGTGAGCAGTTCATTGGGTATGGAGTTAAGCTGAGTTCTATTTAGACTCAAAACATCCAAATTTTCACATTTTTCTAATGAATTTCCATCAATTGAATTCATATCAGCAGCATATGACTGTATAACTTCAAGATTTTTAAATTTTTGACAATAAGTTGATGAAAATGTGTTTATGCTGTTGTCACTGGAAATGTACAAGTATCTGACGTCATCATCAGTACGTCCAGTGTTAAGTTGTCCATTGATTGTTGTCACTGTGTTGATTGACCTTTGCAATTTTGTGCTTAAGTAGCAGGAATAGTAGGGTTTGTTCTGATTTAAGTAACCAGTGATCATATAATTTCGTATTTTATAGTCACAGTCAGCTGATTGAGCATCAACACAGCTTTGCATCCACAAAATTCCACAGAAAACTATCAAAATATTCACATTCATTTTTGGTGATAATTAATTAATTTTTATAACTTTTTCTTCTTATTCAAACTCAACTAAAGAACTACGTTCTGTACGGTAGATGAGCAGCACACAAACTGAAAGAATACATCAAAAAATTATTAACAAATATATATTTTTTTGTTTGGAAGTTCCTCAAAAAAATTAGCAGATATTTAATTGAGACAGTTTTGTTGATCTTATTCATGACGTCGCTCGTTAATCTTGGAGCATTTACACCTAGGGTCTTGTAAGGAAGAGATAGTATTGCACTTGGTATCGGATATTGGCAGACGGAAGCCATCGATAGAGCCAGCTTCAGTCGACTCCTGTTGGGAGGTCATGAATCACAAGTGATCTGTACGGTCAGCGAAGCTATCAAGGTTGATCTGTTTCAGATCCTTAGAGGAAAATAGATAAAGTGAGCAGCACCACAGTAGCTTCATAGTTCACCATAATTGACTCAATTCCACACATAAACATCATCAATTATTATAATTAGGCTCCCGCAGTAAAGCTAAGGAACCATTCAAAAATTTATGTTTTATATAACATACAGTGTGAATATTCCCATAAAGGTTATCCGCCTTTAGGGTTTTTTTATAAATTCAAAGTTTGTATGAATATATTGTTTTTGGTTTTAGAAAATGGAATTGAAATTTTTTACAAATAAAGGAAATTGCTGACTTGTCTTGTGAAGTATATGGTTTGGGATTGATTGTGGCGACATCTTGTGAATGTTGAAGTTTATAGGTTAATATGAGAAATTTTTAGTTTGAATTTTTGATGACCGTTAAAGTGATTTAATTCAGGATTAGACATTGTGATGAAAATTGTGAAAATTTATGATTTTTCCGACTTTTTTCACATCAAAAATTGTGAAAATTTGTATTTTTCCGACTTTTTCATTTAAAAATTGAGATTTTTAAGGTTTTTGAATTGAAAAAAGTTGTAAAAATCATGAAAAAGTTGCAGTTTTGACGACAGCGTCTGATTATTGAATCAGAGTTGGAATTACTCATATTTGAAGTCGATTCTATTGATGTCAACTGGACCAAACTCAAGTTGAGGACTTTTTGGTCTTTTGTAGTCTGGAACCAATAGAGCCAGCTTCAGTCACCGACTGAGAGATGCCATGGATCACACTTGATCTGTACGGCCAGCGAAGTAAGTAAGTAGTCTGGAACCTCGTAGTCCTGCCAATTCTGCCTTGGTGTTCATTTACTTACTTACTTTGCTGGCCGCACAGATCAATTGTGATCCATGAGCTCCTTTAGTTTGCGTCTAAAGCTGACTCGCCTGTTATCTGCCACTTGCCAATTACCAAGTGCATTACCATATCTATCGACAGCATCTGTCCATGGTTTTCATGTAAAATTAAGAAAAAGTTTAAAAGATTTAAAGTAATTTTTTTGAGTGTAAATTTGAACAATTTTTGCATTTTTATTTGCATTTTTTTTATAATTTTCTACTTAACAAGCTAATTTTCTTTGATAACATGGAGTTTTATTTGAATGCACCTAGACATAACCAGAAGAAGGTGTTGAAGGCTCTAGCTTCCTCTAAATTTCTTTAAAACCCCGTTGTGTTTTCAATTTGAGTTCGATTTGATCTTCAGAAATAGGGTATAGATTCTTATTAACCTAAGAGTTACCGATGTCTAGACCGGAACCGAAACAGGGACCGGAACCGAAACAGGGACCGGAACCGAAACAGGGACCGGAACCGAAACCGAGACAGGGATCGGAACCGAGACAGGGATCGGAACCGAGACAGGGATCGGAACCGAGACAGGGATCGGAACCGAGACAGGGATCGGAACCGAGACAGGGATCGGAACCGAGACAGGGATCGGAACCGAGACAGGGATCGGAACCGAGACAGGGATCGGTACCGAAACAGGAACCGAAACCGAAACAGGGACCGGAACTGAGACAGAACCGGAACCGAGACAGGTACCGGAGCCAAGACAGGTACCGGAGCCAAGACAGGTACCGGAGCCAAAACAGGTACAGGAGCAAAGACAGGTAGCGGAGCCAAGACAGGTAGCGGAGCCAAGACTGAGACTATCCGGGAAGTATCAATATCGATCTCGGAAATTTGTCGAGGTCGAGACTTCGAGAACCCTTATAATTAGCTCTATTGAACCTCCTCTTCTGGCTAAGACTGATCAAAATTGATGAAATTAAGATTAATTGACTAGGTACTATCATTACTCAGCTCCTGGTTATGACTAGGTTTGTCAATCCTGGAATTAAACTGTAGTGAATAACAAGATTGATCCTGCGATACAATTCAATTCCGGGATTGAAAACTTTAGCGACGACTCTACACACTACATATATTCTGATCTATTTTAATTATCTATTCCAGTAGTGGTCAACCTTTTATTTTTCTCGGTACACCTTGGTGGTAAGCGTTGACTGAAACTGCACATTGCACACGGTTCATGGCATTTCCAAACAATTTTTCTTGCACACTAGTGTATCGCGGCACACAGGTTGTCCAGTACTGATAAATTCCAATTAATAATCATGTAAACTCCAATAAATCAGCCCCAAATTCTAAACTCTACAATTTCTACCTTAATCTACATTTGTAAGACATCTTAAAAATATTCCCATTTTTTACGGCCAACCCTTCACTATTTCCACACATTCTACTCAATTCTAACTTCTTCAGCAGCTCGGAAATTCCTAAATTTTCAAAAATAAATCACAGATTCCCATCCCTCAATTCCTCCACGCTAAATTCGCCGACATTTGTGGAATTGTCTCATGAATCGCCTTTCCACTTGACAATATATTTGTTGGCTTCTGTTGCCTCCAAAATTCCTGTCGATTATTTAAAAATGCAATTGCATCCTTTGCATAGCCAGAAACATTTTCTGATTTTGTGTCAGCACGCTTCAAGTCTGGATGTTTGAGTAAATTTTCCAGATATTCCTTGTCCACAAATAGTTCGCCGAGTAACTTCCGGGATTGTCTACGCTCATAAACTTCACGACTTATTGGTGCTTTTTGAGTTTTTCTTGTATTTGTGCTGGATGCTGGCGATAATGAGCGTGGAATTGGTGGAAGTTTATCGGACTTTTGGAGTGCTGCAAGTTGTCGCGGTTCGAGTTTGTGTTGACAACCGCCGATGGTGTTCTCGATGGCTTCTTGGGTCTTTTGGACACCTGAAATGGATGATGAACATTTAGGGTTAAAGCAGTGATTGTAGATGAATGCCATGCTGTCCAATCTGTGTGTCATGGCACATCTTGGTTGTAAGTCTCGATTGAGTGGCTTGTGACATGCTGTTCATGGCATTTTGGAGTGTGTCATGTCACACAGTTTGGTCAAGACTATCTTGGTGGTAAGCCACGACCAAAATGGAATTCATGGCACTTTGGTGACACACAAGTGCATCATGGCACACAGTTAAGGCAACACTGCCCTAATCTAAAGCTATTATGAATTACAACAGCCATTAAGCCTTAAAACTCCAACTTCAACCGTCTACCTACCCAATCTAAAGTTATTCAACTCTGGTCTCAGTCTTAGACCACGATGGAAGAACATCAAGCTATGCTCAAACTTTCCAAGATAGTAAAGTGCCTCAGCTTTCTGATAAATTGCTCGAATACTATTCTTGTCAATCTCTAATGCTGTTTCTGCATCCAAAAGTGCCTTCTCTGGTTCACCGAGTTGTAAGTAGCATTTTGATCGTGCGATGAGTGCTCCTTGGTCATTTGGTGACATTTCGATGGCCTGCAAGTAAAGAAAATCATGAAAAAATTGTCTAAAATAATTTGTAGAATTTCCCGCCAAAAACCTAACCTTGCTAAGGAACCGAACACCATTATCCAAATTATTATACTTAATTTCCCTCATTCCAAGCATCAAAAAAGCCATTGCATCTGTATCATCAGGCATAATTCTTGTCTTTTGTTTCTCTGATGTCTGTTTAAGCTTTAAATCATACTTTATGTCCATATAACCGAAACTAACAGCAGCTGCACGATCCTTATCACAATAACATTCATCAATTGCCAATGGAACTGACTTGAACTTTCGCTGCTCAATTACAATGATGTTTTTACGTCGCATCCAGGTTGGAGTAAAAGATTCGCGACGTTCTTTTGGTTGCTTTTCCTTTTTGGGTTCTTTGACTTCGGGTTCCTCCTTTTTTGGTTGCGGTTGTTGGTAGAGGCGGGATGGTTCCTCTTCATCAATGTTTGGTCCTCGGACGTAAGACTGGAGCATCTCTTCATTGAAGTAGTTCATTATTGTGAATTATTTGAGTTTTGGGAAGCTTTTGATGATTCTTGGGTATTTTGATGACTGAAGATTGACTTGAATGACTTAAAGTTATCCAAAAAAGTTCAAAATTGATACCCGAACTTGAAAATTCCACAATAATTTACAAGATACACAGAATTAAGGATCAACAGTTGGTTGAAAAATAAACAATTGAATGTAATAAGAATGCATGTCAATTGCTATGGCGATCGTCACATTGAACTTGAATGTTGAGATACAGATGGCGTCGGTTGATGCTTGAGTAATTTTGGGGGGATTTGTTAGGATTTGGATTAACGGTTTGAAGGTTTTGGTCATTTATTGGGTAAATTTAGTTAGGGAATTGGCAAGAATGAAACATTTCGGACAAAAATCTGGACAAATTTCAATATTTCGGCCAAAATTATTGCAAAAATGGCTAGGATTTGGCAGTCAGAAATCTGGCAGAAAATATAATTTTCGGTCAGAAATCATTCAAAATGAAAAGCAAACTTTTCGGCTAGAAATTTGGCTATGCTTGTCGGTCAGAAATCTGACAGTAAGTAAAAAAATACTTTTTAGGATTCTGAATGAAAGGAAAATTTTCGGTTTAAATTCTGCCCGAAAAAATCCGCCAGAAGTCTGCCAATTTTTTCCGGACGAAATTCTGACAGACTGCAAAATAAAAATTTTCAAGCAATCTGATGAAAAGAAAATTATTCGATTAAAATTCTGCTCGAAAAAGTCCGCCAGAAGTCTGCCAAATTTTTTCGGGTAAAATTCTGACAGACTGCAAAACAAAAATTTTCAAGCAATCTGATGAAAAGAAAATTATTCGGTTGAAATTCTTCCTGAAAAAATCCGCCAGAAGTCTGCCAAATTTTTTCGGATAAAATTCTGGCAGAAATCAAACTAAATTTTGCACCAATTTAATTAAAAGTAAAATTTTCGGCTGATATTCTGTCCAAAAAAGTCCGCCAAAATTCTGCCGATATTTTTTTGTTTCATAAAATTCTGCCAACATCTTACCTGATTAAATCCAATTACAGCCTTTGCGTAATTCCTCATTTTCATCTGATTTGACGCCTCATCGCAGAAAATTTTCCTCATTGCCTCAATTTCATCGTTTGGATTTTTCTTATTTCGTCCTTTTCGTGACATTTTTTTCTTCTTTGACCTTTTCTTTGATTCGTTTTGGTTCCTTTCATTGTTAATTTTGGTGGGTATTTAGTGAGGTTGTGGGGACTAGATGAAGATTTTAGTAATAAAAATTGAGATTTTATTAGTGGATTTTGATGGTGAAATTGGAGGAATTTTTGGATTATTTGGAACATTTTTGGTAATTTTTAATTAAATTTATTTCTTTTTTTGGAAATTATTGAAATTTAATTTAATGAAAATTCATACAAAATGTGGGTTTTAATCCTTTTAATTCCTTGAATTTTTCAACTTTTTATTTAAAAAAAACTATTAACAATTTTTAATTATTTTTTTTAGCTTATTTTTAAATTTTAATTATTTTTAATTTTGATTTTTTTTTAATTTTTCCAAATTTTTTTTTTTTTATTTTTCAAATCTTTTTAATTTTTCAAGTTTTTTAATTTTTTTTAAAATTTCAAATTTTTTAATTTTTTTAAATTTTTTTATTTTTTTTAATTTTTATTTTTTTTTAATTTTTCAAATTTTTTTAATTTTCAAATTTTTTTAATTTTAAATTTTTTTTAACTTTTCAATTTTTTTATTAATTTGTTTCAATTAAATTATTTAATTTATTTATAATTTTTTTTTTAATTTTTTTAAATTAAATTTCAAATTTTTTTATTTCTTTTTTTTTTTTTGCAATTTTTCAATTAATTTTTTTAGTTCCGTTCTATTCAACTCAAAATCCCGACACAAACTGATTAAATTAGACGACTGAAAAAAAAAGTCAGGAAAATATAATAAAATAAGAACTAAGGTAAGACAGCAACAACAATAAACAAGTTTTCTTTTATTATTAGAAGAAAAAAATGAAATAAAAAATAATGAAAAGTTGTCGAAAGGAACTGGAAAAAAGGCGAATAAAACATAGAAAATTAGTAATGAAGTGAATCACGTCCCATGGATGTATTCACACCATACATTGCAAAGGAAGGAACTGAAAGGCTGAATATAGCTCAACTGGACCATTTTCTGACTACTCAATTCGATTTATGGACACCCCATTAATCCAATCGATGTATTTAGTCACATCCGTAAATACCGAATAATTGTCAACATTACATTCACGATTTACATTAAGTAACGACGAAGACACAATTCCACGAAGATAATAAGTAGTTCCATCATCCACAAATAATCCACTTCCGCTGTCGCCATTGCAAACTCCAACACCAGTTCCAGTTCCTCCACAAAATGTTCGTCCACTGGAAATTCCCGCAAGTGCTCTGTTGTTCTTAAAACAGTCTTTATTGCTCTGAATTGGAGTTTCAATCATTTTTGGGATCTTTTCATGTTCTGTTGCATTAACTTCACTCAATCCATATCCAACAACGACACCAGAACTTGCAGATGTATCTTGCACAAGACAAATTGGTTGAATAAATTCACTGAAATTGACTTCTGGGTCCAAAACCAGAACAGCAATGTCAGCATCATAAGACTGAGTAAATGGATTCCAATCAGGATGAATATTGATGCTTTGAACAGCATGAGAAATTCTTCCGACTTCAATTTTTCTGTCCAAGTCATAAGCACCAAGTTGAATGATGATTTCACGTGGCAACTTTGGCTTTTCCGCATCTTTCTCTTGAATGCAATGTGCAGCTACAATGAGAATGACATTTTAGTCAAAACAGGAAGGATACGCAGGTGGAAGGGATGGTTGCATGTTTGGCCAAAGTAAACATACCAAGCTTGCATCCTAAAACTTACCTGTCACCACTTTTCGACTAGTCACAAGTGTTCCACCACAAATGTATTCACCAGATGATGTAGACAGGACTGCAACCCTAAGAAGATTGATAATCGTTATGTTATAAGTTTTGTGCATTAGTCAAAGCAGAATTCGAAGTCAAATTTCAATCTGAGTTTTGGGTAGATTTGACAGGACTATGGGAGCCCGTACTCCAATGGAGGCACATCCACTTATAGGTTGAGCATGGAAAATTCAGCTTGGATAGAATTCGAGAATCTAGAATGACTGCATCCAGAGAAGCAGTAAGCTAATCGATTTAAAATCCGGCATCAGGCCAGCGTAAATCTGGCAAGGTCATCGAATAACCGACAAGTCTAAGGATTGGTGCTGTACTTACCATGGAAAGTCACCCCTTGTGAAATTCTTCCCACCAATAATATTTCCAGTTCCTTTGATAGGCTGTCCACATTGATGAGTACGAGTGACTTCATGCTGAGTTTTTGTTGTTTTATAATTCTCAAAACATGTCTTCAGTCCAACTTTGATTTTAGTTCCTCTGAGGACTTCATTGCTGCATATGTTGTTCCTCATATCCATCCGATTAACTGCTGTATTATTAATGAATTTCTCATCAATTTGGTCGATTCTGTTGCTTCCCAAATAGATGTCAACTAAGTTCTTATGAACACCAAAGGATGCAGCATCAATTATAGCTAAGCTGTTACTTATCAAGCTCAATCTTTCCAAATTTTTTAAAGGCTCAAATGAATTGTGTGGTAAGTCTGTGATCTCATTGCTGTGAAGGCCAAGAATTTTGAGGTTATGTAGACCAACAAAGGAATTTGGATTTAGGAGCTTAATTCTGTTTTTATGAAGGTGAAGTTCCTCTAAATTTGTCATGAATTCAAAGGATTTGTCTGGAATTTCCGCAATTTGATTTTCACCTAAAACCAGCTTTTTTAAACTGCTTAAATTTCTAAACCATTTTGTATCAATTAACTGTAGCTTATTATTGTTTAAAACAAGTTCATGAAGTTCAGTCAGTGAATTAAAAATATTTGATGGCAAATATTCGATTTGATTCTGTTGTAAATTTAATATTTTTAGGTTCTTTTTGGATGAAAATAAATTTTCAGGCAATGCTGTGATATGATTGTTCCATAGAAATATTCCTGATAATTTTGAATTTCTGATCAGCAGTTCACTTGGTATGTAATTTACCCGAGTTCCTTTTATTTCCAAAATGTCCAAATTTTCACATTTTTCTAGTGAATTCCCATCAATTGACTGAATGTCAGCTGTTGATTCTATAATTTCAAGATTTTTGAATTTTTGACAAAAAATTGATGTAAATCTGTTTATGCTGCTGTCGTTGGGAATGTAAAGGTTACTGACGTAATCATCAGTATATCCAGAGTTATGTTGTCCGCTGATTGTTGTCACTTCATTGCCAGCACTTTGTAAGTTTGCCCTTAAGTAGCAGTAATAGTAAGGTTTGTACGGATTTATGTAACTCAAATTCTTAAAATATCGTATGCCATAGACACAGTTAGCATTGGATGATTGACCATATGTAAACTGTTGTGGTCGAGAATAAGCATTGTATTGAGCATCAACACAGCACTGTATCCAAAAAATTCCACAAAAAATTATCAAAATATTCACATTCATTTTACTTATTCAAACTAAACTAAACAGCAGGGATCTTAAAGCCGGGAGAACAGCACAAAAACTGAGAGAACACACCAAAAAATGAAAAAAAAATCTTAAGACACCAATAAAATTACAACAACAAATCAGAAGATGCAATCGATAACATGTATTTGTTTGGAAATTCCAATCGTAATTTTGGAGATTTTTTTTACTAAGCAGGTTTTCTTTACCTTTTGTGTGTTAACCATTAATGATCATGTCAAATTCAAATGTTAATTTGCCATTTTTATGTCTCATGGAAAGAACTTTTCTATAGAGATAGTATTAACATTTAGAATTGGGAATTGGAAAGCTGAAACTAGAAATAGAGCCAGCTTCATGCGCCGACGTAGGGAGACCATTGTTCACACTTGATCTGTACGGCCAGTGAAGAAAGTAAATAAGTAAGTATGTCATAGAATTGAATAAAAGTTAGTTTATTGAGTAGAAACCCAATGGGAATATATGATTTTACTCAATTGATTAGGTATATTAGGCCAACAATGAGTCAGATGCTTTTGGAATAACCTAGGCTCCAATTCGGAGCATGGTTCCAGTAAGTAAGTAAGGAGCCGTTCACAAAATCGTAAACAACTCTCCCCCTCCCCTCTTCCCTAAAAAGCGAACGTAACAAGTGAACGGCCCTAAGTAATTAAATGAATTTAAAAAATTGAAAATGGAAAGCACGAGTCAAATAAAAAGAAGGGAATGGGTTGACCCTCAACCCAGTGAATACGACCCTTTAGCTGATTGCCGTCCTAGTCATTTTGTAAAAATTGGTAGTGTTAATTCATTCCAGTTATCGCAAAATCGTTCGAATTAACTTGCATGATGGCTTGATGCAGTAGAGACACAGGTTTTTTGTGAATATCTCAGCAACGCCGCAGCCATTTTCAACACAATTTTTTGTATTTCGTAGGGTATTATCATGTAAGTTTGTATATATCCATGTTCACATGCTGAACCGGTGTGAATATGAAAGATAGTTTTCGTAATAAAAAATTGGAAGAATATTTTTTTTATTGTTTAATCGGTATAGTCCCGTTATTGCTGCATGGCTGGCCAGATGAATTTTGGCATGTTGTTATTTACTTTATTAATTCTCATTTAAATTTTTGTATTTTTGCTACTTTTATTTAAGAAATTTTGTCATCAGGCAACCCAAAAACCATTTATTTTATTAGCTTTAATTTTCTTCTTCCTTTGTCATGTTTAACAAATTTCAAGCATTAATTTTATTTCCTCATTCTGTTTTGCTTGATTTTTGAACCAGCTGAAGTTCATGAAGTCAGAAATTTTTACCCCAATTCATTTATCAAGAATTAGAAAAGTCTCCAGGTTTGCACAACCCACTTGGTTTTGAACATAATGAACAGATTTAATATTGATTCATAAATTGACAGTTGCTGGTGCCATCTATAGGAACACATGGATCAAAATTGATCTATATGGACACTAAAGTATCACAAAGGTTCGACAGCCCTGTATTAAATTATAAATTAAGGAAAAAATGTACACAAAAAATGACTATGAATCCCTCCCATTATTAAGCTTTATTCCTGCATTTTATTCATTATTTATTCCCAAATAACATGCAATATCATGTCATGATGAATAAGGAATAATTAAAGCTTGGGAAGGTGTTCTGGAATCTTAGACAGGGGCACATTATGGTGGGTGGATTGGAGTCAAACCATTTTCATTTTTCTAGTTTTTTGAAACAAAATGAGACAGCGAAACCTGATGATACCCTTTCCTACCTCCCTCCTCCAATCCAGAGTTCCAAAACAGGTACCTGTGACAGGCAAGAACCGTACAAATTCTCTTTTTTCTTACAAAACCAAACAAATTATCAAGAATTTGTATGGTTTTCGCCTGTCATAGGTAGCTGTTCTGCAACTCAACTCTTATCCCTCCTCTCCTCCCTCCTCATCTAGAGTTCGTCCTAAAACCGCAGGTCTACATCTCCTGCATTTAAATGAGCATTCCTTCAATTTTAGAGGAACCTTTAATATGAAGCAAAGCTTGAGGTCGTCTCGAATTTACTATGAAGAAGTTTCGACTTGACTAAACTTTTCCATACAAAATTCTAGTCGACTTCGAGTTCTGGTATCAAATATCAAGTTGCTACCTCCAAGTATCAAGCATATTCTTCATACTAACTCCAATATAAGTATCAACTTGATCCATTAAATCCCTCAAATCATTAAAAGTCTTCATCAATCCACAGCTAGAACTTTTAATCCCAAGATTAAATTTCATACAATTCCGGTATTCAGTACATTTCAATCCAGAACTCCTTTTTACAACCCACAAAAAAATAAATGACAAAATATCGTTAAAATCAAATCAAAATAAATTTGTGCTGCACACATCAGCCTATAATTTTGTACCCTTACAATTTACATATAAATTTCTCATTTTACTTTATGCCATTCAGGCATGCAATCTTGTTAAACAATGTAAATAATGGCCCCCACCCGTGAACATAATCATGACATTTATGTGAGTCGCGTACGTGAAAAGGTGAAAATAAAGTTTCAAGGAATTGATTGAATAATTGCCGCAAATTGACGGGTTTCGTGAAGTTTTTTTTGTGGGTTTTTTTTACTCTTTACATGAGTATTTTTAAGCATGCGATATGTGTGAATGTGAATTTGAAATTTTTAAGTTGGTTAAGGTTGCTGAGGATGGGGGAAGGGGGATGTTGAGGCAATGGATGTCTGAGTTGTCAATGAATGACTTTGGTAAAAAAAAACTGACTTAGGAGTCAATTTCTCGAGTGGAGGTACGGAAATACGGAAATGAGTGAAAGTGAAGAAATAGTGAGACTTACCTGCGACGTAGTCTGGAGAGGGGGGCATTGAGGGCACAAACCTCCTCTCCGAGAATTGGAAAATTGCTTATTTTATTTAATTTTTTCTTAATTTTAAAATTTATTGTTTGCTTTTTTAGAAAAAAATCAAAAAAAATGGTCGGGTTGCTCTAAAAAAAATTATGGCTACTCCCCTGCCACTTGCTTTACCGTATCATGAACGGAGAAAGCGGTTCAAGATACTCATTTATAGCAAATACAGACTTAATTTCTTTAGAACATCTTATTTGGAGTCTGACATCGGATTCCCAAGAATAACACAAAAATCCAGTCTCAACTCGACATGGCTCCGCTGAATTGATACCGGATTGATGCCAATCACATCAATCTGATACCAGATTTTGGATTAATGACTTAACTTGTGTTATTTGAACTCAAATTAAAGAACATAATCTTGATCTAATCAAGGCAAAGGCTACGACATAAGAGAGGAAATAAGACTTACATAGCTTTATTGGAACTAATAAATCCATTTTTGTACAAATTATATCCATTTTTTTGGGTGAAATTGACTTTAATTCTGATTTATTTATTCACAGTTTCACTGATTTTATTGCATTATGTCCTGTTTATCCTAATAAATCCTTAAAAATTACATAATTTCATTTTTTTGCATCCTTTAACAATTCAACTCCAAACTTCCAAAAATTCAGCCTTTTCACATTTAATCCAAAAATCCTCAACACTTTAGATTCATCCACGCTATCACATTCTTGAAATCCTTCAAAATATCCTTCATAAATTTAAACTAAATTTTTTTAAATTTTTCATTCAGTCTTGACTCGTAAAATTCGCGATTGAAACTGAATCGGGAGGAAAATAAGCACAAAAAAAAAGTGAGAAAGAAATTGCATAAAAAATTATTTTTTTTTGTGTTGCTTTGAGTGAAAAAATAAAAAAAAATAAAACAAATGAATTGCTTTTCCCACATCACACAGTCAGTTGTCGATTGAAATAAAAGAGGCCAAGGGATGGACATGCTTGAATGAAGGAGGTAAATTGGGGATTGAGGTAAACAAATTGACAAAAATGAGTGAAAATTTGGTAAAATTGAGCATAAATTGAGGAAAATTTGACAAAATTGAGCATAAATTGAGGATAAATTGGCAAAATTGAGCATAAATTGAGGATAAATTGGCAAAATTGAGCATAAATTGAGGAAAATTTGGCAAAATTGAGCATAAATTGACGAAAATTTGACAAAATTGAGCATAAATTGAGGATAAATTGGCAAAATTGAGCATAAATTGAGGATAAATTGGCAAAATTGAGCATAAATTGACGAAAATTTGACAAAATTGAGCATAAATTGAGGATAAATTGGCAAAATTGAGCATAAATTGAGGATAAATTGGCAAAATTGAGCATAAATTGACGAAAATTTGACAAAATTGAGCATAAATTGAGGATAAATTGGCAAAATTGAGCATAAATTGAGGATAAATTGGCAAAATTGAGCATAAATTGAGGAAAATTTGGCAAAATTGAGCATAAATTGACGAAAATTTGACAAAATTGAGCATAAATTGAGGATAAATTGGCAAAATTGAGCATAAATTGAGGATAAATTGGCAAAATTGAGCATAAATTGACGAAAATTTGACAAAATTGAGCATAAATTGAGGATAAATTGGCAAAATTGAGCATAAATTGACAAAAATTTGGCAAAATTGAGGACATTTTAGCAAAAATCCTGAAAAATTGGAATAAAATCCAGCTAAACTGAGCCAAACTTAATCATAACCCCACAAAAAAGCCTAAAATTTACCCAAAAATCCCCAAACTTGAACCAACTTTACCAAACCCAATCCATACAACCCAAATGTCTCAACATCTACCAACACCTTGCCCAGTTCATTCATATATTCACTCCCACTCCAATTGCAGCACGTTTAACAATAAACAAATACAGCCACGGCTCATGGCTCCACTTATCAAAATTGAAATCGATCAGACAATTTTTGCTGTGCTGCTTTCTGTTCCCATTTAGGAATTTTTTTTGATTTATTTTTCCTCACAATTTGTATTATTATTAATAAATTTTTCCATGGAATTTGATGAGTCACAAGCAATCGGAATCAATAAAGGTTGTAAAAAATTGGGGATGGATTTTTGGATTTATTTGGGGGTCATTTGGCAGTGATTGGGTTGAGTTTTGAGGGAATTAAATTGAGAATTTAGTGGATTTGAACCTAAGATTGACCATATTGGATCAATTTTAACATTCAATAGCTCAATCTCATGGCTGTTGCCTGCCTATACGATGCTTTAACCCCCTTTATCCCCTTACCCCACATCACCCATCAATCAGCAAATTATCTGCAACTTTTTTTCTTTCTTTCATTTCCTTCAATCCGCAATACAAAGTTGAAGGTAAAGAACTTTCAAAAAACTTATTCTACAGGAAGGAAAGGAACTGATAGTGAAGGTAAAATGTGCAAAACTTTTCAGTTTCTGTTTTGTTGCATAAAAAAAAGTTGCAAAAGTTAGCAAAAAAAAATTGCATTTTATGTGGGAAAACTAATGAACTCAAATGTGCCAGAATGTGACATCGCATAGCTTTATGCAAAGTTATTACGAGAAATATTGATAAAAATATGAATATTTTTGGAATTGAATGGCACTGCTGAGTTTTGAAGAAAATGTAGAAAATTAAAGATTGAAATGGAATATTTCCCCTTTAAGATATGCTACATTTCATACATGCAGTTTGAATTTGAATCAAAAATGTCAACGGAATCAAGATTTTCTTGGACATTCATCAATCGTGTATCTATAGAATTGGGTAAGTCAAAGTCTGACTCCGAAGTTGACCAAATGTCAAGTGTATGCATTCTCGTGGTATCACCTGATTCTGATAAATATACCGCTGGCGTCTAAACTATGTGCCGGGATAAGTACATGAAAGGATAGAGTAAACGATTATCCAAACCACCTCGTCTTGTATATCATGAAGCTCAGTGAACAATCTTTGCTAACCAATTGTAACGCTTTATAGCAAAATCATGGACCGAAATTTGTGGTCCGTAGCAAAATTATCTCTTAAACCCAGTCATGCTGGATACGCATCTTTTCATAAAAGTAGCAATTTTCCACTATGGACCGAAAAATACTTAAATTTGGAGCCTTCTTGAAGATGATGGTTTTTGTTCCTTTGGACGTTTTGCTGCCAATGCTGCTATTTCGCTACTTTCATATCTGGATTTTGGATTTTACTTTTTACTGGATAACTTTCCCTTTATGTGGATTTAGAGAAAAGGACAAAACGTCTTAAAAATTAAGTACACAGGTTACCAATCATTGCTCGAAACTGACAATACTGCACTGGGTAATGCCAAATAGTTAGCAACATAAGGTAATAACGGTCAGATTTTAATTGAAGATATCCAATTCTAAATTTCATCCACAACAGAATGTCATAACATGTCAAATACCAAACATGTTCAAATCAAGCTTCTAGCAAATTCCAAAGTGAAAGTGAAATTTTTTTACTTCTTCTTCGTCTGCAACTTGAACTTGTTTTTGTTTCTACTCGAGTGATTTGTTAATCAGTTAAACATGATTATCGTCACCTTTGTGCTGATTCTTGTTTGGCTTGTTTGGTGTCTCAAGGTCAAATGAACTGGATTTTGTAATTGATTTGTTTTGATGTGCTGGAATTTTTATGGATTTGAATATTTGGGGTCTTTTGGGGGTCATAAGATGGTAATTGTGTGAATTTTTGGAAAAATGCTGTTGGTAGTTGGTGATTGGGAATTGGCTAAGGGTAGTCAGCTACAGACTCCAACTAAGAGAGGCCATGAGGGTCTCCAGATGACAGGAAGTAATTAAGTGTCTAAAATACCAAAATTTCACTTCAAACCTCCAAAAATCTGCAAATTTCACTAAAATCTATTTTTATATCCACAATAATTCCAATTATGCTGTCTATAAAATTATAAAAATGCCTTAAAACCCCCTCAATAAACAATAATTCCTCCCTACAACAGCCAAACAAGTCTATCGACCATAAAAAATATTGATTGGATTTGACTTCAAATTTTCAACACAAAAATACTCCCTCAGCCCTTCCAGAACGTCTTCATGCTGCAAATAACATGAAAATTCCCCCAATGTTCCCCATTCCATCAAGACAATTGTCAATAAATACATCCAATTTTAGTAAATTTATTTCCATTTTAGTTTTATTTTTTATAGAAAATATAAAGTTTTTAGTTGTTTGACATAAACGAAATAAAAAAAGGAATAAAAAAAATATGAAAAAATTATTTTTCGTAACTATAACAATCTTGTTAACAATATCGATCGATGTTTGTGTGTCGCAGTTTGCTGCTGTGAGTAATCTTTTGGAAGTTATTATTTTTAAAAAGTGATTTTGTGAATAAATTTGAATTTAAATTGTTGGGAGTTGAGCTCAAGGTCGAGTTGAATTTTGTATGGGGTTGAGTAAGGGTAGGGTGGTCAGACGATTTTCGCAAAATATCGGGGCACTTTTGGAAATAATCGGAACATTTTAAGGCTTTGTCGGGACACAGCAGCAAGGGAAAAAAGTACAGCAGCGTCCCGGCAAAAATATAGCAGATGGCCGCCCTAAGTAAGAGTTTCCAATGTTGGATTACTCGATGCCAGACTACCCGGGAAGTCTTGGTCTCGGTATCGAGGTCTCGGACTTGATCTGGCTCCATAGAATTAGTCGAGACCGAGACTTTAGGAAACCTTAGAGTCGAATCAACTCAAGTCGACTTTTTAATACTAAATCCGAGTCGACAATGAGCTATGGTTGGTAGACTAGGGGGTAATATATTAAAAAAAAAGTAAATTGGAAAAAAAATGTTTTTTTTTTTTGAATTTTTTTAATAAATTCAACATTTCGATTAAAATTTATAATTTATTGGTTATATTTGTGATTTTTACAATTTTTTTTAATTAAAAGTCGTAATTCTTTTAAAAAAAATGTAAATTTTTAACAATTTTTAACAATCATAAATTTTACAATTTTTTTTTAAATTAAAAAATTGCAATTTTATTAAATTAAACATTGCAATTTTTTTTTAATTTTCCACAAAATATGAGTAGTAATTTACTAGCTAATATGTCAAGTTCTCCACTCCGGCATGATTATATTGAAATGTATATAAATTAAAAACATAAAATCAATTTTTCAATTTATTTTTTTGTAAATATTGATTGCGAATATGATTAAAATATTTAATACATTTACATATTAAAGCATGAGTCCAGAGGAAATTAAAAGTTGAAATTTAGAATTTAGAAATTATCATAAAAATCATCAAAAATGCAATATCCAATATCAAATTAAGTCAGAATATTTTATCAATAAATCAAACCAAATTTCAAATTTAAAGCAGAGCTCGAAGTCGACTTGAATTTTGTATGAAGTCAAGTCGACTTTTCCATACAAAAATCTGTGTCGACTTCGAGACGCTGACGTGAAATTTTACACTTAAATCAATTAACAGCGACTTGACCTTAATAAAAATAGAACAAAATATTGCATATAAATCATAACAACTTAGTGTTAGAAAATACGAAATTATAAAAGCGTAGCTGATTGGGAGACTCGGGATGAATTCAGGGTGAGGTGTTTGGGGTCATCTAGGATTTTCAATCCCAGGATTAAAATGTATTAAATTCCGGAATTCAGATTCCTAGATTCCGTAAAAATTAATCCCGAGATTAATAAACCTAGGGTCAACTCCCAAGCCCATTATCGGCAAAAATTCATCAATTTACTAGGATTTTTCATAACCCGACAAATTCTCAAATAAAGAGCCAATTAGGACTCAATTATTGACAAGGATGGAAGGATCTAGAAAAACCTTAGCAAATTTAAGAATATTTATCAAAAAAGAACAGATGTGTACCCCAATCCACCACCAGAATTGACAGGACCTTGAGATTCTAGACCCCAATTAAGGCCCTTACTCAATAGACTCCAGCCAACCCTGTCCCCAGCCCTCCTGTTGTCCTCCAAACTACGCCTTTATATCCATAAACTTATGTATCTAAATTAATCTTAATATTTACAAAAATTGAGATCTTTAAGATCTAACACATTTAGGCTTCTTTGATGACGGATCAGTTCCACATTTTTCAAATGAACTGCACTTTACGTTACCGCAATAAGATCCAGTTGCTGAGTTTGAGCCATCTAATTTTGATTAAAATAAATAAATAAATAAATTAATTAATTAACGGATGCAAAAACAAAGTCAATTTAGAGACTCTAGAGCAGTGATGGGCAACCTGTGTATCGTGGCACGACATTAACCACAAGCCGAATGAGGTTTTGGTCGTGACTTACTACCAAGTTGTTGCCTAACATCGCTCTAGGGCATTTCAGTCCAAATTGAGTGCCACGGTACACTATAGTGCCATGAATCGCATGCTGTGAGTAATTCCAATCATGTCTGATCACCAAAGAGTATCGTGCCACAAAAAACCATAAACAGCACTGCTTTAAACTAATTTTACTCACACTTATCACCACTATTGCTTCCAAATTTTGAGTTATTTTGTCTCGAGACACAACTTCTTGTTGAGCAGATATTTGGACAGCATTTACCGCCACTTGATGCACATTCAATGTCTTCCTTGCACTTTGGTGTACACGTATTAACTTGTGTATACGATGGACAATCAGGTGATAATGCAAAAGTTGCAGCAATAAGCACAAAAACTAAGAAAATTGTCAATCTCATGATGTCGGCAGCTAAATTGTGACTGAAAACTTTTTCTCATTTACAATCGCAAAAATGACAAGTTTTTAAAGCAACTTCGAGTGCGTTTGTTGCTGTCGTCGTAAAATACTCAATGACCGTATAAGTATTTTGTTGTTGTTTGGTCAGTTTTTTGTGTACGGCTGTATTGGATATATGATTTTAAATTGCAAATTTATGCAAACTTATTGCAGTCATATCAGCATTTAGTCTGAATTTTTAAAATTTAGATCTGAATTTTAATGACACAGTTCATCCTCAATTCTTATTAATTTCCAATTCTGAATAGACGTGTCAATAATAAAATGGAAAGATAAACAAATTTGCCGGTTGAATGACGCAAAGAAAGGCTTCATGAATGAATGAACAATTGAGGATTTTTCTTGAATTTTTAATTTTATTTTCGTGGCTTGTTTTGATGATTTTATTGGGATTGATTCATTGGGTACGGAGCAAGTCCAAAATACACTGTTTATGACATGCTGAGTCAAAAGACAGTCTTTTGGCTCTCATGACAATTTGTTGAGTCATAAGAAGACCTGTTGAGCTTACAAGAAGGTCTGTTAGCTCACAAGACAGTCTGTTGACTCACAAGACAGTCTGTTGGCTCACAAGACAGTCTGTTGACTCACAAGACAATCCATTAGCTCATTACAATAGACTCAGATGTCAGTCATTAGATAAGATCCACAAGTCAACATAAAAACTGTAAATTATTGTCCAAAAAGACACAAGAACCTGTATAGACTAGTCCTCAACCACCAATATTAATTTACATGACAGACATTCATAACAAATATGTAGACACATCAATCCAGTACTCAATGAAAGCATTTACTGTATATGTAAATAAATAAATTTGTAAAACACAAATACACAAGATTTATTGCCTGCTGAATATGAGCATAAAATAAAAATAAAGCAACAACAACATACATGTGAAGGCAATAAGAATGTAAATTCAATAATAATAATAATCAGTTTGCAATAACACACGCAGTTGTGAGTTCTCAATGAAACAGGGTTGGAATCCGAGTTGTGACTTGTACTGACAAGGTGGATTTGGGGAGTTAGGTCATGAAAAGGGATTGTTGGGGATGACTGGCGTCGTCAATAGTTGAATTGTCGTCTGTCTTGTTTCAGGGGTGTATCTAGGAGGGATGGGGGGTACTGTGGTGAAGGAGGAATGGTGGCTAAGGAAGGAAGGGCTGTATTTTGGGGGTTCAGGGGTTGATGCCCGTTGCTTGTTGCTCCATATGTGTTCACCAACCCTACAATCTATCATTTTACAGTTGCACAGCTGCTACTTCAATTCCGACTTGTGAATAACATTATCACTTACCTCAAAAAGAAGCATTTACATTCACGTTGCTCAATCATGTGACTTATTGACTCACAAATCACAATACTTTCCAATTTCAGATTTTACAGCCAAAATCAATCAGAAATGGTGCTGCATATCATCAAGAAGTCTTTTATGGTGGAAATAATCAGCCAAATGTAGTTCAACAGCAACAAGCTATTCAGTCGATTGGTAAGCTGAATATTCCACAAAGTTTGAACAAACCAAAGCTAGCTCCAAGGGATGGAATTTTTGATGGACTTTTACGTCAAGGTCCTATTCCGGTTCCAACAGTTGTAACGACAACAACAAGACGTGTTGAAGTTTTTGAGGATGAAGAATTTGAAAACACGCCACGTCCAATTGTGCCTGGAATTTTACGTCAAGGTTCAATTGTAAGACAACCAGTTGCAGTCACGACCCAAGAAACAACTGAACGTGTTCGATCGACAACCGAGGAACTGACATCTGAAGAACTTGAACATCAAGCCAAGTCAGCACATTATGAATTTGGCACATCCGTTCGTGACACAATTAATGACCATGAACATACACGACAGGAAATTCGCGAAGGTTTGGCATTGAAGGGCATGTATTCATATTCGGATGGATTTTTCCGACGAACTGTTCATTATGAAGCTGATGAGGGTGGATATAGAGTCACAAAAGAGGAAATTCAACCAATTACTGGAGATGGACCGAAATTTAATCCACGTGGACAGGCTGAAGTTAAGAGCACTTTGGCTGGAGATTATTCAATTACTGTCGATGATTTCAGGTTGAATAAGCAGCAGGAGAAGATTTTGTTGAATGATGAACAGTAGAGAGTGATCGGGTTGTGGATTAAGCATGTCTAGATCGATTGTTTGTCATCGAAACAGAACTTGCTTATATCAAGCTAAATAGCTGAAATTGTTAACTTTATTAAATAAAATTTCTGTAATTCTAAATAAACGTATCCATAATTAGATTGAACTTTTCCCAAATTTGACTGAACTTATCCCAAATTTAACTGTACTTATCCCAAAATTTCCTGAACTTTTTCCAAATTTGACTGAATGTATCCATAATTTGACTGAACTTATCCCAAGTTTGACTGAACTTATCCCTAAATTTGACTGAACTTATCCCAAATTTGACTGAACTTATCCCCAAATTTGACTGAACGTATTCCCAATTTGACTGAATTTATCCTAAATTTGACTGAATTTATCCCAAACTTATCTGAATTTATCCCTAATTTGACTGAACTTATCCTTAATTTGACTGAACTTGTCCCCAAATTGACTGAACTTATCACTAATTTTACTGAACTTATCCCGAATTTGATTGAACTTATCTCAAACTTGACTGAATTTATCCCTAATTTGACTGAATTTATTCCAAATTTGACTGAACTTATCCCCAATTTGACTGAATTTGTTCCTAAATTGACTGAGCTTATCCATAATTTGACTGCACTTAACCCCAATTTGACTGAACTTATTCCAAGTTTGACTGAATTTATTCCAAGTTTGCCTAAACTTATCTCTAAATTAACTGAACTTATCCCAAATTTGACTGAACTTATCCACAGTTTGACTAAATTTATCCATAAATTAACTGAACTTATCCCAAATTTGACTGAATTTTTCCTTTATTTGACTGAATTTATTCCTAATTTGACTGAACTTATCCCTAATTTGATTGAACTTGCCCCAAATTTGACATAATTTAATCCAATTTTAACAGAACTTATTCCCAAATTTTACGTGACTTATTTCATGTTTACCTAATTTTTTTCGAAATTTTCAGATCATTAACTTTATTTTAAATTTAGACTTAACATCAATTAAAGCTGCATGCGTAGTGGAAATAATTACAGAAAATTTGTAAATTCAGTCTAAATTTACACACAATTTTTAATTTTCAGTCAAACGTAGACCATGAATAGCTTCATACCAATTCTAATTTTAGCTTCAAATCTAGCCTTAATTGAAGCTATTGGAAGATTTTTGAAACTTGAAAATTGCTCATGCACTGGCAAGTCGAGTGTCATTGAACGCTGTGAAATCATCAATGAAACTTTTAATTTCATTTTTGAGGTTAAGAAGCCTTTAACAAAAATTCGAGTAAGTTTTGGTCTAAAATCAATAAATTCAATTTTGATATTTATGAAAAAAAAAACTTTCCAGACTGACGTCTGCCTTTATAGATATGAAAATTCACAGTTTCGTGTTTTTGCAAAATGCCAAAGTTTAGACTATTGTGACGTGGCCAAGGACAATTTTAAGCAAAATCCATTTATACATAAATTTTACAGTTTAATGAAGTTCAATCATGTTGCAAAATATATGAAAAAGTGTCCATATACAGGACGTGTTGAGCTGGCAAATTATCAAAATAGTAAAGAATTTTTAAAGACTTTACCAAAAGGAGTTCTGAAGTATTATGGATCTGTACACAATGATGATGATGACAACATTTTGACACATTCTATCCTGTTCTCTAACTCATGAATTATGAACATTTTGTTAAGGCTGATCATAGTTTGGCCTTAATAATGAACTTATACATCACCTTAGTATCAATGCTAAAAATAATTGTATAAATTTCTATAAGATGTCAGCACTAGCTTGCAATTTGAAATTTGGAAATGAATGAAGCCTTACTAGGAATAATAAAAGCAGTTCTTGACAACCTTGTTTTCTTCATACTGAACTTATCCTTTGAAAAACTGAACTTATTCTCTTACAAAGTGATGTCTCCAAAACTAATCCTGTCCTTTAATAATCTGAACTTTTTTTATGGAACAACATTAACTCTAAAAACTGAATTTATCCTCTAAAAACTGAACTTATCCTCTAAAAACACTGAACTTATTCTTCAAAATAATTGAGCTCATTCTCTACAGATCTTATCCTGTAAAAAACTAAGTTTATCATTGAAAAACTGAACTTGTCCAATGGAGAGATGAATTTAGCTTCTGAAAAACTGAACTCATCCTCTTGAAACTGAATTAATTCTCCAAAAATTTATCCTCTTATCTGAAAACTGAACTTATTTTAAAAATTAACTTTTCCTCTATTAAAACTGAATTTAATCAATTTAAACTGAACTTATCCTCTAACATTCTGATCTTATCTTCTGAAAAATTGAACTTATTCTCCAAAAACTGATCCTATTCTATAATAAACTGAACATATTCACTATAAACTGAACTTATTCTCTTATAAACTGAACATAATCTTTCAAAAACCGAACTCATTCTCTAAAAACAGAGCATAAAACTCAAAAAACTGAACTTTTTTTTCTTAATAACTGAATTTATCCTCCAAAAAAGCTAAATTTATCCTCTAGAAAGCTGAGCTTTTTCGTCAAAAACTGAGCTTATTCTCTCACAAAGTGATCTTGTTCTCTAAAAACTCAACGTATCCTTTAAAAACCTGAATTCATATTCTGAAAAACTAAACAAGTGGCAGAAGCTATTGATTCCATTGTATTCATGACATTTGTGGAATTTATGGCAAACATGGATAAATTTATGGAAATCAAAGAATTTAATTCAAATTTTAGTAATCAGAAGATTTCTCGAATTCCAATGAAAACTCCATAGAATCCATAGATTCAATCGATTATGGAATCCATAGATTCCATAATTTGTGCCAGATAATCCACTCCCAATAAAGCTAAGCGAATGATTTCCAATTTTGACATCAAAAAAGCTTCATTTTTTTATTTCCATTTTTTTAAACAGAATGTATATCAATTAAAAGTTAAATAAATCTTTCAAATCTTGTCATCAAATGTTTTAAAAAATATATATATTCAATTCCAAAAGATTTAAGCCATTTCCCTGTGAACATCACACTTGACACTTTTTCCACTGCTCGCCCTCATCATCAGTTCCTTCTCGCTGTCTGTCAAATTCGTCTTGGATTTATCCTTAAATTCATTTTCAATTTTAAAGTCAGTCGGTGCTGGTGCAACACGCTTCTTGCCTTTTCTTGATCCTCTGGTTAGAAGCTGTGCAGCTGGTGAATTTGATGGAAGTGCTTGAATTACAGCATCAAGTAATTTTGGCTGCATATTGACGAAAGTTTTTGGATTGTCGATGACAACTTCATCTTTTGGATATTTTGAGTTTCTTAATTTTTCTTCCTTTTCACGAACTGCATTTTCATGCAGCAATGACTTTGCTCGACTCTCGAGTGCTGCACGTGCATCTTCATAATGAACAATTACTTCCTCTAAATCAGCCTTTGACAGGACGAAGAGATTTGAAAATCCTTTGGATCTTACATCAGCCGTTCTACGATTTGCATTTGGACCTCCACAAATGTCAAGCAATGAAATTTCACCAAAACATGCACCCGTACATAAAGTAGCAAGCACAACATCATTATTACCTAAAACTTCAATTTTTCCTGTTTTTATGATGTACATTTCCTTACCAACTTCACCCTTTTTACAGACATAGTCATAAGGTAGGAAAATGACTGATCGTAGCTTCAACACAAGTTCACGCAGGAATGCTTCATCACATCCTGAAAACAATTGAACTTTAGATAATGTCTGAATATGTACGGATATGGCAATGTCTGTCTTTAGATTTGCTGGGAGAGTATCAAGGATGTGTGACTCGTCTAAGCTACGCTGTTGATCCCATGTAAATGTAAACCATTGCTTGACACGACGTTGTAATTCCGTTGGGAGGTTGAGTCGTCGCATGTACTCAAGGGTCTCATCCACAAGCTGCTTATATTCGCTCTAAAATTAAATATTGAGGTAAGAATTCAAAATTGACCAGATCAGCATCAAATCACTCACCTGAGACCTCGTAGCAGTCGATATTATATCCCTAATCTGACCAATCAGCAGCGCAAACACAAAGACACCAGACAACCATGCAAATGTCATGAACAGATATTCATCAACTTCTGATGGCTTTGGATTCTTTCCAATTGATGTTGCTGTTTTAGTTGCAAATGCAAAGCATCGAACGTATGGATGTCCTTTACCACTGAAGACCCATCTGTTGGTGCCAAGGCCTGGAAGTATAAGATTGACATGTTAGTTTGAATTCCTGATTTTTGCGGACATGCCCTATTGGGTCCTGATTTTTACGAACATGACCTATGAACTCCTCATTAATAAATCCCTAATTTTATGGAATTGACCATCAATTTAAGCTTGAATGTTTGAAAAAAATTCCCGATTTTTATGGACATGACCTCATGAGTCCTGATTTTTACGGACATGACCTATGAACTCCTGATTAATAAATCCCTAATTTTATGGACTTAACCATCAATTTAATTAAAAATGACATAAAAATTCCCGATTTTTACGGCCAACCCCAACCATTCCATAGATCCTTACCTTTATAAACACTAACAGCATAGTAAGTGCATGCAGTCAAATGAATCATATAAACCATATAACTCAATGTCTTTGTAACTCTCAATAAATGTGGCGACGCAACGACTCGATCCAATAACTTGAAAAATTCCCAAAAGCTTTGAATCTTCAATAATCTTGGTACTCTCAAGTATACAGCACCACGTCCAACAGCCGGTATAAAGCACAACAAATCAAGTGGCAACAATGAAACAACATCCATTTTAAATTGTAACTTTCTCATGTAATTTTTACGAGTCAGTTGCCTGTCCTTGACCCAAAATCCTTCAAATAAATACATTTTACGATGCTTTATGAGCAGCAAGTCAATAACGTAGACAATGTCGGCACATAGATCAAGTGTAACCCATATATCAACATTATCAGCTGTCTGAAATGGAAATGATGTCCTCAATGGAATAACAAATGCATTATAAAGGAACGACAATGTGACAATGAACAGCCACGAGATGTAGAACTTTCCTTGTGGATCGAGGACCCGGCCATTGCAGCAGCAAAAGATTGAACACTTGTTGTGTTGATTTGGATCTTCTTTTTCAAGTGCTGCTGGCGATTCAATGGCTATTTGTGCCAATGGACGTTTCTGTTTGCCTGCCAATTGTCCACTTAAGTCTGTTCCTTCTTCAACGACAATGACGTCATTATTGTCATCATTTTTGACACCAAATAAAAGTTTCATATGAAGTGGTGTGGAAGTTGATACTCCACTTTCACTTGATGGAGTTAAGGGACGACTTATGTGTTCCTTGATGCGTTCAGAACGTTTGTTGAATTTTTTGATTAATTTACGGAAAGAGTTTTCGATGCGTGGATTTAAGGTTTCTGGTTTGTCACTGCTTCCTGATGATGGAGATGAGCGGTGTGATAAGTTTGTTGTTTGGGTAGTCTGGGATTTTCTGGAATTAAATGAATAGAAATATGGGTAAAAATGTTAATTTATTTAAAGTCGTTCAGAAATTTCCCGATTTTTTGGACAACCCTAAAAGATTTGTGGAAATTTTCTGATTTTTTCGGAAAACCCAATGTAGTTTTGTGGAAATTCCTGATTTTTTCGGACAACCCTACAAAGATTTGTTTTAAATTCCTGATTTTTTCGGACAACCCTATAAAGATTTGTTGAAAATTCCTGATTTTTTCGGACAACCCAATAAAGATTTGTGGAAAATTCCTGATTTTTTTGGACAACCCCTTGATTTTTTTAATAATTCTTATGAATTGTGCAAGAATTAGGCTACGGCTTATCGTCTAAGCCCACAAAACAGATCCACAACTACTCATATCAATCTATACTACAATACACTCAAGTGCTGACTCAAAGTGCGAAAAGCATTACTTTAGTGACATCTACTCATCGTGAATCTACGAAATTTTCACAATATTAATCCTTACAATTAATGAAAATGTTTTGGTGAACTAGCTGAATGGTTTATTAAGTAGGTCGATTGTGTGTGGATTTAATCCATTTTCTGGATACTTTTTTGCCAGAATATAATTCTTCCCATACTCTTCCTCTCTCTTCCCGCAATCTGAAAGGATTCATCAGAAAATTGAGTTTAAATATTTATCAATTTTTGGGAATTTTGAACCATTTTGGGAAGTGAATTGATCTTAAATCAATGGAATTCCTGATTTTTATGGACGTGACCTTTGAAATTTGTTAGAAAATTTACCCATTTTTTATGGACGTGTCCTTTCAATTTATGAGAAAGATTTTCCGATTTTTACGGAAGTGACCTTTGTAATTCGTCAGGATTTCCCCATTTTTATGGACCTAACCTTAAATTCATGAAAAATTCCCGATTTTTATGGACGTGACCTGTGATATTTGTAAAGATTTCCCAGTTTTTATGGAAATTACCTTTGAATTGATGAAAAATTCCTAATTTTTATGGATATGACTCTTCAGTTTTGGAAAAAAATCCCAATTTTTACGGAGAATCCTGATTTTTAATAATAATCATAATAATAATAATAATCAATGGAATTCCTGATTTTTATAGACCTGACCTTTGAAATTTGTGACAATTTCCCGATTTTTATGGATGTGACCTTTGATTTCATGAATAATTCCTGATTTGTTCGGACATAACCTTGCTCATGTATCAAATTTCACTGTATGATCCAATCAGGGCACTAATACAAACCAACAAGACTACTACTAAGACAACCCCACACTGATTAAAATTACATAACCTCAAAAAAGGACTTACTCAGGACTATCCGGTGGCAAGATCATGCACTCCATCGTCTCACTTTTCTCATAATTCTCTCTCATTTCTCTCTCATATTCCTTAATCTCATCCTCAATTGACTGCATCACTGCCTCTTCCAACTTACTACTTATCGTCGAATTTGACTTCATTAGGAATTCATTCATTGACTTTAACTTCCCTTCCGTCGCATTCTCATGATGTGTAATAAAAATGTCTTGTTCGTCCGACAAATTCACTTCTGGTGATGATGACTGATCTGGTTCATCACCAGTCATGTCTTGATTTTCATAGCACAAGAAATTATTCTGATTATTTATGATATTTTTGACAATTTCAAAGTTCAATTGAACATTTGCAGGATTAAAAGTCGATCCATCAACACCGGGACAGAAGATTTTGCCATTTTTAAATGACAATGGCGGTGGACATGTCGGTGACTCTAATAATCTTGTGCCTGATGTCTTTCGTTCTCGTTCACGACGATAAAGTTCCATGTCGTGGAATTTTTCACGCGTAAGGATGTCCTCCGTGATTGTGAGGAAGTTGTCGAGATTATCGAGATTCTTTTGGATGTCTTCGAGGGATTTGTAGAGATTTGCGTTGGAACTGGAACGGGAATTGGTGCGGAATCTGGCAGAGTTGTCTGGAGATGATAGGAGGGAGGCTTGGGATGTCATTTTTAGGTGATAGTTTTAGTTATTGGAATTAGGAATATTTGAAAAAGTCTGGTTGAAATATGGCGGTTCTTGAACTTCCACGTGGCAATGGGATGTGTTGTTTTCGAACTTCCACGTGTCAATAGGATGTGCTGTTTTGGAATTTTGTAATTTTTTGTAAATTTGTAAGCAATTGAATGTACTTCAATTTTCCTTATTTTCAAACTTCCACGTGGTAATGGGATGTGTTGTTTAGAACTTCCACGTGTCAACAGGATGAGCTGTTTTAGAATTTTGTAATTTTTTTGTAAATTTGTAAACAATAGGATGTGCTTCAAATTTCCTAGTTTTCAAACTTCCACGTGGCAATGGGATGTGTTGTTTTCGAACTTCCACGTGTCAATAGGATGTATTGTTTTGGATTGTTCTAATTATTTATAAACTGTTAAGTCTTGATGCACAAAATTGTGTATGGTTAGTTAAGAATATTAATACTTAGTAGTTCCACTAGGTGTAGATGCTGTTGAATTTCTAAATTTGAATAATTTTGCGGTCCCAATTGCATATGATTCTGTTTGATGCTGGACTGAATTGAAGAATTTCAGTTGTATTTTAAGCATATATTTAAATCACAATTATCGTATAATTATCGTTAATAACTTCTGTTTCCTGTATTGGAGTTACTTTTATAATATTTTTAAATTTTTTAAATAGTTTTTAAATTTTTTAATATTATTTTATTTTTTAATTCAAATTAAATGTTTTTTTAGTTTTTAATTAAACATTAAATGCTTTAATTTGATTTTTTATATTCACACCGTTTTCACGTGTGAATGTATTGAATTTGTTCAGATTGAAAAATCTGTTTTTTGGATTTTTCAGCAAAACTAAGCACAATGGCAAGTTTTGTTCTATCGCAAAAAGTTTGTGCCTGGAATTCCTCACCATAATCAAAAAACAGATTTGAAATTGGTTGAGGCATTGCTGAGAAAATCGAAAAATTCGCTTTCTGTAAGCAAGCAAACAAGCAAACAAGCAAACAAGCAAACAAGCAAACAAGCAAACAAGTTAATCAGCAAGAAATCTCAATAACGAGACATCGTAGAGACTTCTAGTTTTTTGCAATCGATTCGTGCTGCTCTATAGAAGAGCTGATTAGATTTTGAGCATGGCAGGAACAGCCGTTGCTTCTAAAAAAGCAAAAAACTTTCGTTTTCATACAAAATTCCAAAATCAATGTTTATTACGATTTTTTGAAACATTTAACATTGTATGAAAATTATCAAAAATTTGCCAAGCGAAGCTTGGCCTACCCGCTGAAACCTGATCCCTCAAACATTTGCCAAGCGAAGCTTGGCCTACCCGCTGGAGCCTGATCCCTCAAACATTTGCCAAGCGAAGCTTGGCCTACCCACTGGAGCCTGAGTCCTCAAACATTTGCCAAGCGAAGCTTGGCCTACCCGCTGGAGCCTGATCCCTCAAAAATTTGCCAAGCGAAGCTTGGCCTACCCGCTGGAGCCTGATCCCTCAAACATGTGCCAAGCGAAGCTTGGCCTAGCTGGAGCCTGATCCCTCAAACATTTGCCAAGCGAAGCTTGGCCTACCCACTGGAGCCTGAGTCCTCAAACATTTGCCAAGCGAATCTTGGCCTACCCGCTGGAGCCTGATCCCTCAAACATTTGCCAAGCGAAGCTTGGCCTACCCGCTGGAGCTTGATCCCTCAAACATTTGCCAAGCGAAGCTTGGCCTACCCGCTGGAGCCTGATCCCTCAAACATTTGCCAAGCGAAGCTTGGCCTACCCGCTGGGGCTTGATTCCTCAAACATTTGCCAAGCGAAGCTTGGCCTACCCGCTGGAGCTTGATTCCTCAAATATTTGCCAAGCGAAGCTTGGCCTACCCGCTGGAGCTTTATCCCTCAAACATTTGCCAAGCGAAGCTTGGCCTACCCGCTGGAGCCTGATCCCTCAAACATTTGCCAAGCGAAGCTTGGCCTACCCGCTGGAGCTTGATCCCTCAAACATTTGCCAAGCGAAGCTTGGCCTACCCGCTGGAGCTTTATCCCTCAAACATTTGCCAAGCGAAGCTTGGCCTACCCGCTGGAGCCTGAGCCCTCAAACATTTGCCAAGCGAAGCTTGGCCTACCCGCTGGAGCCTGATCCCTCAAACATTTGCCAAGCGAAGCTTGGCCTACCCCCTGGAGCCTGATCCCTCAAACATTTGCCAAGCGAAGCTTGGCCTACCCGCTAGAGCCTGATATCTCAAACATTTGCCAAGCGAAGCTTGGCCTACCCGCTGGAGCTTTATCCCTCAAACATTTGCCAAGCGAAGCTTGGCCTACCTGCTGGAGCCTGATCCCTCAAACATTTGCCAAGCAAAGCTTGGCCTACCCGCTAGAGCCTGATATCTCAAACATTTGCCAAGCGAAGCTTGGCCTACCCGCTGGAGCTTGATCCCTCAAACATTTGCCAAGCGAAGCTTGGCCTACCCGCTGGAGCTTTATCCCTCAAACATTTGCCAAGCGAAGCTTGGCCTACCCGCTGGAGCCTGAGCCCTCAAACATTTGCCAAGCGAAGCTTGGCCTACCTGCTGGAGCCTGATCCCTCAAACATTTGCCAAGCGAAGCTTGCCTACCCCTGGAGCCTGATCCCTCAAACATTTGCCAAGCGAAGCTTGGCCTACCCGCTAGAGCCTGATATCTCAAACATTTGCCAAGCGAAGCTTGGCCTACCCGCTGGAGCTTTATCCCTCAAACATTTGCCAAGCGAAGCTTGGCCTACCCGCTGGAGCCTGATCCCTCAAACATGTGCCAAGCGAAGCTTGGCCTACCCGCTGGAGCCTGATCCCTCAAACATTTGCCAAGCGAAGCTTGGCCTACCCACTGGAGCCTGAGTCCTCAAACATTTGCCAAGCGAATCTTGGCCTACCCGCTGGAGCTTTATCCCTCAAACATTTGCCAAGCGAAGCTTGGCCTACCCGCTGGAGCTTGATCCCTCAAACATTTGCCAAGCGAAGCTTGGCCTACCCGCTGGAGCCTGATCCCTCAAACATTTGCCAAGCGAAGCTTGGCCTACCCGCTGGAGCTTTATCCCTCAAACATTTGCCAAGCGAAGCTTGGCCTACCTGCTGGAGCCTGATCCCTCAAACATGTGCCAAGCGAAGCTTGGCCTACCCGCTGGAGCCTGATCCCTCAAACATTTGCCAAGCAAAGCTTGGCCTACCCGCTAGAGCCTGATATCTCAAACATTTGCCAAGCGAAGCTTGGCCTACCCGCTGGAGCTTTATCCCTCAAACATTTGCCAAGCGAAGCTTGGCCTACCTGCTGGAGCCTGATCCCTCAAACATTTGCCAAGCGAAGCTTGGCCTACCCGCTGGAGCCTGATTCCTCAAACATTTGCCAAGCGAAGCTTGGCCTACCTGCTGGAGCCTGATCCCTCAAACATTTGCCAAGCGAAGCTTGGCCTACCTGCTGGAGCCTGATTCCTCAAACATTTGCCAAGCGAAGCTTGGCCTACCCGCTGGAGCCTGATCCCTCAAACATTTGCCAAGCGAGGCTTGGCCTACCTGCTGGAGCCTGATCCCTCAAACATTTGCCAAGCGAAGCTTGGCCTACCCACTGGAGCCTGAGTCCTCAAACATTTGCCAAGCGAAGCTTGGCCTACCCGCTGGAGCCTGATCCCTCAAACATTTGCCAAGCGAAGCTTGGCCTACCCGCTGGAGCCTGATTCCTCAAACATTTGCCAAGCGAAGCTTGGCCTACCCGCTGGAGCCTGATCCCTCAAACATTTGCCAAGCGAAGCTTGGCCTACCCGCTGGAGCCTGATCCCTCAAACACTTGCCAAGCGAAGCTTGGCCTACCCGCTGTAGCCTGATCCCTCAAACATGTGCCAAGCGAAGCTTGGCCTACCCGCTGGAGCCTGATCCCTCAAACATTTGCCAAGCGAAGCTTGGCCTACCCGCTGGAGCCTGAGTCCTCAAACATTTGCCAAGCGAAGCTTGGCCTACCCGCTGGAGCCTGATCCCTCAAACATTTGCCAAGCGAAGCTTGGCCTACCCCCTGGAGCCTGATCCCTCAAACATGTGCCAAGCGAAGCTTGGCCTACCCGCTGGAGCTTGATCCCTCAAACATTTGCCAAGCGAAGCTTGGCCTACCCGCTGGAGCCTGATTCCTCAAACATTTGCCAAGCGAAGCTTGGCCTACCCGCTGGAGCCTGATCCCTCAAACATTTGCCAAGCGAAGCTTGGCCTATGCTGGAGCCTGATCCCTCAAACATTTGCCAAGCGAAGCTTGGCCTACCCACTGGAGCTTGAGTCCTCAAACATTTGCCAAGCGAAGCTTGGCCTACCCGCTGGAGCCTGATCCCTCAAACATTTGCCAAGCGAAGCTTGGCCTACCCGCTGGAGCCTGATCCCTCAAACATTTGCCAAGCGAAGCTTGGCCTACCCGCTGGAGCCTGATCCCTCAAACATTTGCCAAGCGAAGCTTGGCCTACCCGCGAGATTTTTTATAGGACGGTGTGAATATATCCGCATTGGGTTTCTACCCGATACACTAGTTAGCTAGTTGATTTCATTAATTTTGATAAATTCGATTAATTTTTAATAATTTTGATGATTTTTAATCATTTCCGTCCAATTGTTGAAATTTTGATATGATTAATGATGATTTTAATTTTGTTAATTTTAGTTTTTGATTAAATTATTTGTAGAAATTCTCAAAATTAAGTTAAGTGTTTTTTAAATATTTTTCACATTTTTTTGAAATTTTTCACAATTTTTTTAAATTTTTTTACTTGAATTTTTACCGTCTTTGAATTTTTCAAAAAATTTTCACAATTTTTTAACGCTATTTAAATTTTTTAAAACTTTATCAGTTGAATTTTTAACGTTTTTTTAATTTTCCTCAATTTTTTATTTAAACTTTTACCGGTTTTTTAATTTTTAAATTTTTTTTTGAATTTTTTTCACTATTTTTCATTAAGTTTCTGTCAATTTTGGATACTTTTTCGATACTTTTAAGTATTTTTAAATTATTTCACAATTGTTCAAGTTGAAGTCTATCCAAAAATACCCAACAATATATTCATATCACATCACATGCACTCAGCGAATCCAAACACGTAAATGCTTGACAAAAATCCAATCTAGATGCTCCCTAGCTTCCATTAAAATTGACACAAAATCGATAATTTTTCTTAATTCATTTCCTAATAAAATTTCCTCTTCAGGATCTCCTGCTTCCTGTGTTCATGTTATCATGTCTAATCCACTCGATTATTCAGCAAATACTGAAATTATACACAAAAAATTAAATAAAATTGAGAATTTATCGAATAAAAATCGATAAGCAATTGTAATTGTAATTATTATTCATAGTTGCGCAGTCAATTCCATTCCTTTTTTTGTGAACATGCAACTTGCAATGACCGAACAATTAAGTCAGCTATTGACCATGATGTTGTACAAACAAGACTATTATTGGATGTTTATGGACAGGATTGGGAGTGGAAACTATTATAATTAACAGAAAATTATGAAATTTAAATTCTATGGAAATGTATTAATGGGTTTGTTAGGGATGGGTATGTAGATGTGCTGATGATGGAGATACAAGTCGTAAAGTTGAGCTTCAATTTTGAGTCGACGTATTAATTTTTGAATCAAATTTGCGTAATATTGAGTATTTGTTTTAATTATTTGTAGTTACGTAAAATTCATAATTGACGAAATTTTAGACAATGCTTCTCCTTTAAAGTCATTACTTCATAGTTAATCGGTGCTTCATATTTAAGGCGTTGCTTCATGTTTAAGGTGTTGCTTCATATTTAATTTGTTGCATTAATTGAGAATCTTAACTTTTTCTTTTAAATTTCTGCTTCAATTTTACATTGCTCTTTAATATTTAAAATGCTAATTCTAAAGTCATCGCATGATATTCAAGTCGTCACTTTAAATCTAAAGCCTGGCTTTTTTTTGAGTCTTTGCTTCAGTCATCATAATATTTTCAGTTCAATGTTTAATTTTGCAGTCATTCTCTTACATTTAAGTCGTTCCCTCAATTCAACTTATCGCTTCATATTCAAGTCGTTGCCTTAAAATTAGAAGTCATCATTTAATGTCAATGCGATTATTTTATCTCTAAGTTGTCATCTATAATTCGAGTCATTATTATTATTTCTATTTTTTGCATCATCAATTGCCAAACACGCATCATTTTCTCCATGCCTTAATATCACACCGCCATTGACATTGCCATTTCCATAAAAAGACAACAAATAAATTTATTTTTAAAAACAAAATCGCCTCGCAAATGACAAGACCCGCAATTATTACCGACATTTGTCTTTTAGACACTTCCATTGTTGTTGTTGCTGTCTTATCAACTTCTTGAATATAAATTAATGCCAACGCGTGCGGTAATAAATAAATGAACAAAATTAAAATAAATAAAAACACGATATGAATTTGTAATTAATGACTTCAAGACTCATTATTTCAATTTCTTGTGTCGTTCCTTTCCTTTTACTTTTCTTGGAATTGAGGTACAAAGAGAAATAAGAGTAAATGAAATGACTTTTTTTGAGGAATGAATGAAATGAAAGCCAAGACATCGATTATTTTCATTTTTTTGAGGGTTTTAATGAGAAATGTGAGCTATAAATTTTGGAAGAAAATCGAGTCAAGTTGCTGGATACATGCAAATTAATTGTAATTTAACTTATTTTTACTTCAAAATTAGAAACGTTGCTTCTTTAACTGAAATGCTACTGGTCTTCAGACGTTCTTTAATCAAGGCAATGGAGTTCCGTGCGCTCCGGTCAAGGAAGTAAGTAAGCTGCTGATTTAATTGATGCGATGCTATTGCGTTTAAGAACAGAGACTTTGCGTTTAGAACCGAGCTGTTGCTTCTAGAACTCAATAATTGCTTCTGAAAGCTTTTTAAACTGAAGCTTAGCGTCAGGAACTCAAGCATTGCTTCTGGAACTCAATCAATGCTTCTAAAATCAAAGCATTGCTTTTAGAAACTGAAGTGTTGATTCTGATACTGAAGCATTACGTTCAAAACTGCAGCATTGCATCCAGAACTAAAACATTGATTTTGAAACAAATTTATTGAGTCTTTGACTGGAGCATTTGTATCTAAAAATGAAGCGTTGCATTTACAGCTGCAGAACTACTTCTGGAACTGATGTACTGCTTCTTTCGTTAATGTACTACCTCTTAAATTGAAGAACTGCTTCTAAAACTGAAGAATTATGCGTCTGGAACTTAAAAATTGATTTTAAATCTAGAGTTTAGTGTCTGTAACTGAATCATTGCTTCTAAAATTCAAACTTTGCATCCGGAAATGAAGCAATACATTTGAAATTGAAGCTTTGCTTCTGAAATGGAAGCTTTGAATCTGGAACTGAAGCAAAGCATCTAGAGATGAATCATTGCTTTTGAGTTAGAATTGTGGTTTAAATTACCAAAAAAAAACTTCAGAAAGTTATCATTTAAGAAGCATAGCATCACCTTAAAGCAGTGATGAACAACTTATGTGTCGCAACACACGAGTCTGCAGTCAAAAGTTTTTGAAAATAAACTATATGCAATATCCATGAACTATAAGCTGTGTGCGGTCTCGATAGAGGCTTGGGCCATCAAGGGGTGCCGCGATAAATAAAAGGTTATCCACAACTGCCTTACTTATTACTTACTACCATGGCTAGGGCTCACGGGGGCCCGTTGCCGCGTTTAAAGAAAGTCTGTAGACAGCTTAATCTTTCGCCAACTCGAAATATTCAGAAATTTAGCATCATTATCAACAAATCCAATCCAGGACATTTTCGGTCTTTCTACCACTGCCTCAAATCTTCAAAAATTGAACTAATATTTACGTGAACTTCCAACGAATGCTTTCCAAGCTGTCAATACCATTAAATGTTCTTCCACCCATTCAACCTCATTTATTGTGAAAAACAACTCACTTTACCACATCTACACCTCATCAATTATCCTCCGTATCTCTCACTTCCACATAAAATAAAAGAGGAACAACCCAAAAAAATGAAAATGAAAATATTTTTCATCGGAAAAACAACGGAAAAATTAATTCAACCAACGCAACGCAATAATTTCCATAAACAAAACAGCCTCTCATGTAAATGTCAAGTGGATTGATGGAAGCATCTGTGACTGTATAAGAGCCTTTTTTGTCGACAGATGTTACATGTTATCAAGGCATAATTGATGCATAATGAGTGCTTTTGGCAACAGGTTTCGATTTATTTTTACATATTTTCTGTTATTTCCAGCTATAGCTATAAAATGAAGCCAAAGCCTTTCCAAATCAACCGAATAAATTCTGAAAATCAGCTCACATGCTCGATAAATTTCTACATAAATCATTAAAAATTTCTGAGGTGATATTTGATATGGAAAATTTTGAGAATTGAATATGGAAAAATGTGGAAAAATTATTATGAAAATTTGTGAAAAAGTTGAGCATGAGTTTGAGGTTGAATTTCATGAGAATTTAGTTAAAAGTTTTGAGTTTCATGCATCGATTGACTTTATTTTGAGGTTATGATGTTAAAAGTTCAGAGATTTTGTGAATTGGATGTGCAATATTTTATTTGTTGTAGTTTAGAGACCCAAGAACTTGTGGAAATAAGTTGTCGAGACAGTATTGCATTTGATATCGATAGCGATATAAAGATAGAGTCAGATTAAGGAATTATCAGACCAGCAACGATAGTAAGTAAGATAATTTAGAGTCATGGCATGGTAAGGGGATGGACCAGGTAATTGAGGGTTTGTGTGACTAAAAAGAAACAGATTTATAGTTTGACACTTGTCAATCACGCTCCAAGACCATAACCATAACTAATTCGGCAGTTTATCAATGCTGCTGCTGCTAAAGAAGTAGAGCCACACACGTCCATATTCGGGAGTGACTTTTTACGTCGACAGAAGTTCTGCAGAACTTCTGCAGGATTTCTGCAGAATTTCTGCAGAACTTCTGCAGAACTTTTGCAGAATTTCTGCAGAACTTCTGCAGAACTTCTGCAGAACTTCTGTAGAAATTCTGCAGAAATCCTGCAGAATATTTTTCATAATTTTCACGCTTTATCAAAAAAAAAAAAAAAATCGCTCATGTCAAGACTTGAACTCATGACCTCATTGTTACAATAACCTTTACCTAAACCATTGCGCTACCAAGACATATTATTTCATACTTGAATTGTGGCAATTTTTCATATATATAATTATATAAATATTTATTTGATATAAATATTTTAATTATAATAAATATCAATAAATTTAAATTTTTTTTCACATGATTAAAGAATAGATTTCACGAAATTATATACTTTATAAAAGGGTATTTTATCAAAAATTTTGTATGAAATTATATACTTCACATGAGGATATTGTTTTGTAAATTTTGTATAAAATTATATACTTCACAAGAAGATATTATATCAAAAATTTTGTATGAAATTATATACTTCACAAGAGGAAATTTTTAAGGTTTTAACTGTAATTTTTCCTTCTCCAAAAATTCCTCTAGTGAAGTACATAATTTCATACAAAATTTCAGAAATAATAATGAGAATTTAATTTATTTATCAATTCTTTAATCATGTGAAAAAAAATTAAAATTTCTTGATATTTATCATAATTAAAATAATTATATCAAATAAATATTTATATAATTATATATATGAAAAATTGCCACTATTCAAGTATGAAATAATATGTCTTGGTAGCGCAATGGTTTAGGTAAAGGTTATTGTAACAATGAGGTCATGAGTTCAAGTCTTGGCATGAGCGAATTTTTTTTTTTTTTTTTGATAAAGTGTGAAAATTATGAAAAATATTCTGCAGAATTTCTGCAGAATTTCTACAGAAGTTCTGCAGAAGTTCTGCAGAAATTCTGCAAAAGTTCTGCAGAAGTTCTGCAGAAATTCTGCAGAAATCCTGCAGAAGTTCTGCAGAACTTCTGTCGACGTAAAAAGTCACAATCCCATATTCCTTTCAGCCGTGCTCTTAAACACAAGCCCTTGTGTTATGGACTAGGTACCCGAGAGCCACCATATATCCTACAAGATCATTAGCTCAAATTGTTGGAAATTCACAAGTCATGAAACGGTGCAAGAATGTGGAGTTAATGATAAATGACCAACAAATGTCAAAATTGAAGAAAATTCAATCATAAAATATTAAAAACGTATCAAAATTGATAAACATGTAATTTGTCAATTCCCCACTCTTGGAAAGGATTCATGATTATAATCAATGGATAAAATTTAGCATGCTCAATTTTGTGACTATATTCATGGACAAACCATGCTTCTTGTATGTTCGGGAACTGATTGAATTATCACCGGAATTAATAGTTTTTGATAAGATTACCAAATTTATCATAAACATATCTTATCGTCACTATTCAATATTCTGTTCATTTCATCAAATTACAGCTGGTATTTCAATTATCATTCACAAATTTAATCAACCAAGATAAGAAGAAGTCAAAAGCTATAAAAATAACAAGAAAATTAATTCAACTAGTTTTGTTTCTTCTTATTTATGAATAGTTTGTTGACGTAAAATGATGTGCAAGATCTTTTTGACTACTTTTATGACTATTCAGTCATTATAGGGTGGTGGTAAATTAGATCTGCTTTAAAATATGTTAAAATTTAGTAGAACAAGCTGTGACGACAGTCAATCTCCTTCCAGGAAGGCAAACATAGTAAAAAATGTAAGAAATATGACTTCATGTCGACGTTTCACAATCAGGAATTGGCAAGCGGTAGTTGGCTATAGAGCTAGTTTTAGGCGGCATCTGAGGGAGGTCATGAATAACAATTGATCTGTACGGCCAGCGAAAAAAGTAAGTTAGTAGTTGACGTTTCATTGCCGTAGGGCGAGAATCATCTGAAACTGAATTCAATTTATGCATCAAAATATAAGTACCGGAGCTGAATCGGAGTTTGGGTTTAGGAAAGTCACGTTTGCCGATTTGCACGACATGATTAAGGATGGGAACCTTGTTAAATTAACAATTTTTATGGAATTTAATCATATTTTTATGTTATTGCCTAAGCTTTGCCTTAAAGTTTGAACTAAAATTTCAATTTTCTTGTCCAATTTTCAGGAAGTTAAGCCACAATAAATTATCTATTAAATTAGTGACGGGCAACTTGTGTACCGCGACATACTAGTGTGTTGAGGCTTACCACTAAGATGTACCGCAAAAAATAAAAGGTTGCCCACTCCTGCCTGATATATTCTCAAATAATGACTCAATACAACACATCAACGGCAGTCCGTTAGTGATAACAGACTCAATCATTAACATATCTGTATTTTGCTATTGCTGATCCATATGCATGCGTTGCACCGAACGGATAAGAACGTGTTTCATCATATTAACTCGAATGCTGTTAATTGAACGTGATTTATAATAAATAAAGTGAAGCAGTTGAATAGAAAAATGGAATTTGTTTATGAATTGATCACGTTTTAGGCTATGGGTTGATGAGAGAGGGTAAAATGGGAATCACGTGGAAGTAAGGACAGAATTTTGTTTAAAATCATTGAAATTTTGATCTAGATGTGAGTTTAGTGTGTGAAATTGACAGTCTAAGTGCTTCGTGAACTTGCTGCTGCCTTTAAATTCCTTCAAATTCTCAATGACCCCCCGAAACTTCACATCATCTGATAATCAGCGTCAATAATCTCTATTATAAAAATAAATAAATTCCCTCAAAACAAAGCATTTTTTTGTGATAAAATTTAATCAATTAATGTACATTTATTGTGGTGCTTCAAGCGACCAAATCAGGGATTTACTGATAAGTCAAAATACTTGAGATACGACTGAGGACGCAGTGTTAATAAATTTGACATTTCGTGACTTCCATTCAGTCTGAAATTCACAGTCGGTCGAAAATGTTGAAACAAATTTTAGCTGTCCTTATTTTAGGAGTTGTGCTGTCTAATGGTGAGTATTTTGTGGACTTTTGAGGTTAGAATTGTAAAAATTGTTACTTTTTGGATCCTAGCCTTGCCAGACAGACGTATTGTTGGTGGATATGAAGCAGAAGAAGGTCAATATCCATGGATGATTTCACTTAGACGTGCATCAATGTCACACAGATGCGGTGGATCAATATTGAGTGAACATTTTGTCTTGACTGCTGCTGTAAGTATGACTGTGACTAGCATAACCTGATTTACATTACAGTGGCTGAATATATAAGGATTTGACCAGATTTTGGCATTTACTATTAGATTTTAAGAGGATAGGACATAAATGTCCAAATTCTATGATCATTTGGACCAGCTTGTTTTACTAGGACTTAGTATAGGATCCGTGGCTTATTATGTAACATGAATCCCTTCCTCAAAGAGCACGACCCCCAAAAAACCAATATTTTGAACATAAATTACAATAATCATTAATTTCAGCACTGCACCCAAGGTCAAACACCAGCAACAATGTTTATTGTAGTCGGAACAATTCACATCCGTGACGGAGTCAATCCAATCACACACACTGTCGAGAGAATCACAAATCATGAGCAATATGACAACGACATCTTTGCATTTGAGTAAGATTTAGGCATAAATAATATTGAAAGTTCTGTTAATGTTTGACATTTTTGCATCAACAGTGTTGCAACAGTTCGAGTCAGAGATCCATTTGTCTATTCTCCATTTGTACAGCCAATCAGAATGAATCCAAACTTTATTGGTGCTGGTGTATCTGCACTTGCTATGGGTAAGTTAGGCTTATTTGGGATTAGTTGAATGACGCACAGTGGGTGTGTCAAGAATTAAGCTTTGAGGCTTTATTTTTAAGCTTTGGCTAGCTTAGAGTAGTCCAAAGCTTTTCGGATGTACCTCAAATGATGCGCAATGTTATAAAGTCCAAGAATGATTTGTCCATGATCGTCGGCTCTGTCTTCGAGTCAAAATCCGCCTACATACGAGAATCATGCTGACATCTGGACATAATCTTTGGATCTTATCACGTTGTGTGCTTTTTGTGTACCTTCATGTCATTTTAGGTAGTAAAAGTAGTCATAATACTAAAATTACTAATTAATTTCAGGCTGGGGATTGACAACACAGAACAGAACTGATTCTGGATCAAAGTAAGTCTTAACAATTTTATTCCGTAACCATAAATTGACCATAATTGATCATTTATAGCGTCCTTTTGTGGCATCCAACATCAACAATTACAAATGCAGACTGCGTTAGACAACTTGGATCATGGATCTTGCCACAACATTTGTGCACATTCTCGAGACTTGGACAAGGTAAGATTGTGTTTAGTGTTAGGGTTTGTGTCAATTAATAAGGGGAATCTCGGGTTGTTTAGACTGCTTAGGTAGTAAATGGTGTTTATAGACAATGTATTGACTCACTCTACGTCTAGTTTGTTAAGAACTTAGAAAATGCTGAGGTTGAGGCTTATTGGGAGAAATTTTGAAACTATCGTGTATAGGAATCAATTGAGACGGCATTAATATTTGAAGTAATCTGCAGAATTCGGACTTAAATAAGCAGAATTTGACAGATTTTGTAGCTTTTAGAAATTTGACAATCTCTGGTTAAAATACGACAAAATACGACAAAACTCGGTTAAAAATTGACGAATCTCGGTTGAAGTTCGGCTCAAAAGTTGGTGGAACAACAAAATACTTAATATCCCGATCCATGTTATATCCTTGGTTCCTCAATTACTTAATAAACCCTCAATAGATCCACAAACGTCATCAATTTCCATCAATTCCCATAAAAATCTCTAAAATCCACAATCATTTCCAGGAATTTGCAACGGTGACAGCGGTGGACCACTTGTAGTCAACAACGAAGTTGTCGGAATTGCAACAGCAGTCATTCCATGTGCTCGTGGCTGGCCTGATGGTTGGGATCGTATTTCAACTTTCCACAGCTGGATTGTCCAACACTCATCGCATTAAACTATCATAAATGTTGACTTGTTTGGAAATAAAAATGACTTTTATATTGGAAATTTTGAAGTTTTTTTTGTATTATTTTGATTAGGAGACTTCCGCAAATCCTAATATGACTGTCTTGTCTCCAAACTGTACGATATGGTCTATTGGCTTCCTAGCGACCATATTTCAATAGTTGGGGTGATAATAAGCTGCCGAATGACTCATAGAACTCATGAACAATTGGATTAATATCAGCAGGGTTGGAAGTCATGATCAGTCAGCTTTTTTGATACGACTACAAATTCTGTACAACAACAAGCCACAAAACAGTCACATAATATGTGCTAAATAAGCATTTTAATGTGTCATTGTAACTCTTTTTCCAGAACTGCTTATCAAACCAATAGCCATGCTCAAAAGCTTTAAATGTTATCAAAATTGATAAAATTCACAATCTTAAATTATTGCAAAAAATCCTTTTAAGCCAATCTTAAGTTCTGCAATCTTGAAGTAAATTGCCAGTCACTAAAAAACCATTCAGTCTGAATTATTCGGTCGAACAATGATGTTGCATCAAATTTTTGTAATTTTATTCTTTGGAGCTGTTCTGACACATGGTGAGCATTTTGTGGACTTTTGAGGTTAGAATTCTATAAATTGTTAATTTTTGGATCCTAGCCTTGCCAGACAGACGAATTGTTGGTGGATATGAAGCTGAAGAAGGTCAATATCCATGGATGGTTTCACTCAGACATGCATCAATGAATCATTTATGCGGTGGATCAATATTGAGCGAACATTGGGTTTTGTCAGCTGCTGTAAGTTTATTGATGTTTAGTTGACCTTCTATGTTCGAAATTGACTTATATAGGTGGTTGTCCTTTCGAGTGGTGTAGGCTGTGATTAATCAAGCATGTGTTGAGTTACAATCATGGCATTTATGGGATTTGTCTTGATATTTCTAGCTTATAACTGAGAATGCGGTCGACTAGATGCAAACTGTTCCAATTGAGGATCTTAATGATTTAATTCTAGCCAAAGACATTGCCAGAATTGTTTAATTGAGGGTTTTTGATCTGGGGCGTATTCCAGAAGGTATCAATTAATTGAGTGTCAAACCCTTCCTCCTCCTTTTGAAAACAACTCTTCAATTTACTAGAATTTTTAGTGAAAAAAATCCCGAAATCCAGCTTAATTATAGCGATCCACACAGAACAGTATCTGACTACATCGCTGCCCTGGACCCTCCTGACCTTCAGACTAACCTTTCTCTATTTCAGAAATAGGATTGATCCCGGGATTGGAACATTTCTCAGTTTTCATGTCTAAAAATTGTCAATTTTCATTCCAGCACTGCACAATTGATCAACTTCCAGGTGTAATGACAGTTGTAGTTGGATCCATTCACATTCGTGGTGGTGCCAATCCAATAACTCATGCAGTCGAAATTATTCACAATCATGAACTCTACGATGATGATATCTTTGCGTATGAGTAAGTTTAATGTTCTGTTATGTGTTTAGGGTGTTCCTTAAGAGGACTTAGTGAGAAGGGTTGGTCACAGGTTTGCATTTACTGTGTTTTAGATGCAGACCTGAAATTTTTGACTGCATCTTATAGTCTGCAGGCCTAAAATTTAGACAAATCCAACTAAATTGAAGTCATTGACTCATAAATTCAGTCAGGATGAATTAACATCAAATTCATAATATGTTATAATATGTTATTATTCCTTAGTGTCTGCACAATTCGAGTCAGAGATCCATTCATTTACTCACCATATGTACAGCCAATCAGACTAAATCCTAATTTCATTGATGGAGGAGTTCCAGCACTTGCAATGGGTAAGTTGACTATGTTTAAGAATTACGCCTGTTTTGCAATAATTTCAACTTTTTAAAGGTTGGGGATTGACGACTCAAAATCGAACTGACACTGGATCAAAGTAAGTTTTGAAGGAACTAAGCAATTTTGGTCACTAAATTGTGGCAATTGACTTTGAGTCATTAAATGGAACTAATTTGAATTTAACTTAATTAATCATTTTTAGCATCCTTTTGTGGCATCCAACATCAACAATCACAAATGACGACTGTGTTAGACAACTTGGATCATGGATTCTGCCACAACATTTGTGCTCATTTTCCAGACTTGGACAAGGTAAGATGATAAAAAGTTTTAGGCCTTTTGAGAATTTTTAAGGACAGTATTGAAGTGTTCAAGCTTCCCAGGTGGTAAATGGCATTAATAGTCAATGAAACGGAACTATTCCAATCCATTCTATATCCTTGATTCCTCAACTCCTCAATAAGCCCCAAATACATCCACAAATTCCATCAATTCCCATAAAAAGCTCTAAAATTATCATTTATTTCCAGGAATTTGCAATGGTGACAGCGGTGGTCCACTTGTAGTCAACAATGAAGTTGTCGGAATTGCTACAGCAGTCATTCCATGTGCTCGTGGCTGGCCTGATGGTTGGGATCGTATTTCAACTTTCCACAGCTGGATTATCGCTCATTCTTCTGACTAGAAGTTGATATTAATGGAGGCTGTTCACTTATTATGTTTTAAGCAATCAGAAGGAGGGTTAGGGTATGGGAGGGTACTCATGTGACGTAAAAGGTGAACATCCCTATGGACAATGATTCAATTTGTAAAATCAAACAAAATAAAGCAATTTTGAAGCACAAACTTGTATTTTTCAATTGCATCATCAGGAGTGTGACCCACCAACTTATGTATACATCCAGCACAAAAACTTCTCATTCCACACAAACTGCAACAATCAATTTTGTCTACACTGCCAGTTTCTCATTCGTATCACATGCAGAAGGTCAACATCAATTTCATCATTTTAGCACATAAATGTCACAAAAATGATTTGTTATTTGGACATGAGGATGGAGATGAAATGGCATTGAATGTATGGGGGGGGTATGTTTGGATGTTAGGTAATCAGTGGGATGAGTGACTTTATTTTTGGTTAATTATCACCTGCATTTTTGGGATGTCCCTGAATTGTAATCCCGCATGTAATGTAATTTAGGGAATGGCTTTGAGTTTTATTGATTTGAGTCAAGTAAATTTAGATGCAGTTGAGCAACCTTTGCAGACTTTATGGATGGCAAAAGAACAAGAGGAAGACCGAGAATGTCCTGGATTGGTTGTGTGGATAAGGACGCTAGAGTTCTCAATATCCCTAATTGGCAGAAGTTATCGAAAGATACAGCTGTCTACAGACGTTCTTTAAACGGGGCAATGGGCCACCGTGCGCTACAGCCAAGGAAGTAAGCAAGTAAGCAAGAGGAACGGGGTCATATTCAAAGGGAAAAGAAGTGAATGTTGGGTTAAATCCTCTCCAATTTTGGACAAAATTAGTCAATTTGGTTAGATTTTTCGTAATAAAATTTCCTAAATTTGTACGATCTACTTCCAAACCTTCCCATTTCCGGTGTCTAGCTAAGTTTCACTTATTACGTTCGCTTTTTAGAAGGGGTCTAGGATTTTGTGTTTTTGCGTAACGTAATACATGAACGGCCCCTAAGTCTTGGAAGAGGAATACAAAAGAGTTGTCAAGGATGACTATATTGGCATGACGTCATTAGGAAATGACTGCAACAGACTGTTTCTGTCTGTGAAATTTACGATATTTTTTTCTATTAATTTTTAGGACTTTTTTGGAGTATTTTGTGGGATGAGGGATGAATTTTGAAGGGAATTTCAGGGAATTTGAGGGAAATTTAAGAGAATTTTCGGGATTTTGAAGGAGTATGAGAATATTTAATGATTTTTTCAAGCTATTTAACCATAAAGTAGCATCTGATTTGCCATAAACTCACCTAATAATAATTATGAATCCACTTAGACTTTGATTTATCACATTTAGCACAGATATTGTTCAAATTTCTACCAAAAAGTGCAATTTCCCACACAAAAATGCAATTTTACACAAAATTACTCAATTTTTTCTACAACATCTTAATTTTCCACCACAAAATGTCACTAAAACTGCACAAAACTGCGTCAATATTCAACAATATGCTTCAATTTTCCCGATTTTCACTCAATTTCCATCACTTTTGAGTCAAATGTCTTCGAAAATTGACGAAAAACTCAACAAATTGTCGAAATTTTTCACATTTTTCATGAAAATGTTTACAAAATAGCACAAAAAAATGGAAATTTTGACGACTTTTTCTTCAATTGTTGCTGACTTTGTCAGAATTTTCCAGGTTTTTCATTCAATTTCACTGAATTTTCCTCATTTTTTTCACTAAAATTCTCAATTTTCTCAAAATTTCACTTGAAAATCCCCAAAAAATTTCCCAAAAAACCCCAAAAAAGTTGAAGATTTTCCAAAAATTTTCCTCGTCCGAGTCGCAACAAAGCAAAAATTTAAATGAAAATTAAATCCAAGAAAATTGTTCTCAAAATTTCCAACATAATTTTGACGCATGAGCAGCAAGACGTAAACAACTGGAACTGCAACGTGGTCGCATGCAACATGAATACATGCTCGGTTCCGCGCATGTCCCGTCGCTAAGCAACATCCACAAAATTTCCCCTTTAACAACATCCATCGGACAAGCCAAAAATTGGAAAATCGAAGACATTTTTTTACTCAATTTTTCCTACATTTTCCTACAATTTTCACTCACACAGCAACTTCAAGTCAAATTAGACCCAAAAAAAATAGTCAAAAAAAGTTAATTTTTTTTTAAATATTTTTTGAGACAATTTTGTGTGAAAAATTGACAGAAAATTGTGAAAAAGTGTGAAAATTTGGTGAAAATTAAAGTGAAAAATGTGAAAATTGTGAAAATTTGGATGTGAAATTGAAGGTAATAAGGCACAAAAGTCAATTGTTGCTGGATGAAATCGCAAAAAAAAGGAATAAAAAAAAATTCGAAAAAGGTCGACGCTCGAAAAAATGTTTTTCAATTAGGAAAATTGAAAATTGAGGAGGAAAATTTGTGGAAAATTCCGTCAATTTTGTGGATTAAAAGTGAGGAAAATTTGGAGGAAATTCTTGTGAAAATTTTCAATTTTTTTTGGTGATTTTTTCATGAATGAAAATTTTTTTGTGTGTGTGTGTGTGTTTGTGAGTGTTTTTTTGGGAAAATTGAGTTGGATTTTCACTGAGAAAAATTTTCCTAAAAATGAGCCAAATGCGGAAAATTTGAAATTGTGGACTGAATTTTGAATAAATTTTGGATCTGAAAAATTGAGCAAAAATTTGTTTTTGTTGTCAGTGGTTCTCAAACTGTGTGTTACGGTAAACTGATGAATATTCTTTGCCTTACTAGAATTGTGAATATCTTCTTGGAGATTGCTTACAATTATTAATGTTGTTCTGGTTGAGGGTATGGTGTAGATCCAAAATTATATGAAAATGTTCTGAAAATATCAAAAAATTGTCCTAAAAAATGTACAAAATTGTTCAAAATTTTTTCAAAAAACTGTCAAAAATTTATTCAAAAATTTTTCAAAATTTGTTAATTTTTGAATAAATTTTTGACAGTTTTTGACAATTTTTGAACAATTTTTGACAATTTTTTGAACAATTTTTGACAATTTTTTGAACAAATTTTGACAATTTTTTGGACAAATTTTGAACAAATTTTGAACAAATTTTGAACAATTTTTGACAATTTTTTGAACAATTTTTGACAATTTTTTGAAAAAATTTTGACAATTTTTTGAACAAATTTTGAACAAATTTTTGAACAACTTTTGACAATTTTTTGAACAAATTTTGAACAATTTTTTGATCAATTTTTGACATTTTTCTTTGATGAAATTTGTCAATTGTTTGATATTTTGGGTGAATAATTTGGGTAATTGTTGTCATTTTTGAGAAGACCCCACATCCATTTTGAGGCCATCCACCCACCCTGACTTAATCCAAAAATAGTCAAACAATCTCAAATTCCAATCCAAGAAATGTTCCCACTCAAAAGTCTAAAAATTTATAAGAATTTGCACAAAAAATTTTAATTAATTCATACACAAAAATAACAAAAAGCAAAAAAAGTTGATCAAAATTCCATCACAATTCCTGACAACGACATTAAAGTTGAAGTCGAAAAGAACAAAAAAACACAGAAAAAAAATCAATTAAAATGTAAATGTCTTGTGTGTGTGTGTGAGAGTGAGAAAGAGTGAGTGAGATGGAAAGAGAGGGTAAAAAAATCGTTGAAAAATGAATGAAAAATGTTTCTTAGCACAGTCATTACACAGCAGTTGTGCATGAATTATAGAACAGAAATTTTCCATGGAAATTCATGTGGGGTTGAGGAAAAACTTGTTTGAATGTGTTGGTGAGGAGATTTTACGGTCAAATTGTAGTTGGCTTTGAAATTCCTAATTAACAATTTATGACCGGAACTTGTTGTTGTTGTTGTTGGATTCTTGAAGTTTTGATGCGGATTGGGGATGGAAAAGTTGTGGAAAACTTTCGAACTTTTTAAAAAAAAAAAAAAATTCAAAAAAAATTTCCAAATTGTCAAAAAATTCAAAAAGTCAAAAATTCAACATTTGTCAAAATCATCAAAATTTTCAAAAAATTCAAAAAATTCAAAAAATTCAAAAAATTCAAAATTTTCAAAAAATTCAAAATTTTCAAAAAATTCAAAAATTGTCAAAATTATCAAAAATATGTCAAAAAAATTTTGTCAAAATTTAACCTTAATAATCCCAAATCGACATCAACAATGCCATGCTGCATCTCCATCCACAAACTGATTGAGCCTCTCAAAAATGGAAATTCATTCGCAGAATTAAACCGAAGCACTTTTGCTAAATGTACTCGATATTTTAAGCATGTCAAGCAGCAGCAGCAACAGCTTCAAAAATTCATGAAATTTTTTGATCCTTTTTTTGTCGAGTTCAAAATGTGAATTAAAGCAGTTGAAAATGTTGCAATGAGGATTGAATGACATCCGAGACGACATGTGTGTGGCAACAGCTACACATTTCACATATTTTATGCAACTTTTGTTCATTAGTAAAATTGGTTTCATAAAAGAACTAATGGATGTAAACAGCTATGCTATAAAGGGAATTGTGGGAATATTTTGCTTTGTTTTAAAATGTTGAAGTTCATTACAAAAAAAAAAGGTTGTTGGAATGGAATGATAAGGAAGCAGTCAAGTGGGAAGAATTCAGGGAAATTGTCAAAATGCTGAATTTGGATTGTGCCAGAATTTTAGTACAGAAAAGTCTACAAAAACTAAAATTTATTACGAAAGTCTTCAAAAAAAAATTAGAACAAAAAGTGTGCCAGAATTTTTAACATAAAATATATACAAAATTTTGATATCTTTAGTACACAAAAGTCTACAAATTCTGGATTTTTTTTTAGAACAAAGAACTCGATGAGCCAGATCTTTTAGTACAAGAACAAATATTTTAGCACAAAAAAAATCAAAATTTTTATAAGGAAAATCAATGAAATTTTAGACCTCAACAGCTTACTGATGATGAAATTTTGGCACAATTTCTAAAAAACCAATTATTTTAGTACAAAAAGTGAAATTCAAATTTTATTTTTAGTACAGAAGTAGATGAAAACCAATAATTTAGCATTAGCATTAAAATATGCCAAAATTTTAGAATGCAAAAAAATACTGTCTACTGTATAGCTTTTTAGTACAAAAAGTCTACAAATTCTACAATTTTAGTACAATCCATATGGAATCCAGATTTTTTTTAGCATAAAAGTTTACAAAATTAGAAGTTTAAGAACAATAAATTGTCCTAATGAAATCTAAAGTTAGAGTTTTAAAGCAAAATTTTTACAAGACACAAAAGTTGTCATTTTAGCACAAAAATTTAAGTACAAAATTTTAGCATAAAAAGTCTACAAGTGCTAAAAAATTTAGAACAAAAATTTGTTGAACTTTAAATTTTAGCATAAATTGTCTCCAAACTCTAATTTTTTAGTACAAAGATTTTAATAGAGCCAGAATTTTTTAACACAAAAGTCTACAAAAGCCAGATTATTTTAGTACAAAGTTCTACAAAATTTTCCATAAAATTTAAGTTTATTTTCAAAATTAATCAACGAAAGTTCAAAGTTCATCAAAGGATAAAATCCAATGCAAAATCATCACTCGACGTAATCATTTTAATGACGTCATACATTCCCCCCACCTTAAAAATTTGAAAATTACCCAAAAATAATAATTACCAAGTCCTAAATTGTCCACTCAGCAACGTCGACGATCAACGACTTGGGGTGAAAAAGTGAAAATTATTTATATTCACACCGTTTTCACGTGTGAATGTATTGAATTTGTTCAGATTGCAAAACCAGTTTTTTGGATTTTCTAACAAAACTAAGCATAATGGTAAGTTTTGTTCTATTACAATAAGTTTGTGCCTGGAATTCCTCACCATAATCAAAAAACAGATTTGAAATTGGTTGAGGCATTGCTGAGAAAATCGAAAAATTCGCTTTCTGTAAGCAAGCAAGCAAACAAGCAAACAAGTTAATCAGCAAGAAATCTCAATAACGAGACATCGTTGAGACTTCTAGTTTTTTGCAATCGATCCGTGTTGCTCTATAGAAGAGCTGATTAGATTTTGGGCATGGCAGGAACAGCCGTTGCTTCTAAAAAAGCAAAAAACTTTCGTTTTCATACAAAATTTCAAAATCAATGGTTTCTATGATTTTTTGAAAGTTTGAACATTGTATGAAAATAATTAAACTTAAATATGTGCCAAGCGAAGCTTGGCCTACCCGCGAGACTTTTTATTGGACGGTGTGAATATATCCGCATTGGGTTTCTATCCGATACACTAGTTTAATTGATGCAAAAAATAAAATTGAATAAAGGAACAAGTTTTGATGTCCATTTTTTGAGGACGGAACACATTAATTATGTAAAAATGTTTATTTAACCGAGTCGAGTTGGATGTAAAAATGCTAAAAATATATCCACACAAAAAAGGGTGCAAACTTCCTACAAAAAAAAAGCTTGTTTCATGTCTCAATTGTTGGAAGTACGCAACTAAATTGTTGCTCAACGACACTCGACATTTAAATTTTTTTTTGACTGACTTTTTTATGGAATTTTTTTATCATTTTATGGCTTTTTGTGATGACGATGAGCATGAGTGGGATGGGGACTGAGATTGGTAATTGAGATGTAGACATTTAGACATTATGCTCAAATTTGGATGCAGTTTGATAGTTTGGCACATTTTGTGGTGAAAATTGAGTTTTTGTAGACTTTTGTACTAAAATTCTGATTTTTAAGCAATATTTGCATGGCTATTGTAGACTTTAAAGACATTTAATATAAAAAATTCGGGATTTGTAAATTTAATTTATGCACATTCTGAACTTTGTAGACTTTTTGTACTAAAATTGATGACTTTAGCTGACATCTGTACTTTAACAAATTTAGCTAAAATTTTCTAATTTTAACAAATTTCGAGTTTTAATTCCAATTATAGCAAAAATGTTAATTTCTGGCTTTAGTAAATTTTGTGCTCAAATGTTAGATTTTGTAGACTTTGTGCTCCAATTCTGGATTTGTGCTAAAAATTTGTAATTTGGCTCTTGAAGGCTTTGTTCTAAACATTCTTGCAATGCTAATTTTCAGTGCTAAAAAATTTGGCAATCAATAAACTTTTGTACTAAAATTCATCAAATTGACGCTAAAAAATCTGACACTTTTGTAGACTTTTTGTTCTAAAAATTCTGGCTTTAGCAGTTTTTAGTACAAAAACTCTCCAAATTTTCCAAATTTTTATTCTAAGTTCCTCTAACTTAACTCACCCCATAGCCCATCTCCAAAGGAACAAAAAGCACACAATCATCATAATCGATTAAGCTTATTAAAGTCTAATAAAAACACAAAAATTTCTGATGAAGTAATTCAGGTCGATTGAGCTCAATGAAGTGAAAAATTCGTGAAAATTCGCATGATTGATGGAAAATATTTTCCTCGATTTTTGAGCTTCAAGGCACACGGCATACGGCGAGAGGCACAAATTCTCAAAAAGAAAACAAATTAAAAAAATTCCTTTTGTGGGATTTTTAGTACAGATCAGCAATTGATGTTAATTAACGGAACTGCGTGGGTTGCTTGGATTTAAATAAATTTTTTATTTGAATTTGCTACGAGTTGAATGGATTTTGTGGTTGGGGATTGAGGGGAAGTGCCTTAATCTTGGATTTAATTTAATTTAATTTTGTTTGATGTTTTTTGAAAATTTTAAAATTCTGAGAAATTTTTCAAAGGTTGCTTGATTGGTTTTGAGGTGAATTTGGTGGATAAAATCGGATTAGGTGGAATTTTAGGATTATTTGCCATTTTTTGGTGTAAATTAGGGATTACATAGAATCTAGTACTACGTTAGAAATCTGGTACTCAAGTCTTAATTTAGTGTTTTATAAGAAGTCTAGTACTTTAGCAGAAATCTGGTACTTCATTAAAAATCTAGAACTATTTAGGAAATCTAACAATAGAAATCTAGTACTTAATGAAAATTCTAGTCTTTCAGTCTAAATCTAGTACTCGGTGAGAAATCTAGTACTACTTGAAAAATTTAGCTATAATTTAAAACTCTTGAAGTTTATGAAAAATCTAGTACTTCATTTTAAAATTTAGTATTTTTTTGGAAAATCTAGTAATTTTTAAAGAACAAAATCTTTATGGACAATCTAGTACTTCATAATAAATCCATTACCCAATTTAAAATCTAGTACCTCAAAATCCCAACAACACATAAATTAACTAACAAAACTTCATCAACAGTCATCAATTCCAATTTAAAGACATTTCATCATCACCAACTTCCTACTCAACAAGCAACAACCACGCAAGCACTTTTCAGTTCTTATTTTTATGCACAAAATTAAGTCATTGAATTATTAATGAATTTTATTGAATTTGATGTCGAATTTTCGTCATTCATTCACTTGAATGTTCTGTATCCAAATAGCAGATTCTTCTCTCAGTTCAAAATTGTTATTTTAAGAAATTGATCAAAATTGGACTAGATTCTTACAGTTTTTTGTACTAGATTTATTGAATTTTGGTGAATATTTGAGGTGGATTTGGTGAACTTTGGATTAATTTTGATACAAGTTGGAATTTTGTACTAGATTTTTTTGCAAATTTTGAACTAGAATTTTGAATATTTTAGACTAGGTTTTTGATAATTTTGTACTAGATTTTTCAATAATGTACTAGACTTTTGCAAATTTTTGACAATTTTTGTACTAGATTTTTACAAATTTTGTACTGGAATTTTCAAATTTTAGAAGTTTTGGACTAGATTTTTTTTTCACATTTTTGTACTAGATTTACAAGAATTTTGTACAAGCTTTTTGAAAATTTCCATCTTATTCTTCACAGTTTAGTCTAAAATTCTTTAAATAAATCCAAAAATAATTCTAAAAACTCCCCAATTTCACCACCAACCCACCTCAACTCATCAAGACACCACCTCAAAAAGCAGCCTCAAAAAGAAAGAAAACAGCATGAAAAATAAAATAAATTAATTTTATTGATTGATTGATCCAATAATCGATAATGAACGATGACAACTGTATGAATTTTATGTATAGAGAGAGAGTGCAATGGAACTGAAATGTGAATTTCCAAAATGGATGTAAAGAAAAAAAAGAAAAGTCGAGGAAAATCGGAAAATGAATTATTCAAGGTGTAAATTGGTTTAAATTTGAATTGAAAATGAGATTTGAGGTTGTTGAGATTTTTGATTTTTTTGAGGTTAGAGTCGACATTTTGAGGTTATGTTGCTTCAGTGGTGAACAACCTGTGTGCCGCGGTCCACTAGAGTGATGACTGAGTGTCATGAATCATGTGGCATGTGATAAGACTCGCAAGAAGGTGGGCCCGGGGTAGAAAAGGTTGAGCACCCCTGCATAAGGGTCAAAGGTCAAAAATCTCATTAAAAATGAGCAAAATTTTAAATAATCTCAGTGATAATTACAGCAAAAAATAGCTTCAAAACCTCAGAGTAGTGTTGAATATGCAGCACAAAAATCCCATAGCAAGTGCAGCAAACTCAGACTCAAATCTATTCAGATTCTCGGTCTTATTCCTTCTTTTATTTAACATTACGATCACTATAGCTCTCATTCACATTAATTCTCATCATTTTCAATCCTCATTCTCCCTCTTTTGCTATTCATTTTGTACCCCTTACTTCACCCCACACCCCACCCCATCCCACACCCACATTTACAGTCATGATGAGTGAAAAAGGAAGGAAGATTTTACTACAAAATTGTTGTTTTTTTACTTCATGTCGGTTTTTTCTTTTGTTTCTAAAGAATGTGATATAAGGATGTGAGTTGGAATGGCGACAGTTTGTGAGTTAGGGGGAGTTAGAGCGCATTTTAAGGATTTAACCTAAAAATTCAAATTCTAACCTCCAAATTTGGTACTCTAACCTTGAAATTCAACAACTTAACCTCAAAATTGGACAACTTAACCTCAAAATTTGGCAACTTAACCTCAAAATTCAGCAACTTAACCTCAAAATTCAGCAAATTAATCTCAAAATTTGGCAATTTAACCTCAAAAATTGACAACATAACCTCAAAAGGTGCAACATAACCTCAAAACTTGACAGTTTAACCTCAAAATTCAGCAACTTAACCTCAAAATTCAGCAAATTAATCTCAAAATTTAAATTCTAACCTCAAAATTCGACAACTTAACCTCAAAATTGGACAATTTAACCTCAAAATTTGGCAACTTAACCTCAAAATTAAACAACTTAACCTCAGAATTCAGCAACTTAACCTCAAAATTCAGCAACTTAACCTCAAAATTTAACAACTTAACCTCAAAATTTGAAAATTTAACCTCAAAATTTGGCAACTTAACCTCAAAATTCGACAACTTAACCTCACTATACACCCAGCCATTCCCAAAACCCAAACATCCTCACCATAATTCCATCACACTTCCATCACAAGACTAAATATTACACGATGGTCGTAGTAACTCATTGAAATGAATAAAAAAAGCAGAGCATGAGAAGATGTACGACGAGTAAAGTGCTAGAGACGTCCTCAAAATGAAGCACGAATGATGAAAAAGATAGCTTAATGTTACATAAAATTGTGTGCAATTCATTCGGATGTTGTGTGCGACATGGGCGCATTCAGGGGGCGAGAGAGGATGTCAATTTTAAGGTTATGATTCTTAATTTTGAGGTTATGCTGCTGAATTTTGAGGTTAAGTGGCTGAATTTTGAGGTTAAGTTGCTCTGTTTTGAGGTTAAGTTGTCAAATTTTGAGGTTAAGTTGCTGAATTTTGAGGTTAAATTGCTGAATTTTGAGGTTATGTTAACAATTTTCGGGTTAAATTTATCAATTTTTGGATATTTTGTAATCTTCCCCTCCCCTCATCCTCCGACTCCACCCCTGCTGTGCTATATACTATCCAGCATATGTGCGTGTGTGGGTAAAGTGCAGCAGATGGGGTAGAATAAAAATAAAAATAAATTCCTTCTAATGCTTTAATGAAGAATTATTTTATTGAGTTATATATATTTTGTTTGGGGTGAGCACAGTTGGCGGTGCTGCTGCCTTTATTTTCAGGGGTTTATTTTTGTTATTTTTGGAAAAATAAAAATTTGCTGCAGATGTTGTAGACAGAAGCAATCAGTCGGGAAAGTTTGCTGCTTTTGTGCTTGTTGGACGTAAATATTGGATTAAGTTTTGAATGTTTTTGTACGAAAATAATCAATTTGGGGGTGTGGAGGCAGGCAAGGTGGAACTTGGGGATGAATTTGAGGATAATTGACCTTTTTGTTGAGGTGTCAATTTACGGTAAATTGGAATTAAATTGGAACTGTTGAGTTCAAATTGGAGTTGATTTGTCAGATAAATGTGCTGAATGTACTAAAATGTTGAATGAAGTACTAGATTTTTCTACTTTTGTGCTAGATTTTAGCAGTTTTGTACTAGATTTACCCATTTTTGTGCTAGATTTTAAAACTTTTGTTCTAGATTTTAAAACTTTTGTACTAGATTTTTCCATTTGCGTACTAGATTTGTCAACTAATGAACTAGATTTTTAGAATTCTGTACTAGATTCTTTAATTTTTGTACTATTTAAATCAACTTTTGTACTAGACTGTTTTCTCAATTTTGTACTTGAATTGTCCACTTTTGTACTAGATTTGTCCAATTTTGTGCTAGACTTCTGCAGAATTTGTAGATTTTGTACTAGATTTTTGTAAAATTGGACTAGATTTTGTACTAGATTTTTCTAATTATCTCAAAATTTTCAACATTTTTATCTCAATTAAAGCTAATATTCAAGCATCAAAAAAACCTCAATATTTACTAAAAATATCTCACCACACACAGTTCATCCCACAGCACAGCACTGCCTTCACATCAACCAACTCAAAACCAAATCAATCAAAATAAAATTCAAAATAAAAACTACAACAACGTTCAATCTCAGCCTCGACCAGATCCTCATCATAGCAAAAGTTTGACTTTCTAAATTTTCAATTTATTAACCCCAGTCCTCGCCAAAACTTAACAACTTTTTTGCATACATCCACAAAAACTTTTCATAACTTTACTTGCTGCTGTTCGTTTACTGAAAGCATCATAAATTATGAAGAATTTTCCATTAATCTTCTTTCCACATCAATTTTTCAATAAGTCATTAAATTACGCTAATTGAGTTGGATATTTGATCATAGCTGTGGATTATTGAGGCTTGCTTTACACTTGGCTGTGGTTAATCACAAAATGCTGTGTATACATGCTGAAGGCTGCACATAATTTCATTGATAACTGTCAAAATGACTCAATAATCAGCCCTAAAGTCACTTTTACGTCAACATGGCAACGTAGTCGTGTGTTGGCCACCATTTTGTGCCATTTAAGACTATCTCAATCAATATACTGTCTTTATGAGTTCTTTGGTTGCCAAGGTGAATTGTGATGGAGTCAGGGGTGTATCTAAGGTGAAGTATGGATTGGGGATTCAACCCCTAACCCCACTTACCCCTCCCCCTTTCTGGAAAATTCAATTTTTCTTGAGTTTTTTCGTGAAAAAATCTTAAAAATTTCCATTAATCATTGGTACTTCATATAATTACCCCCAACATCCCCCTCCCCCTTACCCCTACTTCCTAAAATTCTCTACATCCACCCCTGTATAGAGATAAAAAGCAGCAAAATAATCTCAAATTACTTTATTAAAGTCTCAATTTTCCATCAATTTTTACCTTTCTCATTTTAATTAAAATGTTGGAACTTCCACTGACAAATTAAGTCTTAAGATCCATCCACATCCATCCAGCTGGATAAGAAGTAAAAAATAAAAAAAAATATCGAATGAAATTTAAATTTATAAACTTAAAGTTTCTCGGCTCTTCTGTCAATTGCAATAAATTTGCAAAAGTTTTTTTTTCATCCTTTTCTGTTTCCATTTAGTGATTTTTATTAGAATGGAGACGTTGGCGATGTATTGGGGTTCTGAATGCTTGGAATGTCTTGTGATTCGATTGTGGCTGTGCGTTGGTTAGGGTATGAATAGCTTAAGCTGAGCATAGCTGTACTTGTAATGTGCTTAGCTTAGAATTTGCCTAAATATTGTTAAGGTTGAACCAAATGTGCTTTTTACTGACTTAGCATACCATTCAATGAGCTTATTTCTGGCTTAAAGTATCTTAGGCTGAGCGGATCTACTGCTGAAATCAGCTGAACTTTCTTGTACCTAAGCACATCTTTGACAGAGCTTATAGCTAGTTGAGTTATTATTAAGCTGAACGCATCTCCAATTGAGTGTATCTCTTGCTAAGCATATCTCTGACTGAATGTGTCTCTGTTTAATCAAAACTCTGACTGAATGTGAAACCTTACTTACTTCGCTGGCCGTACAGATCAAGTATGATCCATGTCCTGTGTGAAACCAGCCTTATTTAATTCCATATAAACATATCTAGGAATGAGAATAGCACGCGAATGAGCATAGCAAGCGACTAAGTGTGTCTCTAACAGAGCATAGCTCTAGATGAGTTCATTTCTTGCTAGACGCATCAACAGTTGTGCATATTTTCAGCTGAGCTTGTTTGCAACAGAGCGTACTTACAGCGGAGTGTAAATGGCCAAGTTCAATTCAGACTGGACATATATCTTGCTGAGTTTGTCTTCGTTTGAGTATATTTACGACTGGGTTCATCTGTAGCTGAGCAAAACTCTATCTGACTGTATTTTCTGACCGAGCGTGTATCCAGCTAAGCATGTCTCCTTGATCAGTGTAAAACCTGTTGAACGTATATTTAGCTGAGCGTATCTCTGACTGTGCATACGCCCGGATGAACTAATATTTACTAGAGCGGATCTCCAAATGAACGTAACTCTGTCTGAATGTAACTACAGCTAAGCGTATCTGATACTTATTTGTGCGTGAAATGTTGAAAAAATTCTCCACAACTCTTAGGACATTATCCTTAGTAATTTTGAAGAAGCAAGCAAAGCGCTTCCAAACTATGCGTCTTAATCAATTCCAACATTTCCTACCTCCTTTATTGGCAATCCTTCTGTCTCAAGAAGGCAAAAAAGTAAAAAACTTTTTCATTGCAATGCTTTTCAATTTCCTCATGAAAAAAAGCAGGCAAGAAAAGAAATATTTTTATTCCTCAATAAATCCTCGCTACTTTTTCTTAGTTCCAACAGAATTCCACTTGCCTTTCGTGACGGAATTGAATGGCATGTTTCGTGTTTTTTTGGTTTTGTCTTTTTGATATTTTTATCTCCAAAAACTTCTTCTTAATTACCGGAAATTTTTCCACTTTTTTTTCAACTTTTTATGAGGTAGACATTAAGCCTTACTTCTGCACATTTTTTTGTATGACTTTTGATGATGTTCTTCTTACATCCAACAAAGAAATTTGTGAATTATGAGCTGAGTGAACTTTCAATAATTTTTTTTAGTTCCTCGTGCCTTGCTATGAGTAATCTCTTGAAGGAATACAATATTAGAAACTAGATACTTTTGCTGACTTGAACTTCTTATTTATGGTAAAAGTTTGTGCAAAAAACTTAGTTTTTTAACTGAATTAGTTTCATTTTTGGGGGAAGTTTTGGGGCAGCCTTTTTCGATGTAAGTTAGGGGTTGGGTGAATGAATTGGGGATGTAATGACGTCAATTGATTGTTTTCGTCTTTTATTGATTGTTTAAGTATCAAATCGATTGTTTCATTTGTAATTTGAACGTTTTTTCTTCAAGTTGAATGTTTTTTGTGTCAAATCACAAATTGAATGTTTTTAGCGTCATATTGACTGTTTCAGACTTAAATTTAGTGTTTTTGGTCTAAAATTAATTGTTTCAAGCTCAGATTGAATGCTTTAATCACAAGTTGAATGTTTTAGTCACAAATTAAGTGTTTCAATTTTAATGTGAACGTTTTATCATGAAAATTAATGTTTTTAGATTCAAATTTGAGTGTTTCACTCTCAATGAGAGTGTTTTAGTCTTGAAATCAATGTTTTTGGACTAAAATTGCTTGTTTTCAATAACAAATTGATTGTGTTAGTCTCAAATTGACTGTTTTTGATCTCAATTTGGGTGTTTTTGGTCTCAATTTGAATGTTTTCAGTCATTATTTGAATTTTTTAAGTATCGAATTGAGTATTTCAGTCTTAATTGAGAATTTTACTTGAGTTTTTTGGTTTGAAATCATTTGATTGATTTTAATCTCAAATTGAGTGTTTTTAGTCACAAAATTTGAGGTGTTTTGAATTTAAATTTGACTGCTCTTAGTCTCAAGTTGAATTGAGTTTTTAAGGCTCAATTTCAGTGGTAAATTCTAAAATTCAGAATTTTTAGCTTTAAACTGAATGTTTTTAGTCTCAGATTGACTGTTGCAGCCCTAAATTGAGCATTTCTGTTTCAAATCGAAAGCATCATTCTCAAATTGAGCGTTTATTTCTCAAGTTGAGTCACTATTTCCTCTAAATGAGCATCTTAACCTCCAACCTTCCAAAATTCAACCAAAAGTCAAATTTCATCAATTCTTTCCTAAAAGCACTTCAATTATCTCATTGAGACTTTAAGCTTCAATTTCTTCGATTTTTTCCCTTCCTTCAATTTTTCTTCAATTCTTTTTCATGCTCGAAAAACTCCAAAGCAAGCGACGAAAAAACAAAAAAAAAATTCCAACTTTCATCGATTTTCTTTCGTAACAGAAAAAAACAAAAAAAGAAGCAAATCTTAAATTACGACGAGCAAAAAGGCAAAAAGCAAAAAGCAAGGACAATAAATTTCCAAAAAAGACTTCTCGATTTTCGAGCATCTTTGCGTCTCAAATTGGATTTTTTTTATCATTTTCTGTGCTTTATTTTTTGTTGCCGAATTTAAGACTTTTTAATAATCATTGAAAGCTGAAATGGGTTCAGAAAGTTCATCGGCTGTGTGAGAGGAACAAGAAAGCAAGCACAAAAAAAAAGATTAAATTGACGGCTTTCATGATGAAGTTAATGGAGTGGCTTAAGATGTAAAGCTGTGTAATAAAATTAAAATGAGGAATTTTTAGGACTTTTTTTGAAGGGGGGACATGAGCAATTTTGGGGGTTTTGCATGATGAGATTTAAGTGCTGTAATTAAGGATTATTAAGCTGCATTTACAGTAGAATTATTGATTAAGGTGCCTTCACACTAGAGTTCACTTGGTTGAGGTGCCTTCACACTAGAGTTCCTGGTTATGCTGCCTTCACACTAGAGTTTTTAGTTAGGGTGCCTTCACAATAGAGTTTACTGGGTTAAGGTGCCTTCACTTTAGAGTTCTTGAGGTTAAGGTGCCTTCACACTAGAATTCTTGAGGTTAAGGCGCCTTCACACATTTGATTTCTTGGTTAAGGTGCCTTCACACTATAATTCGACAAATTTTTTATCTTTTTTCTTGCGATTTTCCTCAATTTTTCCTCTCTTTTTCATCAAAACAACCATTCTAACCTCAATTTTTGTTCTCCTTTTGTTCATTCCAGATTATCACATTTGAGGATAAATTCATCATCTTCACAACAAAAACACACACACAACTTTTTTGATATCAAACAAAACCCAAAAAAAAATCTTCAAAAGGAAAACTAAACAAAAATTTTTCTATTTTTAAGACACGTGAAGGAAGTCTGCTTAAGCTGCAAATAAATAAAAAATAATTTAAAATGTCCACAAAACACATTTTTGCAACATTAAATGTGATTCTAGCACTATTAGTAAGATTTTCTACGCAATATTTGCACAATCACAACAACAACAACAACAACACATATCAATCTCGGAGTTTATGGAACATCGAGACAAATCTCATCGATTTTGGTGACGATAGTGATGAGAATTTGTTGGCATTTAGTGAGTATCATTTGTCATTATTAATAAATTTGGCAATAAATAAACATTTTTGTGGGGGATGTGTCTACAAGACTGTCTAAAGACCGTAAATGTTATTAATCAAAAATATCGTCAATGACAGGATTTTAAATCATTTTTTGAATAATTTCTGTGGATATTCTGCGTATATTCTGAGACAGATTTAAAGTGGATTGTAGGGTGTGCCAATAGGCAGTCATGCTTGGTGTATTTTGGGATATTTTGAGGATGTTGATTTAATGATAATTAGTTTAAAGACACCTGAACTGAATTAAGCTCATGTGAAGGCACCTGAATCTTGATACTTAATGTAAAGACACCTGAATGTCACATAATCTATTGTGAGAGTGTCAGAAGTAAATCATAATATTGTGAAGACACCTGAATCTTCAATTTTTAGTTTGAAGACGCCTGAATCTTAGAACTCTTTTGTGAAGACACCTGAATATCACAACTCATGTGTGAATGAATTGTGAAACATCAAAAAACCAATGTGAATGCTCCTGAACTGAAAAAACTAGTAAGAAGGCACTTGAACACCCAATACTCTAATGTGAAGACACTTGAACTGGAAAAACACTAATGTGAAGTCGCCTGAGCTGAATATCACTTGTATGAATGCACCTGAATTCAATTAAAACTAGTGATAAGGCCCACGAGCCTACAGAACTCCAATGTAATGGCACCTGATCATCAAAACTTAATTTTGAAGGCTCCTGAACCTGGAAACTTTATTTTGAAGGCACCTTAACCTCAAAAACTCCAATGTGAAGACACCTGAACCTTGATATATAATGTTTAGGCACCTGAACCTACAAACTATGGTGCAAAAGCACATGAATTGAAATACCTTAGTGTGAAGGTCACTTGAATCTTAGAACTCATTTGTAAACGCGTCTGAATCTTGAAACCCAAATGTGAAGACACCTGAACTGAATTCCATCAGTGCAAAGGCACCTGAAGTGAGTAACACTTCAATCTTATGACATCTGTAATGAGGAATAGTATTGTAAATGCACCTGAATCTCAAAATTCTATTGTAAAGGCACCTGAACCGCACATTTCCTCAAAACTCATCTCATGATACTTAATCATAATCTCAAAAAAATGTCAAAGATTAAAAGCTTTTTTATTTATTTTCTTTACAAAAATCTTCAACAAGACATAAAGAACAATACATTACGGTAAAAATAACAAATCCACCTCCACTCATTTCCCATCACTTAAATTCATGTCTTATAAAGAATTCTTCACCGTACTCTTCGTGTACGCGCGGACCAATACAGCATACACACAAACTAGTGGGTGTCTTATAAACTTTATATTCAGCCTACACGTCAGTATCACTCAATAAAATCATTTACGGTACAATGAAGATCCATACTTGAGTAATATAAATTCTCGGAAACAAATTGGCCGTTATTAAGGCAGACATGAATTGTTTTTGGAATTTTTTACGTCTTTGTACTTTTAAAATGTGATTTTATGAAGATTGGAAGTAAATTGGAATTTGTTGATGAACTGCTTGTGGATTGTTGAAGTAAATGCAGACATCTTTTGAGTAATTAGAGACTTATTGTTGGATTTAAAAATTCAGGTGACTTCACATTTGGGTTTTTGAGGTTCAAGCTCCTTCACATTGGGGCTTTTGAGGTTCAGGCTCCTTCACATTGGGATTTTGAGGTTCAGGCTCCTTCACACAATAATCTTTTGTAGTTCAGGTGCTTTCACATGGATATCAAGGTTCGTACAGGGTCATACAGAGCTTAATTCAGTTCAGGTGCCTTCACACTAGCTTAATTCAGTTCAGGTGCCTTCACACTAGCTTAATTCAGTTTAATTCAGTTCAGGTGCCTTCACACCAATGAATAATAATAATCTTGTTATAAATTAACACATTTCATGCTCCAGTTGCACTAATTCCATCCACAACCCCCTTCCATCCCCTTGAACTACTCATACGATCATTAATTACTTCCCATCTCCTTCCTGAATCCACTCAACGTCATATTTAACTCTCTATTCGATTTATTTTTGTTGAATTTATGATTTGTTTTTCCTTCACACCCGCTAGTTATCATCTTTTGCGTTCTACTTGCTCAAGTTCCACATAACCTTCAACGTTCATATTGATTTGTGTTTACTTCTTATTATCATTATACTTTATTGTTGATCTTACTATTGTTATTCTTTCCACTTTGTACTGTTGACATTAACATATTGGATTAAGGGAATGTTTTTTTTTAGTTCTGTTTGCCATCGGGTGAATTCATGTTTAAGACTTGTGGATGTGAATATCAGATGGTACAACATGAAATTAGATTGTTAACGACAGACGAATGTGAATTAATGTAATAATTTGTACAACAAGCTGTTTCGATTCGATGAAAAAAAAGTGCAATTTGTTGATGTTTTGTTGGAATGTTAAGGCAGGCTGCACATTTGTTTAAGGTGTCTTTGCACTAGAGCAGTCGTGGACAACCTGTGTACCGCGGTTCATTCATAAAATGTCATGAACTGTAAGCAGTGTGTGGTTTCTGTCGTTACTTATTGTGAAGGTTGGTCGTGAAAAATAAAAGGTTGCCCACCACTGCACTAGAGTCTAGTGTTGTCCAAACTAGTGTTGTGTCATGCCACACCTTTGTGCGATTCATGTCGCTTCACTACACTGCACTTGGTTACATACTTATTTCGGTAGCTGGACACATCAGTTATGATCTATGGTCACTCTTAGATGGCCACTGAAGCTCGGTCTATTCCTCCTATTCCTCAGTCTATTGTCCCTATCAACAGCTCTTATACAAGCTCCCTCCTTAGGTTTACGGATGCGGAAACCGAAATCGTGATTTTTCAAGAAGTCTCGTTGTCGGTCTCGAGAATTTGTCCAGACGCTAACCTTACTTATGAGATCTAGAGTCGCTTCAAATCTTGACTAAAACTAACTGGACAAGATTCGGTAAATTAGCTTAGCAAGCCGTTATCCTCTATACAAAGCTTAGAAACTCAAAGTAAAGCTTAAATGTGTTCATAGTGGTGTTGTTTACACTACTTTTCAACAAATGCGTTTGAAATCGAGCCAATTACACTCATAATCGTACATTAATCATGATTCTTTATAAACTGTGTACAAATTCGTATGTTATACACAACTGGGCTCAAAATTGTTAGCTATACACGACTTTTACCACAATGTGTCTACAATTGCATGTTTTACACGACTTTTGACCTCATTTCACATGTTAATTAGGGCTATTAATCAAAAATGTCAAAAATCGTACATTCCACACGACTTTTGTTCACACATCATCCCACACTCTAGTCTTATTAACCATATTAAGTCACAAAACCCATTCAATTCCACAACTTAATCCTTCACATTAAATTCCACAGCATATTTCCCAAAAAAGTTTCACAATCTAACCCACATAACCTCTTCAACCCCTCACAACCCTCACCCATTCATCATAAAATAAATCAAAAATTTCAGCATTTCCTTTCTTGTTGCTTCCAAATATAATTTTTGTGCCTTTGACAACGGAAATAATCAAATTAATGAACTCATTAAATCCCTCTTAGGAACCGCCCCTTAACATAAAAACTTTTCATTATCTTTCAATTTTATGAGACTTTAAATCCATCTTCATTTACTTTCCATGTCTTATCAACAAAAATTTCACTTTAATGACTTGAAACTGTCTGTCATGTCGTGAGTGAAAGCTGCTTTTTTGTTGTTGTTGTTGGAATTGTGGAATGACATGATGAGATTGTGTGTTGACTTTAGGAGCGTTTTTTTGGGTTGTTCTAGTTAATTTTAGGTCATATGGAAATTTGAGGTCAAAAGTCGTGTAAAGTGCACGATTTTGGGGAATTTTTGTTAAAAAATGTATAATGTTCACGATTATGAACGTTTTTGGTCAATAGTAGTGTAAAATGCACGATTTTAGGCATTTTTGGATCTCGAGTTGAGTATAACTCTTGAATTGAGGTCAAAAGTCATATAAAATGCACGATTTCTATCACTGATAGTCAAAAGTCATGCAGAAAATACACTTCTGGGCACTATTGACCTGGAACTGTCAAGAAATGCACTAATATTGTCCAAAAATCGTGTAGAGCATACCATCTTGAATACTACTGATGAACAGTCGTTCAGAACACATAATTTTGAACCCTGAGGATCAAAAGTCGTGTCACAAATACAAATTCAGGTCAAGAGTCGTGTAAGCTTATTATTACATGAACTTGAGGTCAAAAGTCGCACAGAATATACAATTTCGAACACATTCGATCAAAAAACGTGTTGACAAGTCGAACATTCTACGTAATTGACATCACAGCTGTGCATTACATGTGATTATGAGCAATTTAACAATCTTGAAGCCATAAACCATCCATGCATAACAATAATTCCGTACTATGACCCCCCAAAACCCCCAATTCCCCCACACAATTCCCCAATTTCCAATCATTTAAAAACAAAAAGCAATAATCCAGCCACAAAATGTGCATAACTTGTGTCATAAATCAGACAAAAAAATTTTCAGTGCCAATGCAGTGCATATACACGAACAGCACAGCAGCACACAGCACAAACTGCCCTAAATATTAAAAACTCCGCCACTAATCTTTCAAACTTTTTCTGTTTCTCGATTTTTATGCATGCGGTTCCGTTAAGCTTTACGGGCTATGAATCGAAAGAGTTTTATGCTGTATGAAAAAGTTTTTGATCTTCTTACTTCTGTACTGACTGTGTATCGTGATATAGAGTAGATGTTAGTTGTGCTATGTGCTTTGAATTAGATACAAGTTGCGTTTCTCTCCTTTTTTTTAATGGGTAATTTGAGATTTGTTGCTGTTTGATAATAAAGGATGGATGTTGTGGAATATTGTTTGTGGATGTTTGCAGGAGTGTGGAAGGATGGATGAGAGTTGTCGGTGTCGGAGTTGTTGCATATTGATACTAAGGCTGTAGAAATCACTAAGGTTACCTAAACAGCCCCGAGGCCAGGTCAAAGCGTAGATTCAAAGGAATATTCAAAAAAAAAATTGGGGTAGTTTGAGTCCAAAAGTACCCTCCGAGGCTGGTTAGCTCCTTTCCTCAATGCAGGTTAACTCCTTATGTTGGATCCCACGCTGAGGATGGTCAGCTCCTCACCCCGAGGCAGGTTAATTCCTTCCCACGAGGTAGTTTAACCCTTTACCTTACAAGCAGATTAGTTCCAAACCCATAGGCTGGTTTACTCTTTTCCCCGAGACAAATTAGCTCTTATTCCAAAGGCAGGTTAGGTTCACCTACGAGGTAAGTTATCTCCGGCAAAGTAATCTACTTCCCCAGGGCGGATTATCAATTTCCCAATGGCGGTTTATCCTCTTTTTCAAGGCAATTTACCTCTTCCTACTCTTGTGCAGTTCCCTGCCAATAGAGTAACTTATCAAAGTTTATAAAACGAATTCAAACACTTCAATAGTGTACTTAAGGATGCTTTACCTAGGTGGGTGTAGGATGGGGGAGGAGACATTATGCGTCATCTCTTCCATCCATCTTAGACAATACACTTACTTACTTCCTTGATTAGGACGCACTAAGGCCCATTGTTGCGTTTAAAGAATGTATGTAGACGGGAGAGGTGCCTGGACCCGACGGAATATTCTGCGGAAGTAAATTCCACGGAATTTTCTATTATTCCGGAATATTCCGTCGGGTACATGCACCTACGCCTCTGTAGATAGCTCTATCTTTCGATAACTTCTGTCTTGGACAAAGTTGTGAAAGGATTATTTAAGACAAAAATTCCAAATTTATTGACAAAATTCAAGCATTTTCCAAAAAGTCTCAGTATCAACTCAGAGTTCCTATTACGTCCCTGGATAAAGCTCCCATAATTTCAATACAAAATGATGCTGAGTGTTCTTAACTCAAATAGATGAGCTCAAGCTAACCTAATAACACAGATTACTATTAATTACTGTTGATAGAATGAGACAGTGCTGTTTAAACTGTTTTGCAGCACGACACACTTTGGTGGTAATATACTTCCTTGACGAAGGCTCACGAAGGTTTATTGCCGGATTTCGAGTTTGTCGAAAGCTTGATCTGGCTTTGGATAATTCCTGCCAGTTTCTAAAGCAAAGAGCTTTTGCATTGTTGCTCACACATCCCATGAGCTATAGGGTCTACCTCTCTTTAGTCTACCTCTGGGGGGTACCTCCAGGGTCTTCCTTCTTCTTTGGTCTACCTTTTCTTGACCAGCATACAGTTTATGGCAAATAATGAATGTATCTCAGCACACAGTTTGCACAGCACTGGAATAAGATAAAATTCACCCAATAAATTCAGCTTTAATGCTCTTAATTTAAATCCAACATTTCCCACTTGATATCCACATTCAACTCTCCATCCTAAAGCCCTTTTGTTGCTCTCCTTCAAGCTATTTTGATTGAATCATTTAAAGTTCATTCTACTTTCGTGTTTTTGTTTGCTTAGGATCTTGTATTTATCACGGGTAATTAGCAGTGATTTATGTGGAAATGTGAAAATGTACACCATATAATGCTGTAAATTATGCTAGGAAAAAAATGTAATAAAAAAGGTTGGAAATAAAAATCAAACTATGAAGAAAGTTTCAAGCGATTTGCGTGTGCTGTGGATGGATGGAAAAATATTCAAGGGAATTTAATGAGATTTTTAGGTTAGGATAATAAGTGCCTGGGATATAGCACAAGTCGGTTAATTGATCCATAATCCAGCACAAGGATTGCATGACTCCTTTATGGTGCCAGAATCAAATCTAATCCAGAGCATAGTTGGCAGTGTAGTAGACATAGGCAGAATGCCTCCTAGGAGATAGTCAGGTACAGTACTTAAGCGTAAGTTCACCATTTACGTGGAACAGAAACACTCCATTTTGGTGACTGGACTCTAATTGAGACAGACTTTGGAGTTTGACTTGCAAAGTCCTGACAATTCTAATCTAGAGTCCCACAATCCTGTATCCGGATTGTAGATCGATTTAACCGATTTTGTGCTATTCAGGATTAAGTAGCTGTTGATATTGAGAGCAGAGCAATATTTTTTTCGCAGGCTGACAAACTTCGCGGTAATATCGCGGTATTCATACAAATACCTCTAAATACATGTTTTATATAAATACTGCCGATACCGCCTAGTTTCTCAGCATGGGTTTTTTTCTGGAATGGACTATCACTTGGGAGTAGTTCAGTAAAATACATAACAGATGCAGAACAGTACAAAGTGTGTCTCAAATCTATTAATTTGAGCTCTATTTTTTGAAAAAAGGCTTCATCCAGGCTGAGAAACTAGATATCGGCAGTATTTATATGAAATTAAGCGGTATTTGTATGGATACCGCGGCACTACCGCAGAGTTTCTCAGCCTGGGCTATCATTCTCTAACATACGAGCATATGCTCAATGAGCAGTCTCAATTAGCATATTCAGTAGGCTCCATAAGATAGTCTTGAGCTCGTTTTTTAAAGACTGTGTTAAATAATATTTGAACGACTACCTGTAAGATGAATGCTAGTTTAAAATACAAAGTCAGAGTAGTAAAATCATCATTTCCTGGATGTTCCCTTCAAGGCTCCCGCAGATTATAATCTTAAATAATCTTTATATGAAGATTATTCCGGATTATAATCTTTGTATGGAAGATTATAATCTTGAAAATTATTTTGTATGAAGACTATAATCTGCGGGAGCCTTGGTTCCCTTATTACAATCATCTTTTAGAGATTGGGGGAAGGGTCTGGGACTTGCAGCATATAATACAACGAGAAAGGAGGAGATGATGCTCAATTAATAAGAGAAAAACTCGACATCAGTCCCAATTCTCGGATACATTCCAGTTTTATGCATAACTAGGGTCAACTACTAGTCCAAATGTATAGAACCCCTGGAACAAAGATGCTGTGGATCATGAAAACACATTAAAAGTCTTACTTTATTTCAATTTTTATTTATTAGAAAGTTCTTGAGTCTAAAGCAGTAGACGGCAACCTTTTTGTGTCAAGGCACACCATCGAGTTACACCACGACCAAAACCGCACACGGTATACAGTTCATGGCATTTCATAAAAGTGTGTCGTGGCACATAGGCTGTCTACCGTTGATCTAGAGGCTAAATAACATTTTATGGCTGATTTTTCTGGCTCAAATCGTTAAATTTTAACTTTAAAAGTGCCAATTCTATTTCAATGCTTCCAAGTTTACCTGTATAGAATGTATTGAGATTATTTCTGTCCTCCGAAAGCTTATTAGTCTCGACTGTAATTTTCTGAGCCAATTCTTCATTGGTTTTTGTCAATTGCTTATTCTGCTCTGTCAAGTCGTTGACTATTTTCGTCAAATTGTTAACTTTTTCGACCATTTCGTCCTCAAAGGTCTTTGTGTCATTTTTAAGGTCCTCGATGTTCTTCCTAATCTCAATTTTAAATGCATTGTCTTCTTCTGTTGGACATGCCTTCAATTCACATGGTTTTTGTTGTCCTTTTTGCTTCGGTTTTCGGGTTTGGCTGAGATTTGATTCCGATTGTGACTTGATGACTTTACTTTCCAGGCTTTGTGATCTGATGTGTCTGTCTTCTTGTGTTTTTGATGTTGGGGATTCAATTTGGATTGGACTTGGGGTGTGGATTGGAACTTGAGTGGTATCAACACTGTCGTCATTGACATTTTGGGATATAACCTCAAAAGTCCTCAAATTTGTTGAGTTTTCGATAAGTTTGAGGTTAAGTTTGATGTTTTCGACCTCATTCTGCAAATCCTCAACAACTTTGAGGTTATTTGTGATTTTTAGGTTAGAATTTGTAATCTTATGGCCAAAATTGCTAACCTTTTGACTCAATGCTGAGAATGACTTAAATGTGGACTGGAGAGTGCCTATAATGTCCTCAGCAAACTTATTGACATCAGCATAACAAACATTTTCGCATTTAGCCTTAGATCCTTTATGATTAAACTTGACAATTTCAATTGTATTTTTAAGCTTTAAATAGTCATTGGACTCTCTATAATTTGGATCATTTGAGATGCCCTCAAATCGATCCTTAAATGTCAAAAAATTGGAAAAATTGGAATTTTGAAAATTTTTACCAAAAGTTTTAAATTTTTCGGAAAATTCCTGATAATTTTCATGACTTAATGTCTTAAGGCTTCTTTCAAGCTTCTTCAAGCTGTCTGAAATGTGCGAAAATTCTACATCATTGCACGTCATTCCCAGTTCCTTAATCAACAGCCCAACCTCATCGGCATCATTTGAGACCCACTTAGTCGAGCATTTATTGTAATTAAGCCACAAATGCGTCAATTTATTTAAATTTCTGAACGCACCCTCGTCAATATGAAAAATATTTGAACCCCAAAATGATATAAATTCCAAATTTACATTATACTCAAAAAGTCCATCCTCAAGAACCTCAATGTCATTGTTACCAAGATACAGTGCCTTAAGGTCCTTATGTCGACTAAAATCAGCTTGATGAATCTCCTTAAGTCGACCATGTTCAAGATAAATTGCCTGAAGATTTTCAAAGAATCTATGAAGTCCACGTGGGAAGTACAACGTTGTCTTATTGATGGCACGGAATGCGACGACATCATCATTAGATTTATCCACATGATGCTTTCCTTTTACGTCATCAACAGTTGTAGAATTAGCTAATGTAATGTTGAGAGTATTCATCACTTGACATTCGTATGCATGCTCAATTGAGTGATATGAGGTGGTCTTAAGGAAGTTGCATTCGATTTTGATGGGTGAAGAGAGAATCTTGAGTGGAATGAGGCAGGAGAGGATGCTGAGGATAGAAAATAAATTAAATTACAATAATTAAATTAATTTGGGTAAATTCAGATTGAATCTTATTTGAATTTGGCATAATGCTAGAGCCATGTCAACCTGGTGCCGGATTTTGGGTCAATTAACCAGCTTGTGCTTTTCGGGACAGTAATATCTGACCCAGAGTTGACAAGACTCAAGGAGTCGGACTTCATTGGACTCCAAATGTACTCCAAAGCCAGACCACAGTGGACTACAAAGCCCAACTCCAGTGAACTCCAAAATGGAGTCCTGTCCAGAGTTGGAGGCGCCTCCACATTGGAGTCCTGCCAACTCTGTTCCTATCAACTCTGATCTGACTCAAGCATTTAACAAACAATTAAGAGACAAAACCTTGGTTCAAAAAATGTAATTGCTAGATGTAAATTAGCTACTCTGAAAGCACACGGCATAGAATTAACCAAAAATTCGACCCAGACCTGCATGAATTTGTTTCGCGTCTGATAAAATTCGGCTCCAGGCTAAGAAACTTTGCGGAATTGGCTATAATTGTATAGGATAACACGGACCACTCAAAAAATCAGGAAAATCACTTTTGAGGTTTCATCGGAACAAAGCAACAATCGAGAATAGTACAGCAGCCTTTCGGCTAAAATACAGCAGATTGCCGCCCTATATTTAGTGGTTTCTTAAAGCATTTGAATGGAATTGGCGGTCATACCTAATTTCTCACCCTAGACCATGTGCCTTCCAGGCTAATATTCTAAATATCACTAAACTTTACTTACCAAATCGTCCACAGAATCCTCATTTTTTAAAAATTAATAAAAACCACACTTGAATCTATCCACAAATATTATTTTCAATTTATTTTATATTAAAATGCGTTGTTCTTACTCAAAATATTCTCAAGAAATGTGAGCATATGATTAATGTTTGACTGTCTTATAATATTTTAATCTACATATGTTCATATTCAGAGCCAAGTACTCAAAATCATTAATTTAGAAATCTGTGGTTGTATTTAAATTTTATTTGTAGACACACGTGTTTTTGTCTTGTATGTCAAGGTCTCGGTGCTTAAGTGTGTGTCTTATTAAGACTGTTGATAAGAAAGTAAAGAATTTTGTATTCTTTGTACAATGATGACAATTAGCCTTGAACCATCAACCCACATCTCTCCTCATTATCATCATACTTTAAAGGGTAGATTAAGGAGTAAAGAAGCTACCTGCCCCTTTTAGATTCCTTAATGGAACAAAATTATTAAAATTTTTAGTGATTTTTTAGTCAAAAATTCCATCAATTCTACATCTACCGCCTGGGTACACTTCTGAGTAAATAACTTACTACTTACTTTCTTCGATGGCTGTAAAGATCAACTGTGATCTACGGTCGCCCTCAGATGTCGCCTGAAGCTGATTCTATCGCCGGCTTCCACCTGCCAATTGCCAATACCAAATGCAATACTGTCTCTATCGACAGCTTCCTTCCAGGAGTTCTTTGGAGTAAATAGCTTATCAACTCAAAATCATCTGTATCATATGTGAGCAGGGGCGTAGCCAGGGGGGGGTTACGGGATCTTCTTCGAGAATTGAAAAACCGTCTATTTTGTAACGTTTTTTTGATTTTTAAATGTTTGCTTTTAAAAAAAAAATATTAAAACAGTCAGGTTTCCCTTTGTAAAATTTTTTGGCTACGCCCCTGTTTGTAAGCAAAAGGGACCAATCACTTATTACGTCACAAAATAACAATTTTTTTTCAAAATCAAAACATGGAATTTTTGGGATTTATATTGTTAAAATCAGATCTCCCCCCTGCCCTCTCCCCTGAACGTAAGAAGTGTAAACGGCCCCTAATGAGTAATGAGAGAGAAGATGTTTAAGCTTGTCATTGTCAAGGACACATAACAATCTCCACACAAATTTTTGAGTACGCTGATAAGGAATAAAAACAACAAATTTAATATAATTGAATTGATTTTATTTTATTTTATTTTGTATTAAAATGATCTTGAAAGTATTTTTGCGTCTTTAGTTCTCAATGTCAAATAGGGTACGCTCATGGTACGCTGTCAGACAATTTTAGGGAGGGGGAAGGGGAAGGGGAAGGAATGGGGAGGAGTATTAGTCCAATTTAATAAAGGATATTGAAACTAAGATAAGCATTGAATTTATTCAAAAAATTAAAGATCTTGATCCTTTAGAAGCCACACCGCCTCATTCTCCTTCCTGTCTACCCTGGCTATACCCCTGATTGTCATATACATCACTAATCTATCAAAATTGCATCAAATACAGAAGCTATTAGTCTGAACGTCACTACAACACCCTCAATTTCCATTCTGATCCTTACAACTGACCTTCACCTCCTCAATTATCTTCTTAGGCTTAGGTTTACATTGTAAATATGTTGTGGAATTAATACAAATATTTCCATCCAGCCATAAGTCAGTCAATCTATGTAAATTATCAAAAACATTCTCACCAATAACTTTAATTTTATTATTAACAAATCCAATAAGTTTTAATTCCTGATTGTAGTCAAAAAGGCCATTTTTGAGGATCTTAATGTCATGATGTCTAAGGAACAGATGACGAAGATATCGAAAAGGCTTTAAATCATCCTGACTTATTTCATTTAATCGTCCATTTTCAATCCAAATTCCTTTTAAATTTGGAAAGATTTCATCTAATCCAGACGGGAAATACTGAAGCTTCTTATTGTGTATGCTAATTCCACTGACATTGCTGTCGGTCATGTTGTGATGATGTTCACCTATTGCTTCATCTATTGATGTATAATTCCGCGAATATATCCATAGCTTGTTATGAACACTGCACGTGTAGAAATCACCTAAAGGGTAAAATTCCGTTTGGCTGTAGCTGCACTCGATGTATTTGGCTGTAGAGTGTTCTAGGAAGACTGTAGTAATGATGACAAGAAGCCTGGATGAAGTAAAGGATATATTAGAATTAATGGTGTGAAGGCACCTGAATCTTGAAGTTCAAGTGTTGAGGCATCTGAATGTCAAAATTCTAGTGTGAAGGCAGAACCTTAAGAATTCATGTGTGCAGGCACCTGAACTTCAAAAATTCTAGTGTGAAGGCACAAGAACCTTAAGAATTCCTGTGTGAAGGCACCTGAACCTCAAAAATTCTAGTGTGAAGGCACCTGAACCTTAAGAATTCTAGTGTGAAGGCACCTGAACTGAAATATGTTCAAAATACTTACAAAATTTTAACTGCCATTTCAAGACTTTTTGTAATTTTTACAATTCAAAGCTTCTTTATATCCAATTTATGACTTCTTGCTGATTCTCTACACAATTGAACAATAAGTAGTCGATCATCATTTCTCATTTAATATATAGTCATGAATTTCACCATATTTTATTATATGCAAATTAAGAATATGCATTAAAAGTGCATCTAAATGAACTTAAATTGAATAATTTGAAATGTAATATATTTTGCAAAATTAGCTTACTTACTAACTTTATCGGTCGTATTTGTATTAACTGCGACTCATGGACAGCCTCAGATGACGTCTACAGCTGGCTCTATCGCTTACCTGCCAATTTCGAATACCAAATGCAATACTGTCTCTATTGACAGTTTCCTTCCATGAGTTCTTCGGTCTACCACGAGCTCTTTTCCTTACTTACTTACTTCCTTGGCTGGGGCGCACTAGGGCTCATTGCTGCGCGTAAGGAATGTCTAAAGATAGCTCAATCCTTCGAATCCTTCTGCCAGTTTAGGATATTAAGGACTCTAGCGTCCATCCAATTTCAACACATCCAATCCAGGATTAGATAGTAGTCACCCTAGCGATCTCTTTTACCATCCACAAAGTCAGACTAAATAACAAGCTTCATTTATTGAAATTTCCCTCTCAATTCTCAACTGATTTTAATTCATCATCAGCACTGCTTCATTAAATTTTCATTTAAAAAGCTCCATTTTTTACTCATAAAAATCATTTTTGCTCTTCAAAAAAGAAATCCACGCTAGTCTTGATACTTTCATCTTTATGATTATGAAATATCTTATGTACTTTTTCCTTACATCCGCACACTTAGTGGAGCAACGGCAAGCAAAAGCAGCACTTTTCGTATATAATTTTTGAAGGAAAATTTCTTACTCACATTCTTATGGTAATCCATCTTGAGAGGAGAGAAGATAGGGAAAAAGAAAAGGGTAAAATGAGACGGAGTGTTGTGATAAGCGAAGAAGGAAGTCAAGTTGGGGAGTAATCTCAGTTGGGTGTTTAAAGCGCATTTTATGAGGTTCAGGTGGCTTAACATTTGAGTGTTCAGATTCAGGTGTCTTCACACTGGACATTCTTGAGTTTCAGGTGTCTTCACAATGGACATTCTTGAGATTCAGGTGTCTTCACAATGAACATTCTTGAGATTCAGGTGTCTTTACATTAGATTCTTGAGGTTCAGGTGCCTTTACACTAGAATGCTCAGATTTAGGTGTCTTTACAATTGACATTCTTGAGGTTCAGGTGTCTTCACAATGAGACATACTTGAGTTTCAGGTGTCTTCACAATTGGCATTCTTGAGGTTCAGGTGTCTTCACAATTGGCATTCTTGAGGTTCAGGTGCCTTCACAATGGACATTCTTGAGGTTCAGGTGACTTCACAATGGACATTCTTAAGGTTCAGGTGTCTTTACAATGGACATTCTTGAGGTTCAGGTGTCTTCACAATGGACATTCTTGAGGTTCAGATGCCTTCACAATGGACATTCTTAAGGTTCAGGTGTCTTTACAATGGACATTATTGAGGTTCAGGTGTCTTCACAATTGGCATTCTTGAGGTTCAGGTGCCTTCACAATGGACATTATTGAGGTTCAGGTGACTTCACAATGGACATTCTTGAGGTTCAGGTGCCTTCACACTAGAATGCTCAGATTCAGGTGCATTCACATTAATATTTCAAAATTCAGGTGTCTTCACACAAGCTCACATTCCTCATAAATCAGCTAAATACTGTTCAAATAAGAAGCTCTTTTCTGACTTCCTTATAAGATAACCGCACCATATGTGCATAAATATATATCTGTAATCAAGAATCTCCATCTGTATGAGTCGAAATCATCACGAAAAAAAAAGGATTTCATTTCAGTTTTTGCATGCTGAATATTCTTTTGTTTTATTTGAGCAGTTCCTCTCATGAGCACCCCTGGGGAATATGTAAGAAGAGTGGCAAGGAACTCAAACTCTTTCTTTTTATTATTCGGCTGTGATGTGCTGTGCCTCAAGTCGCTCAGATAAATGATGATGATGATGTTGACGAGAAGAAGCAATCTTAAAGTGTTTAATGTGAAATTATTTTTGTTACTTGAGTGAGATTCTCGTATAAAAAATCTGAGTGGGGATTATCTGATTGTCGTTGGTTGAGGACTCTCTTTCTCATTTTATTGTCTCTAGATGTAGACATTTGAGTGAACTTCTCAAGTGTGTTTAACTGCGGGCGTGTGAGATTCAAATGAGTAAATTTTCGATTGCTGTAATTTTGGAAAAAAAAGGTCGGAACTGAACTTAACTGAGCTGTAGTAAATGTATGGGGGAATTCATTGATTTTGTCATGTTCAGGTGCATTTACAATGAAATTTTGAAATTCAGGTGCCTTCACACTAGAATTTTTGAGGTTCAGGTGCCTTCACACTAAATTTTTGAGGTTCAGGTGTCTTCACACTAGCATTTTCGATGTTCAGGTGCCTTCACACTAAATTTTTGAGGTTCAGGTGCATTCACATTACAATTTTTGAGGTTAAGGTGCCTTCACATTAGAATTTTTGAGATTCAGGGGCCTTCACATTAGAATTTTCAAGGTTCAGGTGCCTTCACATTAAAATTTTTGAGATTCAGGTGCCTTCACACTAAAATTATTGAGGTTCAGGTGCCTTCACACTAGAATTTTTGAGATTCAGGCGCATTCATACTTGACTTTTTGCGGTCAAGGCTCAGTTACATTGAATTTCAAGATTCAGACGCCTTCACACGAATTTTTCTAAGGTTCAGCCGCCTTCACATCAACTTTATTCATCAAAATCCTCATCCAAAATATGCAAATTAGTCTGTATCGGATTCAATTCATCTCTCAACATTTTCCCACGACCCAAAAAAGTTCACCAAACTTTCCAGCATGTTATTACATTATAACAATCAAAACCAATAACAACACCGACTGAGCCTTAACCACACAAATATGTATTTTCACAATAAAGCCTCCCACCTACGCATGTACAGAGTCACACAGTGTAACAAAAAAAAATTCACCTTTCCGCAGGGCCACTTTCACTTTGTATTTGTGTCCAACATCAAATAAACAGCATATCTAGGCATAGCAAATCTGTCTCGAAGGCACAAAAAAATAAAGGATAGACTTTAAATACAATTCGACACATAGGCAGTCCATCAATCAGTTTAGATATCAATCGATCTCATTTTTTGTGAACCTTTTTACGGATTAAATAAAGTCTTCAAGTCATGAACATTGGAATCGAGGTTGATTGAAAGTTTTAGTTTAGTCAACTGTCAACAATGAGATCAATCTTTTCTCCTTTTATTTTTGTTGAGGTTGGGGAGGTTATTTTTATCATGAAATTATGGAGGCAGGAAGGATTTTATGGGAGATGTAGATGTGATGACATTTCAGATTTGGGTATGAAATTCGGAAGCATTTCAGGCTTTAATGATAAGATTGTGGAATGAAATTATTTTGGATATGGAATTTTTGGGAAGTTCTTGGGAAATGTGTTGATATAATTCAGATATTGGAGATGAATATGACATTGTAGAGGCACCTGAATACCAATACTCAAATGTAAAGGCGCCTGAACCTAATAATTCAAGTGTTATAGCGTCTGAATCTCAAAACTCTAGTGTAAAGGCACCTGAATCTCCAAAATTCTAATGTAAAGGCACCTGAATCTCCAAAATTCTAATGTAAAGGCACCTGAACCTCAAAATTTTAATGCATATTTGCATAAACAAATAACCTGAAATTCTAAATTCTGATGTAAAAGTACCTGAATGTCAAGAATTCTAGTGTGAAGGCACCTGAATCTTTAAAGATATCAAAGTCCCTCTCAATTCCAACACAACCTTATAAATAGTCCTTTATTTATTAATCATCTAATCTACTTCAACTCCCACCAAAACAGACATCACCCACACACACACAATCACCTACACATAAACAATTCCAACAATATTGTCCTAAAAACAAAACACAAAACACAGGCAGATAGCACCGACATAAAATATTAATAAAAACGTTGACATTGATGATAATGATGATAATGATTACGACCATAATAGCATTTTATGATCCATTATGACAATAACTTTCATTTCGTTATGAACTTAAAGAGCTTATGGAACTGGCAATTTAAGTACTAAAGTCAATTGATTGATTGTTTTTTAATACTGTTGTTAAGGAGTTTTTTTAGATGTTGTTGTTGTTATTTTGTGGTTAGGTGTTGATGATTTTTGGAGATAAGATGGTGGGTTAAGGATGGTTGGTGGTGGAGGTTGTGGGTAGATGTATAGTCATAGGGTTGTTGGGAGTCAAATGTACAGCTCAAGGGAAGGTTTGTGTCAATTTGAGTCAAGTGTGTGGATCAACATTGTCCCATTTTGTCATTTTACATCTGTAACAAGCAATCTCATGTGGATTAACATTAAAAAATGACACAAATTTCAAAAAAGTTCCCGTTTTTTACGGCCAACCCCTCTTGAAAATGCCATGAATTTTAGACCTGTAACATAAACTTGACCAAAAATGTCAGTAAAAACTCAAACAATAAAATTGAAATTTCCCTCTTTTTACGGCAACTCCCTATTAAAAAGTCATAAATTCTAGACCTGCAACATAAACTTGACCAAAAAATATCAAAAAAATGACTCAAAATTTTAAAAAAATTCCCATTTTTTTCGGCCAACCCCTCTTGAAAAAGTCATAAATTCTAACTTGACCAAAAAAATATCAAAAAAATGACAAATATAAAAATATTCCCATTTTTTCCGGCCAACCCCCGCTCAAAATTGCCTATATTTACCACAAAATGTAAATAATTTTTTGTTGCCATATTTTTCTTCGTGGGAAAAGTCTTTAAAAGCCAATTAAAAAAAGCCACCCACATCTACATAGACACAAGTCTTAACGCCAACCTTAATGAAAAATCATTTACAGTATGTAGTCACAGTCTTAACGCCTTTCTGTGTCACCAACAAACGTTCATTGTATTTAAATGTGAAGATTAAGGCACACAAACGCATAGACATGACATAATTTGACAGTAAACATTCACGTGCGGGGGTAGAGATGATGGGGAGGGGGGTTAGGGAGGGGGTAAAATCATTAAAAATGAAATGTCTTAATGTTGATCGTCGAGGCAGGCAGGCAGGCATCGTCGGTAACAGAATTGAGGTGAAAGGAAATTTGCTTATTAACCGAAAAAAAAAAATGGAAGCTTGCCCTTCATCATTTCCATTTATTGTTGAGAACCTTTTTTTTGTGCTGAGTGGATGCAGAGGCAATAATGGATATGATGGGGTGGGGATGGCTGCTTTCAAGGCTGTTCGTACCTTTACGTTTAAATTTTGATGCTTCAATACTTACATTAAGCCTTCATACTTTATACAATACTTCACTGCTTCTGCTGCTGCTGCTGGTGAATGTTATTTATAAATATTTGATATTTATTTGAATTTTCATCTCATCTTCGCATCGATGCCCTTTTTTGATGAGACACTTTTTCTCATTTTTCTTTTGATGAAAAACATTTTTCACGCAAATTTTCATTTCGGTTAGTGCTCAAATTAAATTGAGCTTTGTGGGGATGCTTGTGCAACAGTCACTAAGCTATGTTGCCAAATTTAAGATAAGATTTAGGATTTAATTGGTGGCTATGTTGCCAATTTTCAGATTGAATTGGGTAAATTGGTGGCTATGTTGCCAGATTTTGTAGTCAGTGGAAAGCTTTGTTGCCAGATTTTGGACCAACTTGGCATTATGTCTACAAATTATGGACTAAATTTGGGTTATGTTCCTTAATTTTGTACTAATTTAGTAGCTATGTTGCCAGTTTTCAGACTGAATTGGTTAAATTGATGGCTATGTTGCCACATTTTAAACCTAATTGGCAGCAATGAAGCTATGTTACCATATTTTACACTGATTTTCAGGCTGTATTGACAGATTTTGGATTAAGTTACACGCTTATTGTCAGATTTTAAACTAATTTGTTAGCTATGGTTGTTAGATTTTGTTTTGAATTTGTAGCTATGTTGCCAAATTTACTCTAAATTTTTAGCTATGATGTCAGATTTTGTACTTAATTGGTAGCTATGTTGCCAAATTTTGAACTAAAATGTTAGCTATGTTCTCAGATTTTGGACTTAATTGGTAGCTATGTTGCCAGATATTATGATAATTTGAAAGCTATTATGCCAAATTTTAGCTCAATTTAGACACAATTTATTAAAAAAATACCACCCCATGTTGCCAAATTTCATCACAATACCACAAAATCAACACTAATAACTATAACTTTAATTTTAGATCCCTGCCTAGTTCACTACTGTCCAAAAGGCATGGAATGCATAATCGCACCATCAAACGTCCCAAAGTGCATTTGTCAACGACGATGTGTAATTTACAATAAACGAAAGCGACGACATGTCTGCGGAAGTGATGGCATCATTTACGATAATTTCTGTGAACTTTATCGTGCTGCTTGCAATGCACAAGAGGAAATAAAAATTTCAAGCATGGATAGTTGTGTACGGAGTCAACAACAAAAACTACAATGTAGTTCCGATGAATATGCCTTGATGAAGGACAACTTGTTGCTATTTCATCACCAAAATATGGTCTATTTACAGCATGGCGATGATGATCATATGGTCCATCGTATGGAATATCTTGTGTCGATTATATTCTCACATTATGATCAAAATAATGATGGACTTGTTGAGCGCGATGAGCTGCAATTTATGTGGAATACAATGGACATGCATCATGTATCAAATGACTCAAATTGCACGCTAATGGACATGCTGATTTATGATGATAATAATGAGGATAGTGTATTGACTATTAATGAGTTTAATGATGCATTTCATAGAATTTCGGAGACAGTTGAGCAGCAGACGAATCAGGTAATGATGGTAAGATTTAAATGCGCTTTATGTACGATTTGGTTGTGACTTTCTTACTTGTGCTGGCTATTTTCTGAGTCTAATTTATGTATCAACGTTCAAGTTTTGGTTCTATTAAATCTAAAGTTACAAAAAAGCGCTTTATGTACAATTTGGGAGTGACTTTCTTACTTGTTCTGATTGTTATTAATACGGAGTACAGTATGAAGTAGCTTGAAATGATTTTTGATGAGAATCTGTAAATTCAATTACAATGAATTCGAGTTTTGATGCTTTTAAAGCGAACATTATAAAATGCGCTTCATGTAACATTTGATAGAAACTTTCTTACTTGTTCCGATTATTATTGGGTCTGATTAATGAACAAAGTAACTTGTCGGGAGTTTTGTTTCAAAACTGTAGGTTTGATGCTTACAGAAATAAAATTACAAAAAATGCGCTTTATGTAGCATTTGATAGTGACTTTATATCTTGTTCTGATGATTTTTCAATTAGACCCAATTGATATTTGAATTAACTTGTACAAATTTTGATTTTTGCACTGTAGTTTTGGTGCATCCAAATCAAAAAATATGAAAATGCGCTTTATGCAACACCTGATTGTGACTTTCTTACTTGTTTTGATTTTCGTACTTTGACTAATTCATACAAAATGATGAGATTTGATCAGATCAAATTATCGGTTTATCTTTGGATATTTTCTAAATTTAAATTTTAAAAATGCGCTCTATGTTAAGTCTGATAGTGACTTTCTTACTGTTTATTTATTTGTTCATGCATGTTAGTAAAATTTTATCAATTTGAACTGATTGCTTCTATGAAATGTTTTTTATAGATGCCTTTTTTACATAAAAAATCAAAAAATGCGCTTTATGCAATATTTACTAGAGACTTTCCAACTTGTCCTAACCTTAAAACTCAGAAAACATCGCACACTAACCCCTAAATATCCTCAAAAAATCTCTCTCAAAACAGTCATCACAATTACTAATCCACAATCAACAATCTCTCTCTTTTAGTTCAATCACATGCATCTCGACTCATCCTTACAGTTCAATCACCTCGTCGTTCGCATTGGTGACAATGTTGAGATCAAATGTGACATCAATGGTCCACAAACAAACATAATATGGAAACGATTTGGCTATGACCTATCACTCGTAAATAACAGTACGGATGATGACGATGATGAGATAAAATTGATGCAGGATGGCGGTCTTTATATCACCAATGTCCAAATGAGACATAGCGGAAATTATACATGTCAAGCTGCAATTGATCCTCAGGTTATACAAACACATATCGTAACGGTCCATATGCAACCGACAATTGTTATAACACCAAGAGAACAGAGTCGAAGACCTGGCGAACATGCTGAAATTTTATGTCATGCAATTGGCGGCATGCAAAGTCAAATTGAATGGCTTAAAAATGATAAGCCATTGGAACCGGAATATGGACGGAAATATACAATTATTGGAAATGGAACGTCATTGATGATTAATCGATTGGATTATCCGGATACGGGAAGTTATACCTGTATTGCAGGAACAGTTAAGAGTCAAGTGTCGACTATTGTTGTCCAAAGTGATCCAATTCCGTTGGCAATGCATCGTGATGAGAAAATTTTCATTTTTCATGATGACGGCATATCCATTTATTCAACAAAGTTGTGTCAACTTGTACATCGGATTAATCCACTTGATACAATTTTAGGAACAAATCAGACAGTTTGTCATCGTTATGCACAGAAGTGCTCATGGGGTACGGCAGTTGGAATTGATGGAACGGATGGTAATGATGGATTAATTTATATAGCACAGCCAATGATGGACAGGATCTTAGTGATGTCGATGTTGCAACATATTGTATTAGAGACAATTAGGACAGACACGACACCAATGGAACTATTTCATGTTCCAGCACATGATCAACTTTGGGTCGTGAATTATAATTTACATCGGGATGGAACCATTAAGGCAGATCCATCAAAGACACTACAAATGATACCGGATGTAAGAATGGCACATGTTAAGCATAGAGCTGTACATCCGAGTGAGTCAAGTATGCAAGTCAATGGGGATATTATGCAGTTCTATTTACCACCTGTTAATGCCCTACCGCACTTGTATGACTATCGGTATGGATTTGTGACTCATCATCAACAGCGTGGATTTTGGAAGTTGGATTTGGAACTGATGAGATATGAAAAGTATGTGGATTTGTCAATTTATGACTGCATACCTGAATTCATTAAGATTGGTGGATTATGTGAGTATTATTGAGTTCAAATTTGAAATTTCCGTTACAAAAATTAATTTAAATTTGAAATTTCCGTTAGAAAATTAATTCAAATTTAAAATTTCCGTTGCAAAATAATTCAAATTTGAAATTTCCGTTGCAAATTCAATTCAAATTTGAAATTTCCGTTACAAAATCAATTCAAATTTAAAATTTCCGTTGCAAAATAATTCAAATTTGAAATTTCCGTTACAAAATCAATTCAAATTTGAAATTACCGTTACAAAAATCAATTTGAATTTAAAAATTCCGTTACAAAAATCAATCCTAACCTCAAAATTATTTTCCATTTTAGACGGTTTCATCGTAGTGTCCTGTATGGAGCCAACAATGCACCATCCAACCGGTCAAATAGTTCTCGACACAATCACCTCAACAATAATTTCAATCAAGGCTGATTTAATTGGAGTTCCTTACTTTTCGCCCGACTCACGTCATGTCATCACTGTCAGTCATCGACATGATACTGTCCTCATTTCCGTCCAACAAGTAACACTAGCCGGTCTAAATTTTGCATTTGATGTTGAAACAACTTTAAATATAAGTGACATAACATTCGTAAAGAGCAGTGTATCGATGAATTTTGATGTATACGCAACGACAGACAAGAGTGAGATACTCTATTTGAGTTTAGAGACGGGAAAGGTTGAGACGATAACTGGAGTTGGTGAGCCGGCTTTAAATACGTGGTTTAATGGTGGACGGAAGATTAAAGAGTCAGGTATGATTTTAGCCTTAAAAAATTCTAACCTCAAAAAAATTCTAACCTTCAAAAATTCTAACCCCATCAAAATTCTAACCTCCAAAAATTTCTAACCTCAAAAATTCCTGACCTTAAAAAAATTCTAACCTCAATAGCATAATAACATAATCTTACCTCAAAAAATTTTAACCACAAAAAATTCTAACCTCAAAAAATCGTAATCCCAACAAAATTCTAACCTCAAAACCTTAAAAATTTTAAACCTCAAAAAATCCTAACCTCAAAAAATTTTTAACCTTAAAAATTTTAAATTGAGAATTTCAACCTTAAAAATTCTATCTTAACAAAATTCCTTACCCCAATAATTTCTAACCTACAAATTTTTACTTCCAAAAATTCTAAACTCGAAAAATTCCTAATTTCAAAAATTATAACCTCAAAAGTTCTAACCCCAATAATATTCTTACCCCAACCAAAATTTAACCTCAAAAATTCTATCCCCAAAAAATACTAACCTCAAAAAGTCCTTTCCCAACAATATGCTAACCTCAACAAAATTCTAACCCAAAAAATTTCTAACCTCAAAAATTTCGATTTTTAAATACTCCTAACCCCAAAAATTCCTAACCTCAAAAAATCGTAACCTCAAAGAATTTTAACCTCAAAAAGTTCTAACCCCAAAAATTTCTAACTCCAACAATATTCTAGCCTTAAAAATTTTTAACCTTAAAAATTCTAACCTCAAAATCTTATTTTCTTGCAGATTTCACAACAAACCTCATTGCATCGCCATCGAAAGACGCTTTTTACATCATTAGTACACGCACTAGAAATATTACATGTCAGGTTGATAATTTAGAGAATCCTAATGAAATTGTGTGGGCTAGAGCTGACTAAGTAGACAAAAAATTATGAAAATTAATCAAAAAAGTCGAGAGTGAAGTTGAAAAAAAGTGTAGAAAAAAATAAAATCAAGCAAGGAATTTAACAAAGTATTAATTGAGATTGAGTTTGTTATGATTTTAAGATGCTTTTTATGTGGAACCAAATCAATCAGATTAAAAACCATTTTTTGTGGAATTTGTGTATTTTTGACGAGATTAGTGCTTTTGATATTTTAGTTTTTAAATTGAGGCTTTGAAGAGAATTTTTAATTGGCAAATGTCAGGGGATTTATAGGATTCTGTCCAAAAAGGGATGAAGGTGCTAACATTGAACCCCAGGCTGAGAAACTAGGTGGGAATACCGCGGTATTTCATATAAATACTCCCTATACCGCATACTTTCTCAGCCTTGATTGGAACCGTCTTCTGGGGATGCACCTGGTACGGGAATACCTAAAGTTTCACCATATACAAACCAAAACCTCAAGAACTCGATTTAGAGATTTGTCTAAAAGTTTCTAAAATGTCTCGATCTAGGTCTCAGTCTTAAGAATTCTTTTGAACCGAAACTTGGGTAAACCCTAGGTCCATGTAGATATACCTTGGAGTAAATCAATAAACTTACCCTAATGAAACACTCATTGTACATCAGTGTGCGGTAGCATACAGTTTGACAATTTAGTGTTCTAAACTTAGCGAAAACACATTTAGCTGAATGGTCATCCTGATGATCAAGATTATTTTGGCATCGAAGACAACCAATCCCAGTTTTCAGCACTGGATATTACTTTATATTTTGAATCAAAAAATAAGCTTAAAAATTGTATTTTCGAATTGCACAAATTGGTTAACCGATAAAAAATCTGGCACAAGCTGACATGACTCTGATATGAGATGGATTTCGTTTGAATTTGGAACCATACAAGAGTCACGCAGGTGTGGTATCACATTTTGGATAGATTAGCCGACTTGTTCTATTTGAGATTGTTAATAATTTAACTTTTTTTGAAAGTAGTGGACCAAAATTAGAATTTTAAATTGCATTTCAGAGCTTAGCTAGGGTATTCTTGGTTAGTCATAAATTCTTCTCGTAATATGATAAGTCAGCAATCATTAATAAACCGTTCATGATTCGTAAAATGTACTGAATTCGCTAATTAAATTCAGGATTACAGTCAATTCAATCTCAAAATTTTGTGACCTACTGCCGATCATAAATTCTTTGAAGAAGCTAAAAATGACCTCATTATTAATTTTTTGTGCTAATTAAGTAAAGTAATTTAAATTATAAGTAACAAATTAAAATGAAAATGTAGTTCATAATTTTGGAAGATTTGTGACTTAATACATTGAAGAGCTCGAAGTTGATACGAATTTAATATGCAGTCAAGTCAGTTTTTCCATACAAAATCAGAGTCCACTTTGAGCTGGAATCGGATTTTGTATGGAAAGATTGACTCGACTTCGTATAAAATTCGAAACGACATTTACCAATACTATGTAGTCATATATTTGATGTATTTTGGTACACGAAGCAGAAATATGAGTCAATTCCGCTTCAGTCAAGCTTGACTTAGGCAACAGAACAAATTCGATAGAATCCAGCTTATGGCTTAAGTCAAACATATCTGAGGTCGAATTTTCCATCATTTTTTTTTTAACTATTGACTCAACTTCAATGGTCAAACTGATCTAAATGATAAAAAATATTCAAAATGCGTCCATTTTTGACCTTTCTGAAGCAACGACTTCTAAAATTTCATTTAAATTCTATTTTATTCCTAATTTTTGATTTGAAACTCTGAACCAGAGGTAGCAAGATTTTGGGAGTCTAGATTTGAATATTCCAAAAGTCAACACAACTGAAAGTCGGATTTCAGTGGAAGCACCTCCAAATTGGAGACCTGCCCACTATGTCTCTGCTCAAGATCTTTGGTAGATTCTTAAGAATATCTTGACATATTGACACCAAAATGCATCAAAAATACCCCAAAAAATTCAATAAATCAGTCCAATCCCTTCCAAAATTAATGAACTCAATTAACATAAAGAAAACATCACAAAAAATTAAAAAAAGTCCATATCATATTTATTATCAAAATGAAAATTGTATTTTAACAAAATTTAACTTTAAGTGACTCACAAAAATTTGTGTTTTTTGACTTTAAATTGAGAAAAAAATTTATTTTTAAGAAAAAAATTATTTAAAAAAAATTTGCAGATAAATTTTGAATTTAAAAATTGGGTTATTTTGACATATCAGTGGAATTTAAGGAAGTGCATTTAAAAATAAATTTAAAAAAAATTGAACACAAATCAGATTTAAAAATAATAATTGATTTACTCCCATCGGAAGTGAAATTTTTGTTTAAAAATATCAGTAAAAATTTAAAATTCAATCAGCAATAAATCAAATTTGTCTGCAAAAATTTACCATCAATAAATAAAAAAAAACTGGTCAATTTAAATCCATCAATTAAATCAACTCACAGATGTACACATAAAAAATAAAAATTTATATTGAATTATAATTAATTAGAGATGTGCAAAATATATGAATATAAAAAATATATTTAAAAAACTTTAACTGAAAAACTTTCTTTTTTATTGTTTTTTTTTATATGACAAAATTTTATTTTTTGAAATAATTTAAAAATGTTTAAAATCAAAAAAAAAAAAATTGAAACTTGATTTTTTAAAATTTATTGAAAAATACTTTCTTTTAAAATTTATCAAGAAATAATTTTTTTTAAATTTATTATTCAAAAAAATTTTTTTAAATTTTCTTTAAATTTATTTAAAATTTATTATTTATTTTATTTAATTTTTAAAATTAAATTTTTGGATTTGTTTAAAATTAAAAAATATTTTTTTTAACTTACAAAACTAAAGTCAAATTTTAAACATTTAAAACTTTAATTTCTAATTTAATTTAAATTTTAAACTATTTAAACTTTAATTTTTTAACTATTTTAAATTTTTAAAACCTTTTTTAAATTTTTAAAACCTTTTTTAAATTTTTAAATCTTTTTTTTTAAATTTTGTAAACATTTTTTAAATTTTTTAACCTCTTTTAATTTTTTTTAAATGTTTCAAACTTATTTTTTTTAAACTTCAAATTTTAATTTTTTCAACATTTTAAATTTAAAAATTTCTTTTTAATTCTTTTATTCCCATCTCTTTATTTGGGATGCTACAGGAAGGCAAAAACTATAAAGAAATAAAAAGAAAAAAAAAATCCACCGTAAATAAATGCAAAAAAGGACACGTTTGTGCTTAATAGAAAAAGAAAAAAATTATAAAAGAACTAAATAAAATTAAAACTAAACTAAAAAAAACTATTTAAGAGAGAAAAATTTTTCACATTCACTTTTTACACACACAAAAAGCATAAAAATAATAAAAATAAATAAATAAATAAATTAAGCAAAAAAAAATTAAATAAATTCATGAAAAAAATAGAAAATTTTAGAAAAAAATGTCCGCTATTAAAAATAAATTAAATCTTTTTGAGTACCTAACCTCAAAAATCTGCAAAATTTGTCATTCATGTATAAAAAGTCATTCTCAAAAATTACAAAAAATAGTCAAAATTTTCATAAAAATCACAATAAATAAAATAAAAAAATGAGAAAAAGTTTAGAAATCGACGAATGTAAATTAAAAGTATTTAAATGGAAGTAAAAAAAATCGAAATGGAATTTAGTGGAACAAGAATAAATTAAATAAAAGAATGGGGTTCATTCACTAATTACGTAACATGAATAAATCTACTTTTTGACCCCCATCTCCTCTAATTTTAGTAATAAAATGGATATAATTGTCCATTGTTTAAGGTCTAATAAAATTGAACTTCCCATCCTATAATTCCCCTCCTAAGAGTGTTACGTAATAAGTGAATGAACCCCAAGGAGTATAAAAATAATTAAAAATAAGAAAAAAACATTTATGAAGATATAGAAACTGTAAAATTTAAGATAAAAAATAAAAACAATATCAAAAAAAACCTAAATTTAATGACGGAAAATTATTGCTTTTTTAGGGGTTTCTAGATGTAAATGGATATGCAGGACCATGGTTATCGGGAGAGCCCATGGCGCCCATCTTCAGAATTTTCAGCTTCACATAGCTTCTGTTCTTGTATCAGCAAAGGAATTGGGTGTTTATAATATAGATTGCGGTATTTGGCGGTATTTAGCGGCAATTGTATAGATACCGCGGTATTACCGCGAAGTTTCTCAGCCTGGGTCAAATAACTACTCCAGTAGAGTCCACCTTGGTGAAAAGTCTTGAACGAAACCATAAACGTCATACGATTAATAACATCCCAAGAATCTTTTTGGTGTCTCAAATTGCCCAAAACTTGTCTAAGATCTTCAATAACTTCTGTAGAACAGAAGATTGATTTTGGAAAATGATGACAAAGAAACTTGCATGTCCGAATTGGCATAGTATTGCAATACTTCTAGGATCGGCAGCATCCTTATCTGTTCCCAATCTCTTTTTATGATATCTTAGAATCTAATAAAATATAAGTACAGACATCACTTTGATATCTAATTCCAGAAGCAAGAGAAGTAACCGTTTTATATGCACGTGCAGATAATAAGGATTCATCCATTCACTGCGGGGCTTATTTTAAAGTTATAGATTGGTTTTATATGTGACATTCTTCTTGTAAAATAATCCTCTTTTTGGCCCAAATTATTTCATTTAATTCCAAATTGCATCCCCAAGTATTTAGAGTATACCTTACCCTTATCGCTTTCTTCCACTCATACGATTTGAACATTTATAACACCACCTGAGCAGAAAGCATTCTCAGCAGAGCTTTTAAATTGACAAATTGACATCAAACAACTTTGAAAGCCCTTGAATTTGAAAGCTTCAAAATGTCAAACGAGAAAACTTTCTAAAAGCTCATACTTGCATGCTTTTAAAAGTTGGTGCGCAAATGCTTTTAAAAGCTCATGCATGAAAGCTTTTGAATTTAATTCAAAAGTGCAATTGAATATTTAAATGCTTATATTAAACGGTTAATGATGAAGTATGGATGAAGCTTATTTTGATACTTTAATAAAATGACTTAAGGGTTGTGGATGAATGTCCAAGAGGACAAAGAGAGGTGTTGATGAATGCTGCAATGAGACTAAAAGGATGTCAATTGTACAACATTTTATTAATTTATTTTCCAGTCCACAGACACAATAAATGAACAGCACTCAAATATCATTAACAATCTTAATCATACGCTTCTCAAAATTCATAAAATTCCTGTCAAGCTTCTTCTCCAGTCTCTTCTTAAAAATCTGCAATTTCCTATCCCATTCAGGTTTAACACCTGGCTTCTCAGTTGTACTTTTACGGGCATTTATGCTGTATTCCATATTTGATTCCCATGTTGTAAGTTTGCTGTCAAATTTGTCAATCATACCGTCAAGTTCCTCAATATCTTGTTCCAAATTAGTCCCAACAGTCTCATCAAAATTGTCAAATTTAGCACCAATCATGTGTGTCCGGAAGTAAATGTCGTCCGTTTCCAGTTCCTTAATTTTTGTCTCAATTAAATAAAAATTCTCAAGTCGTGTGAATTTTTTGTCATTTTTAAGGTACTCAAGTCGGTCATTAAATGACGGAAAGGATGAAAATTTTGATGACTTGAAGCTTCCTTCGAGGCTGTAAAGCTGGTCTGAGAAGCTCTTGAAGTTGTCGAGCTTTAAAGTATGAAAATCTCTTTGAAGTTCCTTAAGTGTGCTGTTGAGGCTCAAATAGTCAGCATCAAGGCATCGAGCTTTGATCTTCACAATCAGTTCCTTTACAGATGCTGAATCGTAGGCTGGATTTGAATTAAGACATTTATTGGACGAAAAGCTTAAAAATGTCAAGGATGTAAGCTTGTCATAGACATTTGAGTCCACATGCAGGATCCGGTTACGTGACAGAGACATCCACTGCAAATTTGTATTAAAGTCGAAGATTCCTTCCTCAAGAATCCCCAAATTATTTCCTTCCAAGTCCAACACCTTCAAACTCGTGAATGGCTTCATGTCCGTCTGATTCAAATGCCTCAATTGACATTCATTGACCTGAATCACCTGCAATCCAGTAAACAGCTTCTCAATACCATGCACGAAATAATTCATAACTTTATTGCGGACATCAAATGCGTAGACATATCCATTGGAGTAGCTTGATGCATGCTGTCCAGTTACTGTGTCCACATTTAAGTCTTCATTTGAGGTTATGTTGGGGTTAGACTTTACATTACATCGATAGACTCCACCAACAATATGATACGACCATTTTGTGTTAAATTCACAGTCAATGCTTATTGATGATGTGTTGGTGATGTGGTGTAGGAGGCAGATGGTGAGACTGTGGATGGAAAATGAATAAAATTGAGGAATTAAATTGAGAAATTAAATTGAGAAATTGATTTGGAGTCAGGCACACTTTGGTTGATGACTCTAGTTCAGTGGTGAGCAACCTGTGTGTCGCGGTCCAATAATGTACTTCCAAAAATGATTGAAAATGTCATAAACTGTATATCGTGTGGCGAGGCTTACCACTAAAGTGTGCCGCGAAAAATAAAAGGTTATCCATCACTGCTCTAGTTTTTGCATTCAGGGTTGTTTATTCTATAATGTCTATTGATCAATAGAAATGGCACAAGACATCAGATGACCTCTGTTTTGATGGACACCATTCACAACTGTCCCCTCATTGCCTTTAACCCAGTGATGGCAAACCTTTAATTTTTCGCGGAACATCTGGATAATAAGCCTCGATCTAAACTGCACACAGCACACGGTTTGTGGCATTTCCAATAATTTGTGGCAGCACACAAGCGTGCCGCAGCACACAGATTCCCAGCCACTGCCTTAACCAACAACTGCCTTAAACTTAAACCCAACAATCAACTTACAATATAATTTTAAAGTCCATTGCTCCTTGCAGTTAAACTCTATCCAGTTCAATGCAGCACTTAAGTTTCCAGACCGTACTTCCTCTAAACTTGCTGTCAATATGATTGAATCCCTCCAGTATCCTCATCATTTATATATTAATATGCTCATGTTTTACTGACTCTCAAGTTGACTCTCCAGTTGATGACTCTCAACTAGATCCATCCAAACACTGTCATTGGCTTACTCGATCCTTGATTTTACTCAATTCTCAATCTACAAAGTATATAAGTGATAAGACAAAAGTATTATGGATGATGAGACATAAATATTCTTTACCCAATGACCTGATGTCAAATGAAATACTTTTTGGGATTTTTATGAATCATAATTCAATGGAAAAAAACAAGCAAGCACATTATGGGGTGCTGATTATTTATGTCTGTGATTTTTTTAGCTTGATAAGTGCGATGACTTCATTTATTGATAGCATGCTGGCTTGAATTATTCATATTGTATTATATTATGGCTCCAAAAGTCCCAAAAGTCCGGACTCCACTTTGAAGTTCGCCAACTCTGTTTATGACTCTTGTTCCTATATCTAATGCTGTAGTTCCTATTCCTGATCCGCTCTTGAATCTAATATTGCTCAGAGGCCCAATCATGGCTTGAGCTCGTATATTAAGCAGTCTAAGTACATATCTAAATTTCCGAAAATGGGCATATCTGGATATGACTTGGATATGATTGGCTTTGAATCCCAAGTTTGGATCGTTCACATATTACGTATTCAATCACGTTGCTTGAAATGGATAAAAACATACGGCTTGTTTCACTAAAGTGGATTATCCTCGATTTCGGATTATCCACTTGAGTTTTTTGGAAATATCTCAAACAATTTGAGAGTTACATAAATTTTGTTTTTAATTTATAATAATGTGACCCAGCCGTGACAATTCTATATATCTTGATTTTTGTTGGTCCTTAAGATGTATTAATTATTCAATTTCTCAGTCAAATCTACTAGATCTATCACATAGTATATCTTTGAAAACTTTTAAAATGTTGGATATGTTTTTTCAAAAAACTGAAGTGGATAATCCGAAATCGAGGATAATCCACTTTAGTGAAATAGGCCGATAATAATTGAAAGTTCCATAGAGTGAATTGAATTTTAGAGCAATTTTTATCAACGAGGAGAAAATGTCATTGCTGGGACAGAATCTACAGGAGACTCGATGACCAGGAGCTTCAAAAGCTACTTTACGCAGAACAGTGGTGAAAGCAGAAGCCAAGCTCCACATAAAAACATGGTTGCATTTCAATGAGGGAACATTCGAAAATTATGTAGGATTGACAATAGGCATTTTCAGCATTTCATACTTTCTGAACATGCCCTGATCAAATAATAGGGAAGCATTGCATTTGATATTGTAAATTGGCAAGCGGAAGGCAGCGATAGAGCTTGTTTGAGGTGTCATCTGAGAGAGGCCGTGGATCACAATTGATCTGTGCGACCCGCGAAGAATGTAGCTTATTTACTTGCTGGTATCATGCTCCGACTTGGAGCCTAGGATAATACAAAGAGCTATTCATCTGACTCTATTGCTGGTCACATCCAACTGATGTTAATTAGAGAGAACTGAGAGGAAGGAGGATTGAGATTTGGTTACTCATCTCATATAGAGGATGTACAGGATCAGAAAATCAACCCACAGACCCAAATCAAAAAACAGCTATTAGCTTTACTGCTCAAATTCTTTATTTAAAATCCATCAACAATTACAATATTTTATTATTCATCCTTCTTTCCAATCCACGCAATTTCCTGTCAAACTTCCTCATGACTTTCTTACCAAGAACATTGATAGTTCGACCAAATTCAGTCACATTCTCATTGTCCACTTCCAAGTCAACTCCGCTAAGCTTCTCATTAATTTTATCCATAAATGATGAAAATTTTGCCTTAAAATTGTCCAATTTTTCCGTCAGTTCCTCAAGTTTTTCGTCAATTTCCTCAGCTGCTGCTTCATCAAAATCCGTCAATTCTGGTTCGATGTCCTTAACCCTCTGTGTCATATCCTTAACCTCAACATCAGCAATTCTAGTCTTTATTGCGTACATATTTTCCAAACCCAGGAACTTCTTATGATTTGTGAGGTTATGGACATCCTCAATAAATCTTGGAAATGCCGCCCACTCAGAATTCTTAAAATCTTGTTGCAAGCCATAAAGCTTATCCGAAAATTGCTTAAAATTCTTAAGTTTGACTGTCTCAAGTTCCTTACGGACTGCCTTAATTGTATTATTAAGTCTAAGGTATGCTGGATCTTGGCATGCATCTTTAATTTCTATTAAGGCTTGCTTAACAGCACCTGAATCATGAGCAATAACTGGACTTACGCATTTATTACTTGCAAAATTAAGAGTTGTTAATGAGCCTGACTTGTCAAAGACATTCAGGTCCACATGAAGGATCTTATTATGTGCTAATGACACCCAACTCAAATATGAATTGAAGTCAAACAATCCCTGCTCTAAAATCTCAATTTCATTGCCTTCTAAGTCGAGGACATACAAGCTGGTTAGTGGCTTTAAATCTGTTTGATTTACAGCCTTTAAATGACTGTCCTGGATGATAAGTAACTGAGTAGATGCAAAGACAGTAGCGATATCACGTGGAAAGTATTCAACAGTCATGCCTCGAATGTCGATTCCATAAACCTCAGCATTTGTTCGGGTTAATGTTTTAGTGACGTAATGGTTCCTGTAACTACCATAGCTATAGTCATATCCATATTCATACACCTGCTTCTGATAGGTTTCATGTGTACCGGTTGCTGAGTCCATTTTTGCATCATCATATGATGTAATGTTCAGCTTGCCCTTCACTTGACATCGATAAATAGCTCCAAGCACTTGGTATGTCCAGGCTTTATTGTAGTTACAGCTGAGAGCAATTGATGATGTTGGATCGAAGACATAAAGCAGGCAAACAAGCAAACTAGATAAAATGAGATAAATGCTTAATATCGAGTCACAAATCCTGTTTTAAGCATCCTTACCTAAACACTTTCAGGTCCATGTTAACAAGTATTGAGGAACTCCTTCAAAATGTCTTTAATCATCTGAGATTTCATTCAATTTATACTCATTTGGCTCGTATGTTCAATCTCAGTTGATAGCCAATCACAATGATTGTTGGATGATTTTATATACATACACGTAGTCACTGTTGCTTACTCATTTACTTCGCTGGCTGTATAGATCAATTGTGAATCATGACGTCCTTCAGATGCTGATTTAAAATGGCTCTATAACTGGCTTCTACTATGACTATGATATTATGACTTAGTACCATAAATCGTGGATAATATCATACCTATTGGGTGACATTCCACAATGCCATCTAGGACAATTTTTCGACGATCATTCTGAAAGTAATACATTGGAGTCAATGTCCTTCCTATTTATCATCCGTCCCCTAATTTTAACGTTTCATAGAAGAAAACTTAACAGTTTAACTTCCTTACCGACCTCACCCCCTTCTTTGATATATCAATTTACTAATTTTCATAAGATCACCAATCTTAACTATGTGTCTACTGAGTGCTGTGGTCTAACTCATGAGATCACATTAACATAATACATAACATTCAAATGACTCAATCCAAAAAGTCCTATAGAAGAAAAACAAAGTATTTCATTTTAGATCCACATGTTTATGTGGAAATAAACCCACCAGGGGCGTAGCCAGGGAGGGGCCATTTCGGGGACGGACCCTTCCTCCGAGGATTGAAAAACCGTTTATTTTGTAACGTATATTTTATTTTTAAATTTTCGTTAGCTTTTTAAAAAAATTCAAAAAATATAAGTCGGGCCCGTCTATGGAACTTCCTGCCAACTCTGTATAACATGCCATCTTATCAGCCCTAACAACAGCCAATACATAAAGTCTTACAATCTGTGATTAAATAAACAAAAATAAGAAGTAGGAAAAAAATCCCCAATGATTAATTCGTGTCATTCAGGATTTGTAAGAGGATTGACCAAAATGAGAGCAAAAAATATACGCAATTTAGTATAAAATAGCAGCCTATTTTAAAGGAAGTAAATCAGTCGATTGAGGCATTTCAAGGAAATATCCTCAAAGAGTCAAATTCAATTCCCTGCCTTGGACAAAAAATTTAAGACAATGGACCTAAAAATAGCATTGTAAGTTATAATTCCATCTATTGTTGAGGATCAGGCACTCCAAAAGCTGTATGGGTGGCACATACGTAGACATTGGAGTGTCTGATCCTTGTCTATTGTGATCTAAATGTTCTAGATCATGAGGGTATATAGGATGGTGTGTGTTGATGTCCAGTGGGGTTTCTCAAAGCCTTGGTCTCGACACATTAAGACCAGGAACATGTCCCGAAAAGTGTCCTAAAGTGTTGCATGAAGTCTCGGTTTCGTCAAATTCACAAGACAGAGACCGGAAAGTGCTTTGAATTTTCATCATGCAATTCACCATTTATACCCACCACCCTCCCCCTCCTGCCTATATGGTCATACCCAAATCTCCAGAACAGAACACAATGACAGCAAATTAAGCATAAACCTAATAATTCTAACTGAATCTTGACATCCCCACAGCCTAACCATCTGCATCCTTCAACTCTTCAGCCCATCAAGTCAGTCATTAACTATAGACTGTGACTACAACTCCAAATAGACGTACCAAATTGTCGGAGCTGTTTACCGTTGTGAGGTCAAGAACAACATTAACATCACAGCAGCTGATGAGTACACAATCAGCAAGCAATCAGGAACACATGTGTCAGGCTATGTCAATTCAAATGTCTATGGACTTGACATTCGTAATAAAATTGTCAAGTACTTCCCGCAAGGCATTGAAAAGATCTTCACAGCACTGACCTTAATCCTCATTAATGACGGGCACTTGAAGGAGATCCATCAAAAAGACATTAAGCCATTCCCGAGTTTAAAGGTTCTTGACCTGCAAGGCAATGACATTGGAATTATTGAGGAAGGAACTTTTGACATGAATACAGCATTGCAGTATGTCTGGTTGCCAAGAAATAAGATCCTGCATGTTGACTTGACAGTCTTTGATAAGCTTACTGCCCTGTCCACATTGAGCTTCTTTAAGAATAAATGTTTGGACACAGACGCATCATTTGATTCCGCGACAGTTAAGCAGCTGATTGTGAATATTAAGGCATCGTGTAATGATGCTGACTACTTAAGTCTTAATGATACGATGAAGGCACTCCAAAAGGATCTAAAGACATTGAAACTTGACAATTTTGAGGACTATTCAGAACGTGTTGAGGAACTGGAACAAAATTTTCTTAATTCTAAATTTTCATATTTTACGACTTTTGAGGCACGACTTGAGGCACTCAAAAATGATCCAAAATTTACAGAAATTGAAAATTATTATAATTTAAAGAAGCGGATAGACGATTTAGAGACGGAGGACATAGCTGATAAGTTAAAGGAAATTGAGACAGAGCTGGAGAAGTTTGAAGGCATGACAAGCACAAAATTGGGACAAAAGGTTGAAGATTTTGGTAAGAAACTTGATGAATTCATTAAGGACACAACAGACAGGATGACAAAGGTACAGGATGCTATGGGAATCTCGTCGAATGGAACGTCAGTGGCTACGCCAAGTGGAGCTAATTTGAATGCAATTTTGAATGAATATGAAGGTAAATTGAGTAAAAATGTTGAGAAAAAGCTCACAGCACTTGAGAATAAGATTAAGCAGATGATTAAAGACATGTAAATTTGATGGAGGTTGTTCAGCTTTTATTGAATAAAATTTTTTAAATTGTGGTAATAGTGTAGTTGCAAATATTCATGATATTCCTGATATTCCTGGATATTCCTGAAGCTTTTACTCAAAAGCTTTATTGAGCTTTGACATAAAAGCTTTTTTGAGCTTTCAATCAAAAGCTTCATTGAACTTTCATTTAAATGCTTTTTTGAAATTTCAATCAAAAGCTAGCTTTAGATTTCACTCAAAGGATCCTTTAAGCTTTCTGAGAAAAGCTCTCAAAAGCTCTCTTCCAATAGCTCTCTCTCTCGAAAGCTAGCTCAGAAACTCACTCTCTCAAAAGTTCACTCTCTCAAAATATTAATCTCTCAAAAGCTCTTGCTCTCAAAAGCTCACTCTCTCAAAAGCTTAATCTCTCAAAAGCTCACTCTATCAAAAGCTTAATCTCTCAAAAGCTCTCGCTCTCAAAAGCTCACTCTATCAAAAGCTTAATCTCTCAGAAGCCCTCGCTCTCAAAAGCTCTCAAATGCTCTTAAAAGCTTTATCTCTTTTTATATCAAAAACTCCTTTAAAGCTTAAAGCTCAAATTCAATCCAATTCCCATCCTAATAAAGCTCAAAAAATTCTTAAAAGCTCAATAAAAGCACACAAAAAGCTTCAAATTAAAATTTAATTTTATTTTTAAAAATTTATTCAAAAAATTTACTCAGGCAGCAAAGATTCCAGTGGAATCAACTCCAACACCTTATTCATCTCATCCCTAATAAGTTTTGCATAAGTTCTCTCAATGTATGGATATAAAATAGGAATGGCTATATCATGAACTCGATGTCCGGATTCTAAAGCAATAAACTTCTTATCGGAACTCAACGAGATATCCAAAATATTCAGGAATTCAATTCCATTCTTCCAAATTCGTTGAAATTCAAAATGTAAAAAAGCTCTTGTGTTCCTGTATCGTGACTTGAATGATCCATTAAAGTTAACACCTAAAAGATTAATTGAGCCTGAATAGACACCAGTGTCGGATATTTTTGGAAATAACATTGTAATATCAGCTGTTAAGGTTCGTTCATTGATGCTATACTTTTCAACTTTATAGTTTGAGAGTCCAAGGACGGTCATGTTGTTGGTGATGACCTGGAATATTTGACCGGTTCCAAACACGTGGCTGTGGATGAAAGAAAAGATTAATTGAGAAATTTTGAGGTTCAGGTGCCTTCACATTTGAGTTTTGAAGTTCATGTGCCTTCACACTAGAATTTCATGGTTCAGGTGCCTTCACACTAGAGTTTTGAGGTTCAGGTGCGTTTATACTTGAATTTTGAGGTTCAGGTGCCTTCACACTAGAATTCAAGGTTCAGGTGCCTTCACACTTAAGTTTTCAGGTTCAGGTGCCTTCACATTACAATTTCATGGTTCAGGCGCATTCATACTAAAGTTTTGAGGTTCAGGTGCGTTTACACTAGAATTTTGAGGTTCAGGTGCCTTCACAATTGAGTTTTGAGGTTCAGGTGTCTTCACACTCGAGTTTTGAGGTTCAGGTGCCTTAACACTAGAATTTTTAAGGTTCAGGTGCCTTCACACTAGAATTTTTGAGCTTCAAGTGCCTTCACACTAGAATTTTTGTGGTTCAGGTGCCTTCACATTTGAGTTTTGAGGTTCAGGTGCCTTCACAATTAGAATTTTGAGGTTCAGGCGCCTTCACATTATCACCATACATAAATTACCGTATTAATACTTACTTCTGTAAATTTAATGGATCCAATGGCTGTATCTGTATCTCAGGAAACCAGTTTCCAGTTGCAAGTTCATATTTGACATTTTCGAATGCATTTATTAAGCATTTTTCAAGGTTAGCATCTGATCGTCGGCATGGTGCATTGTATTGAATGACTGAAAGATAATTAAATTAATAATAATTGACGTATGAATGGTCATGTGCGACTGTCGAAGGAAATGAGTGCTGTAAATGGCATTTTGTGTAATTTTATGATAATTGAAGTGGGAATTTGTGGATTTTTGGGGATATTAATCTGGGATTTAGCAAACTTATGAAGGATTTGAGCTTAATTTTGAAAGTATTTGGACGTAAATTGACGGATTTTCAAAAAAATTCCAAAAAAATGTTTAAAATTGTAAATTACATCACATAAAATCACTGGACTTACTGTTTTGAGATGATGCAAAATTTAAAATTATTGATGAAATTATTAAAATTATTTTCATGATTTTAAGGTTCTTAATTGCAATTTTTCACTTAAATAACTTGTGATTTAAATTAAATTTATAACTTTTCTTAGTTTTTTAATGTTTTTTTTTAATTTTTTAGTTTTTTTTGCATTTTTTATGTTTCTAAAAAAAGTTTTAAAATTTTAATATAATTAAATTTTTTAAAAATAATTTAAAATATTTTAAATTTATTGTTATAAGTTTCAAATTTTTTTAAATGTTTTTTTTTTAAACTCAAATTTTTTTTTAATTTTTTTAATAAAAATTTTTTTAAAATCTTTAAAAATTTTTTTAATTTTTTCAAATTTTTGAAAATTATTTAAAGTTTTTTCAAATTCATTCTAAGTTTTTCTATTTTTTTTTTTAAATTTATAGGTTATTAAAATGTTTTTTCTAATTTTTAAAAAATTTTAGTTTTGATTTTCTTTAGTTTTTTAATTTTTATTGTATTTTAAAGCTTTTATATAAATGTTCTAATTTTTAAAAAAATTTAAAATTTTTTAACTTTAAAATTATTTAAAATTAATCAAAAGTTTTGAATATTTATTTAAATATTTTTAATCAATTTTTTATTTTTTTTTTTAATTTTTAAATTGTTTTTGATTAATTTTTCAAAGTTTTTTTTTTTTTTAAAAAAAAACTCTTAAAAATTTTTTAATTTTTATTAAATTTTAAAATTATTAAATTTTTTTTATTTAATTTTTTAAAATTTTTGAAACTTTTTTTAAAAAACTGAAATTATTTAAATTTTTTAAAAATTCATTTAAATTTTTTTTTTTTAAAATTTCTCAATTCAATTTTTTAATTTTTTCAATTTTACAATTTTACAAATTTTCTAACATCAATCCACAAATTTCACCAATTTTTTCACAAACTATCCAAAAATATCCCTTTTTTAAAATCCATTAATTTCACTTTTATCGACACAATAACCAAACAGTCAAGCCACAACAGACTCCGATGAACTGCAAATATAAACTAAAAGATTTAACGCATGCAACTTTATGTACCTTTATACATTATTATGCATTACTTATATAGGTCAATGTAACTTGAATGAAATTCTTCTTTTTATCCATTCTGCATTGGATAGACGGTGCGTGGTCTTGATGAATCAGAAGGAGATAATGATGAGGAATTGAGCAATAATTTGGCACGTAATGGAACTAGTTAAATGAGACTTGAACCTTAATCTTTGAGGGATTTTGTGGCTATTTCTCAAATGAACCCACTTTATTGCCGTTCCTCAACTTGCCTTGCCCAGAGTTGGATATGCAGTCCATCCCAAGAAAATCTCATTCCAGTCATGCCTCATTCATCCTTTACGACTGCAAAATTTAACATTATTGCCATTGCCTGTTATCAATATAAAATATAAATGAATAAATTAACTGACCAACCAGCCAGTTGGTAGGAACAAGTTGTTGCTGTCGAGTTGACCTTCACCTTTTTTTTTGCTGTAATTTATTTCATTTCTCTGACTTATGTGGCTTGTAATTGTGATGATACACTCTGATATATCTCTTAAGTGCATTTTATGATTACAAGTCAGTTAATCGATCTTAAGCAGTGCTGCACAACCTTTTATTTTTCGTGGCACACCTTGGTGGGAAGCGTCGATCGAAACTACATACTGCAGCTGATTTACAGCATTTTTAAAAAAAGTTGGCGGGACGCAAGTGTACCGCGGCACACAAGTTGTCCACCACTGGCCTAAAATCTGCCATCAAGCTATCGTGATTCTGATATTGTGATAAATTTGAACCGAATCCAATTTAAGTCAACTAATGTTGAGTAAAATGCCGAAGAGTTCGGTCCTGACCGACGTGAGTCTGGTCTAGACATGTCCTTCCGCTTTTACTTACTTACTTCCATGGGGGCAAATTGCCACATTTAGAATTCGTCAAAAGTTGGATCTGCCTTTAGATAAATTCTGCCAGATTCAAATCCCAGCACTTTTGCATCGTTGCTCACACAGCAATCTCAAAAGCTCTTTGGTCTACCTCAAGATATCTTCCGTTTTTGGTGCAAAGTCTCAGGATCTTCGAGTTTTTGGGAATAGCTGCTACAGGGGGATTCTCAGAATATTATGGACTGGGGATCCAACGGAATGACCATCGAATGAAGTTTTATTAAAAAGAGCTGGCCAGGAAGTCATCAATCGAGAAGTTCAATTGCGTTAATGTTGCTGGATAGGTCACACACTTCGAAAACCGCAATAATATTGTAGCTGTGGGTGAGACACAAGCTTGCTATACTGCCATTGGTTGGAATCCACAGGGAAAAGGTGTCCAGGCGTCCTCTAAAAGCAACATGTCGTAGGACGGTAATGAAAGAATGCCAATTAGATGTCAAAAGTGAGAATTTGTACAAGCTCTGTGATACAGTCAGCAATTGAGTCAGATGGAAAGCATTTTGTAGCAACTTCTAGGCTTGGAATAAGTAAGTAAGTAAGTAAGTAAGTTAGCAGTGAGATGTGAAAATTAGGCATGATTTTGAATTGAGCATTGGATCTTTGGCACGTAAGGCCAACGCTGTTAATGATGCCATTTCACTGCTGTATTTAAGGACGTAACCAAAAAGTATTTTAAAAAAAGTATTTTAAAAATTACACTGTTTATAAATTCCTGTATCCATTGAGAATAACGACAAATAATCGAGTAAAATTATCAAAAAATAACGGTCAATTTTAATTCAAAAACTAAAAACTCATAACCTTACAAATTAACTAGTTTTTAATTCTGTTGAAGGTTGATGGGAGGGGGGGAGTGGTTGATGTCCCAAATGGGCTACCCCTGCCTATATCCAATGAGAATCACGACCTGTAATCTAAAAAAGTAATTTTAAAATTTAAAAAAATAACGGTCATTTCAAATTCAAAAACTAAACTCTCTTTTTTTTTGAATAAATTTTTTGATGTTTTATTAAATTTTTTTAAAACTTTTTCAATATTTTTCATCAAGTTAATTAAAAATTTGTATTTGTTGTTGTTTCATAATTATTTCTTTTTTTTTTGTTGTTGTTTTTGTGAAAAAAGACAAATTTTTTTTACTTCTCAATCGTATTTTTTTTTTGTTTTTTTTTTTTGTCCAAGAAATTATTATTATTTATTATTATTATTATTATTTTTTTTTAAGAATGAAATAAGAAACAAAAAAAGAACACAAAAGAGACGCTCGCGGATCGTTGGACTAATAAAAAATAATTATTAAAAAAAAAGGTAGGCTGATGAAGGAGTTTAAAGTGTAAAAATCAAGACAAAAAAAATTTCAAAAATCTCTCTGAGAACTTTTTTTAATTTTTTTTTTTAATTTCCATTCCGCGAAATTTTCGGGGGGCATTCTGTTTAGCTGAGTGACGGGAAGTCGCGTTCATCGTCGACCTTTGGCGCATGTTGACCTTCATTGGTGCCTCGTTGGAAGCGCTGTCTACGCTGTCGTCGTTGACCATCTGATCCGCCAATTGGTCCAGTTGATGCTGGTCCGGCAACGGCAGCAGCAACACTTGCACCGGGTGGTGGTCGATTTTCAACAACATTACCGACATTTTCAGCACCACCGGCAATATTCTCGCGTGGTGGACGACGACGATTTTGCTTTGGTCCACCGCCAACACCGGCACCTGGTCCACGTCGTCCTAAACCGCCACGTCGTCCATCATTGAAATGAAATTCAATGTCTAAGACTTGCTTCTTCTTACCATCGGCGTCCTTTTTACCATCATCCTTCTTTAATGCAGTCGATTCTTCCATTTTCTTGTCCAATTTCTTCATATTATCCCATTTTGGATCGTCTTCACCTTCGCCAGCTTTTCGGATATTGTATTGTGGTTGAAGCAATTGAGCTCGTCTCTGTGCCTTGTATTCGTCCAATGTCATTTCCTTTGGCTCCTAAAATTAAAAAATATTTATTAATTTTTTTTTTGAGGTTATGAATTTGATTTTTGAGGTTATAATTAAGATTTTTGGCTTTTGTAGTAAATTTTGAGGTTATGGTACTGAATTTTGAGGTTATATTTATGATTTTGAGGTTATAATCATGATTTTTAAGGGTATATTCGGAATTTTGAGGTTATGTAGTGAAATTTTGAGGTTATGTAATTGAATTTTGAAGTTAAGTAGTGAAATTTTGAGGTTATAGTAATGAATTTTCAGGTTATTTAGTAATTTTTTTAAGTTATTATCATAATTTTTAGGTTATGTTCTGATTTTTGAGGTTATGTAATGAAATTTTGAGGTTATGTAACGAAATTTTGAAGTTATAATTATGATTTGGAGGTTATAATACTGAATTTTAAGGTTATGAATTAGATTTTTTAGATTATAATCAGGATTTTGAGGTTATATCACTGAATTTTCAGGTTATGTAGTAATAATCATGGTTATAATCATGATTTTGAGGTTATTGTACTGAATTTTGAGGTTATGTAATGAAAATTTGAGGTTATAATCCTAAATTTTGAGGTTATAATCCTGATTTCGAGGTTAAAGTCCTGAGTTTTGAGGTTTTAGTCATAAATTTGAGGATATTGAACAAAATTTTGAGGTAATGTATCGAAATTTTAGGTTAAAATCATGATTTTTTGGCTATGGTACCGAATTTTGAGGTTATAACACCAAATCCCAAGGTTATATCAACTCCCCAACCCAACACAATTTCCCGATTCTTACCTCTGGTGCCGCTGGTTCCTCAACAACTTCTTCGCCTTCCTTTTCACCGCTCGTATCCTCGCCATCTGTCACTGGTTTATTCATATCATCAATATCCGTCTTATGTGTTCCCCAATTATGAGCACCGCCACCATCGCGCTTATCAACAGATTTAACTCCCGTCTTGTCACTTCCCGATTGCCTATCGCGTCGTTTACCATCAAAGTTTCGTCGATTCCTATTGTTATTATTATTGTTACGTGATTTATCCATTTGATTTTGTTGTCCATCAGTTCCATTTGCTACTTGTCCATTAAGTTCACGATTTTTACGATTATTGCGTTCTTCGCGATTTTCGCCGGCTGGTCTCTGAGCAAAATTTGGACGTGGTTGACCGTTTTGAGTGATTGGTTTGTTTTCTAAAAATTGACAATAAAAATTTGAGGTTAGAAATCTTGATATTTTTAAGGTTATAATGATATTAAAGTAAATTTGGATGTAGTCATGACATGAACCTTCATAATATTATATTCCGAGAATTTTTCACACATATTTAACGTCTGCGCCACGAAAAAAATAAACAACATTTTCTTAATTAACTCTAATTAAATTAATTTTCAATAATAATATTGATTCAAAAATATTTAAGAATTTTCTGGATTTAATTTTGATTACATTTAAGAATGTCAGGCTATTGCTAGAACAATAGTAAAGTTAGACCACCAACCCATCCCCTCCCCTACCCCTCGGAATTTCTACAAAGATGGCATCCACCACCCTTCCGTCCTACCTTCCTCAATAACATCCCTATCATCCATACACAGATGACACAGCTATAGATAAGTTAGCTACACTAAGGAGTAATAGACAGTAAGGGGCTCATTGTCCACATTGCAATGGCTCAAATTCATCATTCAAGTCAAGCATGTATATAAAAAATATCAGAAATTCTGCCACAGCATTGATAAAGAGTCAAGACTCGGTTTCAAAACAGCCCCAAGAATCAGTGTCGGTTTGTGTTTCCCGAAAATTCATTCAAGACATCGGAATCCCATAGTTCCGATAAATCGATGAAACGTTCATAAAATTCAATACAGTTACTGTCAGTCCTTCTAACAAAGAAGGCACAGTGGAGAAACACAAAGCTGTACTAGCTAGTTAGCTTAGCGTTTACCGGTCATAAAGTGACTTTGGGGTGCCTTAGCGAACATTTTGTGCTGTTCGAGACATTAATCTTGTCCTACACTTGACGTGTGTCTGACCTGAAGTCGGAATTTCATCAAGACTGGTTTCAGACCAAAGCTTAGCTTGCCTAAAACCAGAGGACTCCATCCGGAGTTTTTGAACTTTTGGAGTCCGGACTTCAAGGATAGAGCTGTCTTCAGCCATTCCCTACGTGCAGGAATGGCCCTTTCTGCGCCCCAGAGCAAGGATGTAAGGAAGTAAGCATTTTCAGAACTATTTATGAATTTAGTCTGAAAACAAGTGAAGAGAGTAGGTGGTTGACCCAAAAGACGTGCCTCTACCTCTAAACTTTGTCATATTCATACGATAAATTGATAGATTCCCAACTCTGCAGATTGCATGATCCAGGGTATGTCAATATAGTGTACCTAACAACAATTTGTCTATCACGAGTCACACCAACCTACTTGAAGTGGTTAGGACAGCGAAAAAGCGCCCATATTCAACCAGACTTGTCCCTGGAATTGAACCTTGGTCTTTAGGATCGATAGGCTGACTACGCTACTGCTGCTTTTTTGCTGATTTCTAACATATTCATGCAAAAGTTTGTACAAAAAAAAAGATGATTTAAATTCACATTTTTCATCTCTTGCGTAAATAAAGCAGCAGAACTGAATGAACAAAAAGAGCTGAGTGGAGATAACAAAAAAAAAGTACAAAACGGCTGTATTTTCTCAAATAAAATTGAGATTCTTGTTTGCCTGACTATTTGATGTCTTTTTGAATGATGTGCAATATTTTGAGGATTAAAAGACAGGCTGAATGGTGACTTTTGAGGATTATAAAGTCTTTTGAGTATGAATGATGGATTAAGATGCTGGAATTGTGTGAATATAGTTGAATTTAAGGGTACCGGCATGTTATGCTGTTAAGTTGACTGAATTAAGGCTCAAAAGTCCCACAAAATTAGTTCAGGCATCTGAATTTTGGATAATTGTTCAAATTAATGTCTGTGCCTTGATGCCAGACAGTCTCAAATTCGAGAAATTGCAACTTTTGATACTAAATTCACATTATAATTGGATATCCGTAGGGCATATCCAAAATTTGTTAATTTTCCCAATCAAATACAAAATTTTGACTCTATTTTAAACTCACATTTAGAAATATACACAAAATATACATGCTTATTCGTGGGCGTAATCGCTAATTAGAAGCACTGATATGATAACAGAAATGCAAACATTGTTGAGTAAGTGCTGCTTTAGCATGCCTTAGTCACTTTAGACTCAAAAAGAGAAACTCGTTTTATGGATAATTTAATTAGGTATTAGACATTAGACTTAGACTGGGTACAGCTATATGGAGATGGTAGACTCTAAGAGTCGAAATCCTCTAGGATGGAATCCACAAGGGAAACGACGTCCTGGAGTTCCAACAGCAACATGGTCACAAGGAAGGCCTTTTGTAGAAACCTAGGCTTAGCCTAGGCTCCACCTAGGAGCATGGTTCCAGTAAGTAAGTAAGGAATCCGAATCCACTGGACTCTAATCGGACTACAAAGTCCGACTTCATTTCCGGTCTGCATGGATTTGTAGCAAAGTTGACAGAAATACCTTTTAGAGTCGTACTCTAATGTCGTTGGGATAACCATCGGAACTCCGTTGCAGTCGGACTTCAAGAGTCACAGACACCTGTGACAGGCAAAAACCGTACAAACTATCAATAATTGAGGCAATATGATTAAACAAATGAGCCTGCTCATGATTATGCTCCTTGTCATTTCGGCTCTATTGTGAACTTTGATACTTTTAAGGGGTAACAGTCGATTTATAATATTTAATTGTAGCCATAAACATTAAAGTTGTTGGTAATTAGAGACTTTTTATTGTTCGCAGTTTGAATTTTGAGCAATAATTCTGAAAATCTATTAAACAAGACCTTGTAAAGTTTAAGGCTAAGATATGGATTCAATGATCCGAAGATATGAATTTAGTAAGAACTAGAGTTGGCAAGCGGATAGAACCAGCTTTAGGCGACATCTGAGGGATACCATGGATCACAGAGTTGGCATGGCTTTTTGGAATCTACGCTCAAACTTTGGTGTCTCAACCCCCTTTTAAGCATTACGTAACAAGTGAACGACTCCAAGCTCTAATTCATCAAATGACTGTACATTGTTTATCTGTCATTTTTGGCACATATTTAGTCATTCCTAATTGTATTATGTCTAATGACATAACAATTTGTCACATATTTTAAAGCAAAAATGTCACTTGTGTCTATTTATAGGTGATGATTAGGATAACTAAGAAGAAATTAAAGGCTGAGTTAGTCATTCTTGGATTAGAAAAAAGATGGAAAATTGGAGCATTTTTTTGTGATTATAGGAAGTGAAAAGAGGGTAAGGGGGTGGCTGGGGTGGCATCTGTCGGGGTACCAAGAGGACTTGCTACTCCATTTTAGTTGATACAGCATAAAAAATGCTCAATATTCAAGGGTATGGTAAAGGAACATGACTGGTACGGTACAACGGTGCAACGGGTATGGTAAAGAGGTACACCATAGGTACAGTAAACGTGCCGTACCCAAGGGTCAGACACTCCAGAGGTACAGTAAGTACAGTATTGACCCTTAGAAGTACCATCAACCCCAGGATGTCCATTAAAATATCCACAAAAAGATCCCATCCTAGACCGTCTGACCCAATATTATTGACTACCCTTGGATTGCCCCCACCTTATTATTTAAGCATGCAACATTCTTTTTATTTGCAAAAATATTCAATAAATTTCTCATTCATAATTTATTTTTTTTTTTCAATTTATTCTTGCAAGTGGTTCACATTTTCAATTTTGTTTGATGATTGATTTGCTAGCAAAATATGGCAAAAAAATTCTCAATTTTAAAATAAAACTTTTTTTTTTTTGTTCGATTTTTGTCATCAAAAATGCAATGTAAAAAAATGAACTAAAAATAAATTAGTTTTTCCATTGCAGCTGTGAATATTTTTGGTATAGGGAGGTATTTTAATTGGATTTTAGAGGTTATGTGGGTTATATCCTGGACTTTAACAAATTCTTGATCTTCAATTAGGAATATAACCCCAAAATTGACCACCTAACCTCAAAATTGGATATTTTAACCTCAAAATTCCGCAACTTAACCTCAAAATTCCACAATATAACCTCAAAATTGGCAATTTAACCTAAAAATTTGACAACTTAACCTTAAAATAAGCAAGTTAACCTCAAAATGAGCAACTTAACCTCAAAATTTGACAACATAACCTCAAAATTGGACAACTTAACCTCAAAATTGGACAACTTAACCTCAAAATTCAACAACTTAACCTCAAAATTGGACAACTTGACGTCAAAATTTGACAACTTAACCTCAAAAATGTACAACTTAACCTCAAAATTCAGCAACTTAACCTCAAAACTTGGCAACTTAACCTAAAAAATTGCAACTTAACTTCAAAATTGGCAACATAACCTCAAAAAACGAAACTTAACCTCAAAAATGAGCAATATAACCTCAAAATTTGAATCCTTACTATTCTATAATCAACTATTAATAAAGTACCCAAAGCCCACCCAATCAGTCAACTAAAATTCCACAAAATAAAAAAAAATTTGCCAATTTCAAAAATCAGCACGTGCTTATTTCCCTTACAATTTCCACACATCTCCACCACCTCTACAATTCACTTCATTCAACATAAAAAAAAAAAAAAAAATTTTTGTGTTCCTCTCATCCTCACTCGCATTTTTATTTTTATCATCAACTGAAATGGAAATGCGAAAGATGATCGTTGAGCAGAACAGAACAGTAAGAAAAAGAAGTAGTGAACTCTCATGTCATGAATGTGGTTGTATGTAGCGTATGTGCGTATGTGATGAACATTATAATACTGACATAGAATGTGTAAAATTGAATAAAAGTAAAAAAATTATGTCACACAGACCGTGGTTAAGTGACGATGAGATTTAAAATGAAAGGAAAAGTATCGGAATTGACACTAAAATGTTTGATTTCTTATGGCTATAAAATGGTGTTGTTTGGGTATTTTGAGGTTATGATATTGTTATGTTTATGATTTTAAAGCTGGTTCTTACTATGTATTATGTGCGTAGATGTATGTCTGATTTTTAAGGTTAGAATTGACCGTTTCATATATTTCAAGGTTATGTTATATCATTTGAAGTATTTTGAGGTTAGACTGGATCATTTGAACAATTTTGAGGTTAGACTGGATAATTAGATTTATTTTGAGGTTAGACTGGATAATTTGAACTATTTTGAGGTTAAACTGGATCATTTGGACTATTTTGAGGTTAGACTGGATCATTTGGACTATTTTGAGGTTAGATTGGAAAATTAGAACTATTTTAAGGTTAGACTGGATCATTTGAACTATTTTGAGGTTAGACTGCATAATTTGATTTATTTTGAGGTTAGAATGGATAATTTTAACTATTTTGAGGTTAGACTCAATAATTTGAAATATTTTGAGGTTAGACTGGATCTTTTAGACTATTTTTAGGTTAGACTCGATCTTTTGAACTATTTTGAGGTTAAACTGGATGATTCAAACTATTTTGAGGTTAGACTTGATAATTTGGACTATTTTGAGGTTAGACTGGATGTTTTGAGCTATTTTGAGGTTAGACTGGATCATTTGAACTATTTTGAGGTTAGACTGGATGTTTTGAGCTATTTTGAGGTTAGACTGGATGTTAAAAGCTATTTTGAGGTTAGATTGGATCATTTGAACTAGTTTTAGGTTAGACTGCATATTTTGAGCTATTTTGAGGTTAGACTCGATCATTTGAACTATTTTGAGGTTAGACTGGATCATTTGAACTATTTTGAGGTTAGACTGGATAATTTGAACTATTTAAAGGTTAGATTTGATCATTTGAACCATCTTGAGGTTAAATTGGATCATTTAAACCATTTTGAGATTTGAAATCTGCAACTATTAATCCTAACCCCAAATCCCTCCATTTCTAACCTCAAAAAAAATCAATTTTTCTTCAAAAACCACGTGAACCAAGTTTTTTATCTCAATATTTATTTTTGTATTTTCTCAGAACAAAAAATAAAAAATTTCTCATTTCTTTTTACACTTCTCACCATAGTCTCTACTTTCCTCATCATACCAAAGTATTTGTGAACTTCCTTACATTCTCACTGTAGAACAAGAGACGAGAAAGAAATAAAAAAAATGAAATGAAAAGTGAAGACATGAAATTTTTTTGTTCAATTTCTTTTGTTGTGGTTCGCATTTCTTATTTGAATGGATTTATATGAAGTAATTGGTGAGGCTTCGTTTGAACATTTATTTTTTCAGTAATATTGAGCCATTGGGTCAGCATTGTTTGTTGTTATGCGAATTTAAGTGGTCAAATTTTGAGGAATTGAGGATATTTTGATGGAAAATTAAGGAAATATTTTGGGTAATTTAGAGATGATTTGGATTGATTGGGTACACATGGGTTGGGGGTAGTCAGTCAAGAGGAGTCGGATGAATTTACGTTGAGTCAGAGATAGTCAGGAAGAATTAAATAAGGTCAGGAAGAGTCACAAAGTGACAGAGAGAGTCCAGAAAAGTCATAAGGAGTCCAATAGTGACAATAAGAGTCAGGGATAATCCAGAAGGGTTAAAAGAAGTCAGGGAGAGTCAGAAAGAGACATAAAGATTCCAGAAGAGGTCCAAGGGAAGCCAGGAAAAGTCAGTAAGAGACAGAAAGACACATTAAGATTCCAAGAGAGTCAAGGGAAGCCAAAGAGAGTTAGGAAGAGTCAAGAACAGTCAGTGAGAGTCAGGGAGAGACAGAGGGAATTAAGGGGAGTCAGGAGGAGCCAGGGAGAGTCAAGGAGGGTCAAGGGAAGTCAGAAGTAATCAAGACGAGTCAAAGAGAGTCAAATGGAGTCAAGAAGAGTCAGATGAAGTCAGGAAAAGTCAAAGAGAATCAGAAAAAAGACATAAGGATTGCAGGAGAGTCAGGGAGAGTCAAAAGGAATCAAGTGAAGTCAGGATGAGTCAGAAAGAGCTCGGAGTAGTCAAAGAGAGTCAGAGGAAAGCAAGAAGAGACATAATACATCAGGATAAGTCAGGGATCCCCTTAACCTTAAAGGTAGACCTTCATTTGATCAACTCTTCCCCCCAATCCCAAACCCCCAACCCTCATAACAATGAAGAACCCACCTTATCAGCAGCAAACTCTACCCAAAAATCCCCTTATGTATAAAATATGTTACATAACAACCGAACGACTCCAATATTAACATATCAAATCAATTAAATGTCCCAATTAATCGTGAATGACTTTTAATTAGTTTCAAATATTTTTTTACGTTTTTAACAACATTTGTGTATACTGCTTTACATTCCATACAAGTCATTGATGCGATCTTGACATTATCAAAGCCAAATTAATGTTTTTTATGTTTTAAATTAAAATTGTTGGTGATAATGAAGATGTTGTGGCTTTATGAGTGCGATTATGGTGTAATTTGTGGATGTTGTTGGATAACGTTGAGATTTTGGGGTCGGATTTTGGGTTTGTCAAGGCATAATTGAGATGAAGATGGGATTTGTAATGGATAAGTGAGGGATGACCTTGGCCACATGTACTGAAAATTGATACAAAATTGGCTCAGATGCTATGTCATGTTAGGGATAGAATTTAGAGATATTTTGGACAATTAGGACATCAAAAATAATGTAGAATATCCAATATCATGAGATATGATAGAATATACTGAAGAACCTTGAAGTCGTTTAAGGTCAAATTATCCAAAATCTATCAAAAATCCAATTTTATCTTCCGAGAAGCATCTTAACCCACTCTTATTCTTCAAAATCATTTGTACATCTTTCATGGTGAAGTTATCCTCATTCCTATCTACTTCAACTCATTCCATAAACCCCAATCCATCCATTCCTTCAATATAACCATCATCCAGCATAATTAAAGCCTAGCTAAAGGCTAAGACAACAATAATATTTTGTGGGGAATATCGGAAATTGGCAAGTGGTAGCCAGCAATAGAACCAGCTCCAGGCGACTCCTGTGGGAGGTCATGGATCACAACTGATCTGTACGACCAGCTAAGTAAGTTAGTAAGTAAGGAGGAATGGAGAAGTCGAAGACTTACAAAATGTCAAGTGCAAACCTTCTTGTGGTATTTTCCTTAATTTACTTATTTTAAGCCGCCCAAAGTTGGTTCTATGGCCGGCTGCGTATTATTTGCGACCAAGTTATATGCCGAGATAAGAATAGATTAAAAGCCCATCCAAAATCACCATGTCTGAAGGGTGGCAGTCCCACATTCAGGTTAGGAATGGTATGGCAAACAATGTTAGCATTGCAACTATTCACAACACAGGTTCAGTGCTCTAACCCCGGAAGCAGATAAATTCCCGTGAATCTATTGAATTATTATGTAATGCTTCAAGGTAGGATGAGGGTGTAGTAAACATAGGCAGAACGCCACCCAGAAAGTATGTCTCCATGACTCTCCTCTACAAGGACAGGACGGCTTAAGACTTTGTCACTTCCCAAGATTTGAGTATTGTTAAGGAATAAGCGAATATTATACCAGAATGACCAATTTCAGTCTCGGAACCGGACTCGATCTCTAAAATTTGACAAAAATTTAGACTTTGGGTAACTTGATTAAATAAAGCTTGAAGGTGGGTTGAGGGTATAAGCATGAATAACCAGAGCTTGAAGTCGATTTGAATTTTATATGAAGCCAAGTCAACTTGAGTTGACTTTGCCATACACAATCCTGATCTCTGAACTTAACCGAATCTAAAGTCATGCCAGAGATACACCAGACTAGACAGACTTGAAGCAACATGACGTAGGGCAGTTCTAGTAAATACATAAATGGATAATTTGTACAAACTTTGTGATAAGGCCATCAATACAGTAACCCAGGACACCTTGGTCACATAGGAGCTCATGATTCCAGCAAGTAAGTAAGACTGTCTAGATTGCCTGTCAATCCATGGAAATTATTCACCAAATTCAAAATATACAACATATACCCGACTATTCTGGATTTATGGCTTAATTCGCTGGCCATAAACATCAACTATGCTTCATGGTCAACCTCAATTGGCGCCTAAAACAGGCTCTATCGCTGGCTACCACTTCCCAATTAGGGAACCAACTGGATATATAAAAAGCAAGTCAAACTTCCATTCGGATCAGATCAGTTCCAATCATCACATCCATAACCCCCAAAAATCATCAAATATCCACCAAACAACATAAACACATTAATAAATGCTAAAATATTCAGCATAAAAAATAAGAAGTTTCGAAACTCTTCTCAGAACCTCAAAAATAAGGCAGAATCAGGCATAAGAAAAAAAAAAAGGTGGAAGTGAAAAAAAAAAACATTTTTTTTAGGTAACAAATATATTCCGAAACATTTATGTACCAGAACTCATGGACATGTGTACATGAGGATATATGTATGTGTGGGTATATCGCACATTTTGTCATAAAAATACAAGCATGTGATCAAGAAATGAGGGATATAAAATTGATTTATTTGTTAATGTGTGTCTACATGAGGGGCATGCACGGTGTTATATTGAGAACATTTGATTGTGTTAGTGAGATATTTTTCAATTGTATTGTTAAATTATTCATATGTATTGGTGTGCGGCGGCGCAAAATCCAAATTTTGCACGCACACATCCGACACACAAGTCTTAAAAATGCTTAAAAATTTCCAAAATTTTTTAATTTTTTTAATTAAATTTTAAGATTAATTTTAGTAATTTAAACGGTTGTACAAAAGTCGTACACGCCACACGGCTCGTGACAAATGAATTGAAAAAATTTTTTTTTACAACCACAGTCAAAATGAAGTCAGTCACAAAGACATCCAAATGGGATTTTTTTTTTTCTGCGGCTCACAAAAAAAAAAGCACATTTTTTGTGAAAATTTTTAAAAAAATCCAAATTTAGCCATAAAAATCATGTCATTTAACTCACCATTATCCTTTTTGACAATACCGGTATTATTTTGTTCCTTAATTCCACGTCTTTGATCCTTTCTAGCATCCTGTGGTTGTGCCTTTTGCGTTGTCAATTGCTGCTGTTGTTGTCCCTTTGGTTGTACCTTATTCTCCTTTTCCGATGATTTTCTTGGTGCCAATGGTGCCGTTACTGGTACTGCCGCCGTTGTCGTAACACCAACAAGACCTTTATCCTTCTTCTTCTTTGTCACAACCGTCTCAAAATCAGTCACATCATCCTGATCATAGAATAATTCATAGCGATTTGCTATACCAATGCCATATGTATTCTCCATCGTCGATTCCTTTAATGAATTTTTTTATGCCGTACGATGGACTTTTTTTTTTTTTTTATGTCTCTTGTTACTTTATAGCACTTCCTTTATTTTTTCAAGTTGACAGCAACAAAAAAAAAATTTTTTTTTGACTTTAAAACACCCGAAAAAAAATTTGCTTCTTCCAACCGTCGCGATTGAGAAGTCAGACTGACTATATAAAATATTTTTTTTTTTTTGTGTCTCTCTCTCTCGTCAGCACCTAACAAATGGCCGAATACTCTCAAAATTCTTATTTTTTTTTTCTCTCAATTTTTTTTTTTTTTTTAGCAATAGACTTGATGCTGTATGCTGTATGCTTGAATGCAAATTATAAACTGAATTTTGATCCAAAATTAAAAAAAATTGAGAATTTTTTTTCGAGTTCTTGCTCTAATTCTGAGTATGTACGGATTAAGTGATTGGTTTGTGATTGATAAAGCATGTGCTTGAGAATCTCTTTTTTTTTTTTGTGGGTTTATGGGATTTATGGGAATTGTCGGTAGATGGCGAAATTTGAATTTTTAAAAGACGTTAATTTTTTTTGGGTTTTTTAGATTTATTTTATGGATATGCCAATGCATTCTGTGAAGGCTTTTCACTTTGTGAGAGACACAAGCTTGCTATACTGCCACTGGATGGGATCCTCAAGGGAAACGACGTCCAGGTGCAACATGTCGTAGGACGGTAATGAAGAAATGTCAGTTAGATGTCAAAAACTGAGAATTTGGACAAGCTTTGTGATACAGCCAGCAATAGAGTCAGATGGAAAGTAACCTAGGATCCAAATCTGAGCATGGTTCCAGTTAGTAAGTAAGTAACGTATTCTGTATCAACCAAACCGTCTTCATCCCACTATGTGGCCTGGACCTTTAGCAATTCAGATATTTTGAGATCCAAAGCTGCTCTATGACGATTCGCGGCTAATAATGGCTTAACGAGTAAGGTTTCCAAGACTACTGCACTCAATAGACCAACAGCTTATGGTGGGATCAGAACCACACCTTTGATGACGCTTATTGCCTTTAGCCTACAAATGGAGGCTGTGAGCCACATTACTTACTTACTTACTTACTTGGCTGGGGCGCTTAACGAATGTCTGTAGACAGCTCTTTATTTCGATAACTCCTGCCAATTAGGGAGTGCCACATTACTGCTACATATGATTCGAAAAAGGACACGTGACAAATTTCCCATGCTGAGTTTCGAACCCATGATCACTGGATCGGTGTTATAATGATTATGAGCTGAAGTACTTAACCATTCCAGTTATAGCATCACATTTGGAATTGGTAATTGGTAAGCGTTAGTCAGCGATAGAGCTGACTAAGGTGTGTCCTAGCTAAATGTGTCCTGACTAAGGTGTACCATGTCCAATGTGTTCTTTGGACAATGTGTGCCCTGGCTAAATGTGTCATGTCCAATGTGTACCCTAGCTAAGGTGGGTCCTGGCTAAGGTGTGTCCTGGCTAAGGTCGGTGCCCTGGCTAAGGTGTGTCAATAAATCTAGCTTCAGGTGGCAATTGAGGGATGTCTTGGATCATACTTAATCTGTACGGCCAGCGATAAAGTGATTGCTGTATAGCTTGTGATATGAACTTTGCGGTTGTCGAGGATATATCAAAAACAGCACTATTTGGACATTGTTGGCTTTATCAAGGACATGGACATTTTGTAGGGAATTTGGGATGGTACAACAGATTATCGATCGCAGTTCAGTTGCTTTAAGCAAATTCTACATTGTATTTTTTTCTATGGTTTGTGACGAACAAGGTCAAGCATCCAAAGTGCTCAAAGCAGCGCTCATGGACATGATCATCAAGTATGTTTTATGAATCCCCAAAATCTCGCACTGAATAACCTCCTGGACATGACACAAAGGCACTTACCTGGACATTTGGTCAATTGACTATATTTCAGTTCCACATGAAGGAACAACAGATGTAAAGGAACTGATGCCGTCAATATTCCATAAAATACAAAAAAATGTGCAAAATTTAAGAAAATTTTTGTGAGATAGCGCGCAAAAAGCTTATTTTTTCTGAGCAGTAGGCAATAGAGCTTTTACAAGCAACGACGCAGTTCCTCTAATTATTTAACATTTAATTGTATTTGTAGTTAAAATGTCAAAATTTTTAAATAATTTAATTAATTTGATATTTTTTGTTGGATTTTTATGTCAATTTGGTGAGTTTTTTAGCTTTTTTTCATGTGGAAAATTGATGGAAAATTGGTGGAAATTCAAAGGAAAATTGCCGCACTAGTGGCAAAATGTGAAAATTATTTTTGTATTTGTAAATTTACAGCCTAGAAGAATTTATGCTGATTTTATTGAACTTTTTTTTGACTGAAGTCATTTGGGGTCCATTCCCATATGACGTAACAAGAAAATATGACTTTTTGACTCAATTCCCTTTTCAATCCGTTATTTAAGGTGGTTCAATCCTCGATTCTTCTCCTTTCCTTCATCAAGAGCGTTACCTAATATGTAAATGTCCCCTAAGGGGTCATTCGTTTATTACGTAACGCTGTTATAATGGGGAATGGGGTAGTTTAAAAATAGTCAATTTTTGAGTTACGTAACATGTGCATGTCCCCATATCATGTGAATTTACTTGGAATATTCTTACTAGAATTCAACCTCATTGAGCATGTCAATTGAAACCAAAAAATCTTATTACTTTTGTGCATTTACAGCTAACTGTCTTAGTTGTTATCACTGTAATTCCAATTTAAATGAAGGATGTGACGAGATGCATCAACCAATTCAAATTGTTGTAAGTAGCAGGGATATATGCATGGGTTCAGACACAGTACTGTACTTACTGTACTTACTGTACTTACTGTACTTACTGTACTTACTGTACTTACTGTACTTACTGTACTTACTGTACTTACTGTACTTACTGTACTTACTGTACTTACTGTACTTACTGTACTTACTGTACTTACTGTACTTACTGTACTTACTGTACTTAAATTAACATTCTTGGACATATAGGACTGTAAATCCAACGAGACGATGAGAAGGAATCACCAAAAGTTGGCAACAGCTTTAAATGTGTCAATAGCTTGTAAGTTATTTTAGGTTAATCATGTTTAACAGTAAATTATTGAAAATATCATTATTCTTAGCACAATCTACAATGTACTGCTTGAGGGTCTTTTTGAATGATAGTAAGTATGACAAAAATTCAAGTGTGAAGGCACCTGAACCTTGAATTCTAGTGTGAAGGCACCTGAACCTTGAATTCTAGTGTGAAGGCACCTGAACCTAGAATTCTAGTGTGAAGTCACCTGAACTTTGAATTCTAGTCTGAAGGCACCTGAACCTTAAATATTCGAGTGTGAAGGCACCTGAACCTTGAATTCTAGTGTGAAGGCACCTGAACCTTGAATTCGAGTGTGAAGGCACCTGAACCTTGAATTCGAGTGTGAAGGCACCTAAACCTTGAATTCTAGTGTGAAGGCATCTGAACCTTGAATCCTAGTGGGAAGTCACCTGAACCTAGAATTCTAGTGTGAAGTCACCTGAACTTTGAATTCTAGTCTGAAGGCACCTGAACCTTAAATATTCGAGTGTGAAGGCACCTGAACCTTGAATTCTAGTGTGAAGGCACCTGAACCTTGAATTCGAGTGTGAAGGCACCTGAACCTTGAATTCTAGTGTGAAGGCACCTGAACCTGAGAAATTCTAGTGTAAAGGCACCTGAACCTTGAATTCTAGTGTGAAGGCACCTGAACCATAAATTCTAGTGTGAAGGCACCTGAACCTCAAAATTCCCATTTTTCTTCTCATTTTCAGAACATGGCGATTATCAATCATATCGTGAATGCTACGAAGACTACAAAGTAATTTCACCATGTGATATGGTCACAAAGTCACTGACAACAGAGAATGATCACATTAGAGTTGTGGATTGTGAAATCTGTGAACGAGATTTATGTAATAGTGATAAATTGCTGTCACATGACAATATTAGTGGCACATTGACAATATCCTTAAATATTCAATTAATTTTGATTTTATTAAGTTTAATTTTTATGGAATTTTGGTACAAAATTTGTGAATAAAAAGCAAGCTTTTTTGGCTGTAAAATTACCTGAATTAATGCTTATAGCTTCATATCAATCCTCAACAAAACTACCTCATAAATTAAATTAAATTAAAAATCACTTATTACATCCATAGCTCCCCATAAAGAAGAGGGTGGATAAATCTAGTTTTAACTGGTTCAGTCCATAAAGGGGCTCGTTCATCAATTACGTAAAGTGAAAAAGAAACGATTTTTGATACTTTGATTTCTTGACAGACCCCCAAGTTGGGTATGGACTTTCTTGGAACATTACATAATAAGTGAACAGACCCTAAGGAGTCGTACGCTAATGACGTCACTTATAAATTGAAGTCTCGATTTTGAGCTCTTCTGAAAAAAATGAAATTTTTTCTTCCTCTCATTTATTATGAAGCATAACTACCGCCTCCACTTTTGAGCGTTACGTAATAAGTGAATTACCCCTAAGCTTATAAAATGGAGATACAATGGTCTATAAACATTAATTCCTTATTTAATTTTCAGCATGAATTTTAAAATAAAATTAAATTTGAATATTGTGCATCAATAAATTTATTGTGCCTTTTTGAAGCTGATTAAAGGCCGTTCATTCTTAAATACAATTTAAAAAAGAAGCAATAAAATTCAATTTTAACAAATTTTTGCACTTTTTACTGTTGCTTTATTCATTTATGTTAAGTGCCTTCATAATTTTTGACAATTTTTGGTCTTGTTCCTTCATTGCCTTCTCAATCTTGTCAGTTCTGAATTTCAATGATGATAAAAGTCCAGCATGATCAATCGTGGCTGCATTTTTAATGTTTTGGATCTCTCTGAGCATTGCTGTTTTGGTATTTTGAACATTTTCATCAAGAATTTCCAATTTTGTGTCCATGTCTTCATTGCGGTTCCTTAAGTCATCTTTCAATGCTGCACATTGCTGAGTATCGGTTCCATTTGTAGCAAGGGTCATCAAATCTATCAAATTTTCTGTCATTTTGTCAACTTTGGACTCTAATGCTGAACATGTCTCGAATTTTGAGCTTTCTGTTGTTGTTGCTGGTGTCGTTGTTGTTGTTGTTGGTTCCGTTTTGGTTGTAGCTGTTGTGGCTTCTTCTTGTGCCTTTTTGGCTTGACCAGCTCTTATGCCTTGAAGTTTACTTTGGAAGAAATTTGGAAATTTTGAATTTTTCACTTCATTTTCCAACTTTTCCAGTTTTTCCTTGAGTTGTTCTGAACTTAATGCTGAAGATTCAGCTTCGAGGTCCTTGACTTTTTGCTCCAAATTTGAATATTCTGAATTTGTGCATTGGTTCTTTGCTGTTTTGATGACATTTTGAACAGCTGTTGAATTGTTGGAAGCATCCATGTCAATACATGGATTTGACCTAAGGGTCAAAGTCTTCAGTTTAGTCAGCTTGTCAAACACATTTGAATCAATGTGCGAAATTTTGTTAGATGATAAATAAATGTACTCTAAATCAGGATTAAACTCGAATAAATCTTTTTCCAATATTTCTAAATTATTTGCATACAAATTAAGATGCTTTAAATTTGGGAAATGTTTCAAGTCACTCTGATGAATTTCCTCAAGTCCAGTGTTGTATATTTGAATTCCTTTAAGATTCTTGAAGATTTTGTTCAATCCACGTGGAAAAAAATGAATTTGTCCTTTACTACGAACATAAAAAGCCTCAACATTGTCATTATTATAGCCAGCCAGATGTGTGCCAATCACCGAGTCGATTTGTGCTGCATCAAGTGAAGTTATTGTGACTAAATTTTGAACATCGCAATAATAAATTGTTCCTAAATAGCTCCAAGAACCTGATACAAATTGACAATAAATCGATGCTGATTGTGATGATCCAGCAAGTGTCAAAGTCATGCACAGAATCAATCTAGTAGAATAAGTTAAAAATAGACAATTAAGCATCAATGAAGCTGAACTAGATTAACAAATTTAACTCACATAATTATTTTGAACATTTTCACAATTTTATGTCCAACACAAAGTCCCCAAATGCAGGATATAAATTGAAATTGTTGACCAAATCAAGGCACAGCTCACAGCTTCTTCAGAATGATCCTCAACTTAAGACAGATGATTTGAAAGTGAAGCTACAACAGCACAGGAACTGCTTTTATACAAAACACACGAATCGAGCATTTAATGTTGATAATTTTTTATTTTTAGGTTTTTTTTTACTGTATAGCCAGTGCTTTATGTCTCAAAAAGACGTCATTTAGCTAATTTTAAATTATTTATATTATCATGTGTGGAAGTTATGTGCAGTAAAATGTGAATGTCAACCGACTTTAGTTGAAATTTGTTCTGAAGAGTTTTGATGGTCGTTAATTTAACATCAAGCAGCATATAAAGGAATTCATATATCATGTCTGAACCAGCGATCTTACTTATATGATTTATAATGTTATTATCCTGCCAATGGAATCTGATTGCTTTCAACATCCCTGAAATTCACATCAAAAACAAAATTTTCCACAGGCAAAAACATTCATTTATTTTAATAATGTTGATTGTTTTGCTTAAAAACATTCAAATTTCTTGATTGTGTTGATGTTTTTAATGATTCAATGTATTTGAATTTTAAAAAACCGTTATGAAAATTTGTTTGAAAAAATTTAGTTTTTTTTCATGTTCTGTCCGTTCCTCCATGTTCGCACTGTTTCCACATGTCCTGTCCGTTCCTCCATGTTCGCACTGTTTCCACATGTCATGTCCGTTCCTCTATGTTCGCACTGTTTCCACATGTCCTGTCCGTTCCTCCATGTCCGCACTGTTTCCACATGTCCTGTTCGTTCCTCCATGTTCGCACTGTTTCTACATGTCCTGTCCGTTCCTCCATGTCCGCACTGTTTCCACATGTCCTGTTCGTTCCTCCATGTTCGCACTGTTTCTACATGTCCTGTCCGTTCCTCCATGTTCGCACTGTTTCCACATGTCCTGTCCATTCCTCCATGTTCGCACTGTTTCCACATGTCCTGTCCGTTCCTCCATGTTTGCACTGTTTCCACATGTCCTGTCCGTTCCTCCATGTCCGCACTGTTTCCACATGTCCTGTTCGTTCCTCCATGTCCGCACTGTTTCCACATGTCCTGTCCGTTCCTCCATGTCCGCACTGTTTCCACATGAATTCCAAATGCAATTTTCACCTACTGATATCAATAAATCAGCATAACTGTCCATAATATTAAGGTACAAACATCCAAACCAGATCAATTACTGTCGATAACTGTCCACAACCAGCCAATCAAATGCCTTAAATAATGTAAAAAAAAAATTGTATAAAATCAGTACAAATTTTTCAAAATTTTCTTTATTCAACAGTCAGTCAAGTGAACATGAAGGAAGCTTTAATTGTACTGATACAGCTACTTCCTCTAATTCGAGGTGACATTTACAACCTAACATCCACAAAATTTGATAATCTTGCAATTCAATGCATTAAATTTGGTAAATTTTTCAATGATGTTATCGGTAACGGAAGTGAAATTCGCAATGGAATCATCAATGTAGCTATAGCTGACTATTCTGATAATTTGGATGTAAATTGTTTAATTAAAAATGGATTAATGAAAGTTAGTGATAAAATTGTGATTTATGGCATTACTAAGATGACATTTGAGTTTGCTGGTATCGAGCCTGACTATCTTGTGTATGTACAGGATTATATGAAGAATGTAAGTCAATTAAGGGGTCATTTAAATGTTACGTAACAGTATTTTTTTATGAAAAAGGGATGATTTCTGCCTCGGGGTATGATCAAAACTCTCATTCCCCATCCTTCTTGCATGAGGGGTGGGGGTAATGGATATCAAGGTTGTGGATCAAGAAATCATTTTCTACAACTTGGTACGAAGGGGATGGGGGAGTTCTCACTCGGGGAGATTAAGCCCAGGGGTGAATGAAAGGTAGAGTTCCTTATATACCCCGGGGTACAGTTGAAAGAAGTTCTGTATACACTTCGGGGCAAAGGGAAGTAGAAGTTCCATCCCTGCCCCAGGGAGAAGGGGGGAGTCATTCTATACCTACCCCAGGGCGAAGATAAGGAGGAGTTCTATATCTACCCCGGGGTAAAAAGAGGACAAGTTCTGTTTACCCCTCGAGGTGATGGTGAGAGGAAGTTCTATATACGCCATGGTGGCACAGAGGGGAGACATACTTTATTTACCCCAGGGTGCAGGGTGGTGAAGTTCTGTTTACACCTCAGGCAGGGGGAAATCTTGCTGTCATAGTCAAGGAGAGAAGCTTGGCACCTTAACAGTCAAATAGATCTGGATAATATTAGGGTTGGGGTCCCCCTTCCATCCCCCGCCACCCCTCCAGTTCCAATTACATAGAAAATGAACAATTTCCAATTAAAACATTAAATTTCAGAACAATCTCAGCTTAATCGGTCCAAAATACTACAATAATATCAAGGCATCAACTAAATCAATGATAATATCAAGCTACTCGAGTGAGGAAGACTACAACTCATCAGATGATATAATTCATCAAGTTAATTCCTTCTATAAGTCAATAAGCTATGCAAATCCATTCATACTGAATATCTACAATGATTTACACTCAATATACAGGTACACAAAGACACTTGATCATTATAGCTATAAGACAATAGAATCAGTGACTAAACATGATGACTACCGTCCATATATTGAGAATTTAAAGATATCATATCATGAAGTACTGCCTTATACATATTTAGATGATGATATTCATATTATTGGTGTCGATGGTAATTTAATTGATGAATTTTGTAAGCATATAGGAATTGGATATAAAATCATTAATGAACATAATGGTCAATTATTGGATATATCATCATCTGTTAAAATTGACATTAATTTAAATCGACGATCATCAATTGACAATCTTAAATCACATGATATTGTATATCTTTATGATACATGTCCAGCACAATGCTTTTTGGTACCAAGAGACATTCCCGTTTATCGTGCATTTGCAAATCCATTTGATAATTTTGTGACATGCTTCTTAATATCAACTGTTGTACTTATTGCTGTATTATGGAAGGTCATGAAATGTCTTCAAAATGAGCAATTATCACTTGCTGATTTAATCATATCAATGCTTAAAGTCTTTATTGGATTATCAATTGATGAGAATCGATGGCGTTATTGGTCTATAAAGGAACGATTCTTATTGATGCCATTTTTATTCATGTCAATCATCCTCATTGCACTTTATCAGTCATTTTTAATATCAACATTAATTGTGGAACATCCAATGAAGTCTGTACGATCAATGGACCAACTTAACATGTCACATACACAAATTTATGAATATCCAATTGGAAATCATAATTTTGTGGATGATAAAATTATTAATTTAGTTCCAGTCAACAGCAGTAAGCATGCAATGCTTATGTTACCGGAAAATTATGATAAAAATCTAGCATATGCTGTACGGTGTCGATTTGCTGAAGATTTTGTTAAATCACGACGTAATATGCAGGAGAAGCGTATCCTATTTGATGTCCTTGATGATCCACAATATCCAAGAGTCTACTCATCATATGTCATAGCTGATGACTTTCCATATAAAAATAAATTCAAGTTTTCAGTTATGGCACTTGAGGAATCTGGCGTAACTAACTTTTGGACTAAACAACTTGTAAGGAATCAATTTCCAAAGCATCCTATGATGGATAATAATGGATATAATTTTCTTGGTATTATGATATTTCCATTTATATTAATTGGCGGTGGAATTGGAATAAGTTTTGGATCATTTATAATGGAAGGACTTCACAATCGTTATTATGATTTGGTGATCGAATGGATGATAAGTTACAAGATATTTGAGAATATTCTTATTGGACAGATCAGGAAGAGACGTATGATAACGGTAAAGCCAATTGGACATGTTGGTGGAGATTGTGAGGATAAGATGAGGACAATGAGTATTTAAGGAGCTATTGAGGATTGATTCGTGATGAATACAGTGATGGACACACCTTTTTTGTGTCACGGCACACCTTAGCGTAGCTACATAGTCTAGGCAGTGATTCTTTTTGATTTAATGTTGCTTTATTGTTGGATGTACTGTGGAATATAAATGTATTAGTGTGGGTCCGTTGACTCATTACCCCAACCACCCTACCCTATCTCCCCTGAATGCTCCCCTGGTCGACAGCATGTCAATCTCAAAACTTGATATATGTGTACCTTAACTAGCTTTAGGTGACATTTGAGGTAAGCCATGGATCACAGTTGAAGTAAGTATGTCTGTAACCTACCATAGAGCAGTGATGGACAAACTGTGTGCCGTGTACTACACAAGTCATGAGAATGCAAGTCAGTGTTGGCAGGACTCCACTGGACTCTAGATTCCGAATCCATTCTGGACTAGTCCATGTGTCCTGCCAACTCTGGCTTTGGTCGAGGACTCCCAAATTGGTGCCACGATTAAATGGTCGACCACACCTGCTTTGGATTGTCAAGTTTATGGATATATACAGGAGTGTATCTAGAGGAGGAGCATTGGTGATTAAACCCTGTTTTTCCCAATGGAAGCAGATGATTAATATTGTCTTGTCATGCTAGACAATGAAGAAGCTTTTGTTGAATTTTATAAAGATCATGAGTACTTCGGGATGCATATAAGGCAAGGGAACTGAGCATATATAACATTGATATGGAGTATTGGAAGATATTTTGTAGAGGATTGAGGTTAGGTTTCACAAGTTGAGGTTTTTTGAGGTTATGTTATAAAATTTGAGGATTTTTAAGAGTTTGAGGTTAGATTAATGTTTTTTGAGGTTATGGTGTACAATTTTGAGAGTTTGTCACTAGTTAGAGGATATGTGAATATTTTTTGAGGTTATGGCACTAAACTTGAGAATTTTCAAACAATTTTTGAGGTTAAGACACTAAATTTGAGGATTTTGAACAATTTTTGAGGTTATGACACTAAATTTGAGGATTTTTGAACAATTTTTGAGGTTATGACACTAAATTTGAGAATTTTTGAGGTTATGACACCAAATTTGAGAATTCTCAAACAATTTTTGAGGTTATGACACTAAATTTTGAAAATTTTTGAGGTTATGACACTAAATTTGAGAATTTTGAACAATTTTTGAAGTTATGACACTAAATTTAAGAATTTTTAGGTTATGACACTAAATTTGAGAATTTTTGAGGTTATGACACTATATTTGGAGGTTATGTAACAAATTTTTAGGTTATCTAACTAAATTTCATCTGAAAATTGAATAAAAAGTATAAAAAATTAATCAAAAACCGTTTTTTTTCTTAAAATATTTTTATTTTTGGTTCAATTTTTTTAGATTAATTTTATTTTCAACCTAGATCTGCGATATAAAGGACACATCAACAATCAATCAAATTTAAGAACAATTTTTGTATTTAAAATATCTCTCAAGTCAGCACTTGAACTTACTACTCAACATTTCCGTTTCCTTCGTGTTCACGTTGCCATTTCAAGTCGCTCAGTGCCGTATGAATGCGAAAATGAAGTCTCGATTCTAGTGAATATCCGGTATAGTTTTTCTTTGCGTCTTCCAAGCATGCGATTGCGAGGTCAATTTTATTTTGTTCGATATGAAGTAGGGCGACTTCGACGATTGCATATGGAATGATGAATGTGTCTTCTTTGATTGACTTTTGGTGGGAAATTGATTCCTCGAGGCATCTGTGGGATTAGGAAAAAAATTTAAATTTTGAGGTTATGTTGCTAAATTTGAGGTTAGGTCGGTAATTTTGAGGTTTGGTCGATAAATTTTAGGTTTAGCCTCTAAGCTTGAGGATACATTTCCTAAATTTGGTTAGATCACCTTAAGTTTTGAGGTTAGATCACTCAAATTTAAGGTTAGATCACTTAAATTTGAGGTTAGATAATTTAAATTTTGAGGTTAGGGCACCTAAATTTGAGGTTAGATCACCTAAATTTGAGGTTAGACCACCTAAAATTTGAGGTTAGGCCAACTAAATTTGAGGTTAGATCACCTAATTTTTGAGGTTAGGCCACTTAAATTTGAGGTTATGTCTCTAAATTTGAGGTTAGATCACCTAATTTTTGAAGTTAGGCCACTTAAATTTGAGGTTATATCTCTAAATGTTGAGGTTATGTCTCTAAATTTGAGGTTAGATCACCTTAAGTTTTGAGGTTAGATAACTCAAATATAAGGTTAGATCACTTAAATTTGAGGTTAGATAATTCAAATTTTGAGGTTAGGCCACCTAAATTTTGAGGTTAGATCACCTAAATTTGAGGTTAGATCACTTAAATTTGAGGTTAGGTAACCTTTATTTGAGGTTATGTCTAAATTTGAGGTTAGATCAGCTAAATTTGAGGTTATGCCACTTAAATTTGAGGTTAGGTAACCTTTATTTGAGGTTATGTCTAAATTTGAGCTTAGATCAGCTAAATTTGAGGTTAGATCACCTAAATTTGAGGTTATGTCTAAATTTGAGGTTAGATCAGCTAAGTTTGAGGTAAAATCAACTAAATTTGAGGTTAGATCACCTAAGTTTGAGGTTAGATTACTTAAACTTGAGGTTAGGCCACCTAAATTTAAGGTTATGCCACTTAAATTTGAGGTTAGGTAACCTTTATTTGAGGTTATGTCTAAATTTGAAGTTAGATTAGCAAAATTTGAGGTTAGATCACCTAAATTTGAGGTTATGTCTGTAAATTTGAAGTTAGGTCTCTAAATTTGAGGTCATATCTGTAAATTTGAGGTTAGACCACCTAAATTTTGAGGTTAGATCACCTAAATTTGAGGTTAGATTTCCAAAATTTGAGGTTAGATTTCCAAAATTTGAGGTTAACCTGTTAATTTTGAGGTTATGTTATATACTCACTTCATAGCCTGCAAAGGACTTTTCATATGCCTTAAACAAGCACCTTTCAAAAGTAATAATAGAGCTCGATTATCAGTCTCATACTTTCTAATTGAATCATCAGTCGGACTTTCGTCAAGTGTCTTGATACCCTTTTCAATAATCTTGTACACCCCTTCAGCCAACCGAAAATGCTTCCCAAGTATTTTAAATAGATTCCACAAGAACATTAACTCAATTGCTGGTAAAATTAAAATTCCCGTATTTAAAAATCTTTCAGCACGACGACACGCAAACTTTTCCATTGGAAGTGATTTTCCTGCTATTCTTTGCTTATAAACTGGCACTTCCTGCATGAGATTTTTGATCGTACGCTTCTCACTTGATGATAATTCATTAGAGTCAAGCATACACATTAATGATGCTTTTTGGTATGTATACATTGTTCTCGACCACTTGCTGTTCTCGACGAGATATGTTGAATAGAGAATGGCTTCACGCCAGTCTAACTTGAGACTGTTGACCCAGAGCATCTCCCAGAAGCAAATGTGATGAAATTGTGTCCATATGTTTTGGGATTTCCATGACTTTTTGTACCAAATTAGTGATTCGTCGAGACTTCCTTTCATAAATTCGAGGCGGCCTTTAAAGAATAGAAACCAGACGCCATTTGGATACATCTGGGGAAATGAGAAGAATTTTGAGGTTAGAATTGATTTTTGAGGTTAGGGTTGGATTTTGAGGTTAGGGTTGGATTTTGAGGTTAGGGTTGGATTTTGAGGTTAGGATTGGATTTTAAGGTTAGGATTGAAATTTTGGGTTAGGATTGGATTTTGGTAGGTTTTAGAGGTTAGAATTCATTTTTAAGGTTAGGATTGATTTTTGAGGTTAAGATTGATTTTTGAGGTTAGAGTTGAATTTTGAGGTTAAAATTGATTTTTGAGGTTAGAAGTGATTTTTGAGGTTAGGGTTGGATTTTGAGGTTAGAATTGATTTCTGAGGTTAGAATTGATTTTTGAGGTCAGGGTTGGTTTTTGAGGTTAGGGTTGGTTTTGAGGTTAGGGTTGGTTTTTGAGGTTATGATTGATTTTTGAGGGTATGATTAATTTTTGACGTTAGAATTGATTTTTGAGGTTTGGATTACCTTTTGAGGTTAGGTCTGATTTTTGAGGTTATGGCAGAACTCACCTTTAACTGCTTCTCAAGTATCTCATTACAAAAGTCAAGGTCACCCTCTTGATAGCTCAGGACATAGCACACAATCAAATGATATGAAAGCAGTGTCATGACACACAGGACCTGCCTCAATCCAGTCATCTTTGATCCCATCACCAGATCCTGCATGCCCATCTGCTTATTACCCGAAAATCCAATAAATTCTAGTAATTTAATCACACGACCAGGCAATAATGAGATCATAAGATTAAAGGTTCCAACTCCCATTCTAACACCTGACTCAAAGTGCTGCTTACTTGCTTCGTTGTCCCATTTTCGTTGCGCGAGGATCTGATTGCAGTCTTTATAGCTATTATAGCACGTTCTTATTTTCATTCCACCTTTAATCATGCTTGCTAGTGTCTCGTCCTCGACAAATGTCAGCAACGCTTTCAGCAACAGTGCCTCAGCAAAGCACAACTCAGCATGTGCTTCAACTTCTGTATAATCGCCAAAATTTGTTCTTTTGAAAGTCTTTCCAATACTCTCAGAAATTGTCGATTTTTTTCGAAATTTTTGACATACATGAAGACATGATTTGAGTGCTTCCGATGCTGCCTCAATGTGTCGTTGCTCAAATGTTAACATCGCTTCTAGGAACAGAAAGACACTGTGACCAACAGCATGATAAATTGAGCAATGGGCATATGGCTTCATCATCTCGTGAGCTGCATCTATTTGATTATTGAAAAAAAGATTTATGGATAGTTTGGCCTCTTCGATGGCTTGATTGAGGTCCATTTGTTCAGACGGCACGACTGTCTCGATGGCATCTTCAAACTGGAAGTAGATAATAAAGAGAGAATTTAGGTTAGAATTTTATTTTGTGATGGTTTTGGGATTAAAGTTTTGGGGAATTTTGAAAATTTCCCTATTTTTATGGCCAATCCTCTTAATATTCTAAGAAATTTCCCTATTTATTCGGCCGACCCTCTTAACATTCCATGAAATTTCCCTATTTTTATGGCCAATCCTCTTACTATTTCATGAAATTTCCCTATTTTTACGGTCAATCCTCTTAAAATATCAAGAATTTTCCTTATTTTAATGACCAATCCTCTGAACATTCTAGAGAGTTCCTTATTTTTACGGACAATCCTCTTAATATTCTAATAAATTTCCCTATTTTTATGGCCAATCCTCTTGCCATTCCATAAAATTTCCTTACTTTTATGGCCAATCTTTTTTAAAATTCCTTATTTTTACGGCCAATCCTCGAGGTCAGTCACTGAGTAATTTATTGAAAAGTTAGAGTTAAGCCTTCATTTAAGATAAAAAAGGCTCTCAAATGTCAGCCTTTAATGTACTGCTTAATTCAATTAAATATTTAGTGACTCTTTTTTTGTGAGAGGATATTGAGCATAAATCCATAAATTAAAGATGAGTCTTGTTTTCCAGTGGGTATGAGGGATGATTGGGGTGAAACAGATAACTATGGCGTCTGCTTTATGTTCTTAATGGATTAATGTAGTGTAATGAGATTTGTAATGAGTCTGTGTGACGCGGCACAATTGTGTCATGAATGGAAGTGTCATGAACCGTATGCATTGTGCGATTTTACTAAGTTAACAATCAAAGTGTGCCATGGCTCATAACAGTTTGGAAAACAATATTGTTAACATTAAAATGAATTGCAAGCATATTAAGGAATAGTCAGGAGCATGGATATATTCAAGAGAAGGTTGATGAGGTAACTGAGCTAATGCTTCGTACCAGATCACTCAACGATGTCAAGATCTTGCGCTTCAAAGACAAGCCAATATGAGTAAAAGTGAGGAAAAAATTTCTGACTACAACTTTGATCGGGGGCACATCCAGTATTGGCTTATGTATATCTAGCTACAATCCTGTCAAGAAGACCAAAGAATTCCTGGATTGGACTAGGGTTTCCCGAAGTTTTGACAAATTTTCGATGCCGATGCTACCCGAGACTTCACGAGACTTCCCGAGACCACACGAGACTGCCCGAAACTACCCGAGATAACCCGAGGTTCCTCGAGGCTACCCGAGATTTCCCGAGACTATTCGAGACTATGCTTTCCCGAAATCCCGGTCCCGAAACTTTTCCGGGACCGGGACGGGATCGGGACGGGACCGGGAAATCCCGGGATTTCCCGAAAAAAATATGTGCTATAAAAATACAATATTTTAATGCTTTTTTAGTGTTTTTAAGCTTAATATGTATTTTTAAAAATTTAATGATGGATTTAAATTTTCAGAACTCTTGAACCTGACAAGTTTTAAATGATTTTAAAATTGAATAACACTAAGAAATTCTGATTTTAACTTTCATATTCAGCGTTTATATGGTTATGAAGAAACAAATCTTAGTTATGTGAAATAATCTCTAATATTTGTAATCAATTTAAAAATCATTAAACCTTTAAATTTTTGAAAAACCTCAAATTTGAAGGAAATCGATGTTTTATTTAAAACGGTTTGTTTGTTTTGGATTTATATTATTTGTCACTGCATTTTAAAACAAAAATCAGTAGACCAAAATAAATTTTAAATTTTTAACTCGAAAACATTCAAAATACGAATTTATAGCTCCATATTTTGTTTTTTATGATAAAATTATATAATTTATTTTAATTTTAAATTTTTGGTTACAAATTAAACGTCTTTTATTTTTATTCTTCTTATTTTGTTAAGAGTTTATAAGAATTTTTTTTTAAACCTGGTCCCGCGGGACCAGTCCCGGAAGATTTCCGGGACCGGGAAATCCCGGGACTGTCCCGTCCCGGTCCCGGTATCGGGAAAGCATATTCGAGACTACCTGAGGCTATTCAAGAATATCAGACAAAATTGAGAGCTACCCGAAAAGTATCGGTTTCTGTTTCGGCCATCGGAAATCCTTAGATTTGATGTGTAGAAAATGACGCTTTCAGACGTTCTCTCCGAACAGCAATGAACCCATGTGTGAGTCAACCAAGGAAGTGAGTCAACCAAGTATACCTCTGTCACTCATGTGCTTCTAAGGTTTCAATAAATGGATTAAGCATAATAATTTTAGTTCAGATTTAATTCTATTTTAACAATACAAAAAAAGTGACGAGAATTATGACAAAACTGATATAAGGACGAAGCCACACAACATGCAACATGTAAGGGACGTGCAGTCATGCAGTCGTTACATAATTCAATTAGTTCTTGGACATTTTATTAAATAATTTCAAACTTTTAAAACAAAGAATCTTCAAAAACACTGTCAAAAAGCTTCAAAACTCGATCAGTCTTCCTGCACTTGTGCTCGACAAGATCCTGAAACTCATCAATATTCATCATAATATTGTCAATCTTCTCCTTCTTAAACTTGTCGACGACACTTTCCTTCATGAATATGGCATCACATGGTCCAACATTATTGCGTATATCCACAACAGCCAGACTCAAAAATGACCGAAAATCAATCGATATATTCTCAATGCTGTTGGCCGTAAGATTAACAGCCCATAGATTCTCATTATTATCAAACATATGTTCCGGTATATCCACAAGTTTATTGTTGCTGATGCTAAAAATTTCCAAATTTTTTGAATTTTTGACTAAATTTTCGTCAATTTCCGAAATTTTGTTGAATTTTACCGAGAAAATTTTCAATTTAATTGAATTAAGCAGCAACTTTGGTTCCAATGTCTTAATCTTATTGTACCTTAAATTCAACAGAATCAGCCCAATCAAGTCATGAAATGCATCATATGGAATTGACTCAATTTCATTATTATCTAATCCAAGTGCATTTAATCGCGGTGCTAAGGCTGTAAAGTCTGATCGTTTAATGTACTTTAATGGTGTGTTCCTGTAAAATAGTCCAGTTGCACCTTGAATGACATTAGCAAGCTCATCCGGGAAATAATCAGGATAAAATTCATTTCCAATAAATAAAAAGTCAACTTCCTTTATTGATTCACTTTGTGATATTGTGTCGATGGATGTGACTGTAACTTTTGAGGTTTTGGCCGTCAGTTCCGGTATTGAGCAGTTGTAGTACTCGAATATATCTGAAACAAGACCATCGCCGCAAATTATGTCGACTTCTAAGGCTGTCGATGGATTTACGATTAATAAAATTATTATGGCACAGACTTTGTGCATCTTATGAGGAACTTAATGAGACTGACTGTGGATGTTGAGTTTGCATGCAGTTTTTATATGAATATTTGTGGATATACCAAACCTTGTTTTTCAATATTTTGTTGCAGTACAGCTTATTTATTGACATGCTGTAGAGAGCAGTTTTTTAATAAATTGCAGTGATTCCGACTGCCATGGGGACTGCAACTTAATAAGCAATTTTTATAAATATATCCAATATTTGCATGATTTTGCCGAATATAGTGAGGATAAGATTCATCTTAACGGACTTTATGGATGATAAGAGATCCTTAGGTTTATCAAAGAATTCCTGGAATTGGATTAGGGAATTCTGAAGTTTTGACAAATTCTCGAAACCGAGGTTACACGAGGCAACCCGAAACTATCCAAGGCTAACCGAGACTTCCCTAGAATACCCGAGGCTACCCGAAACTACCCGAGGCTAACCGAGACTACCCGAGACTACCCGATAATACCCGAGGCCACCCGAAACTATCCGAGGCTAACTGAAATCACCCGAGGCTACCAAAGACTACCCGACACCATTGAGAGCTACCTGATAAGTCTCGATCTCGGCATTTGGATCTCTTATATTGGAGCCGGCTTTAGATGTTCGCTCCGCACGACAATGGATCCATGAGCGCCCCAGTCAAGTAAGTATGTAAGTAGTATGCATTTACAAGATGGGGTTGAGTCAGAGTTGGCAGGCTTTGAATTGGAGATGGATTCCACTGAGGAGTCTCCACTGAGTAGGCCTTACATGGCCTTACATCTGAGGAAGACCTGCTCATGAGGAGGACCTACTCAGGAGGGTCACCTCACTGGAGTCCATCTCCAAATGGATGTTTAGATTGACCATGACACAAATGTTACCCACCACTGCAATATATTGCCGTATACAAATTTGCATAAATAAAGAAAGTAATTTTAAAATCAGGTGAAAGCAATGTAAGGTGTGTCAGTAATGAACGACATTGACCGTGGCAATGAACTGTTTGTAGAAGTTTAAAGTCAACAAAAATTACTTTTTTTCTTGCAATTTTATGACACATTTTTCGGAAGGGACGTAACTTAAAATAGACGAAAAATGGAGCTTGACACTTGGGACACCCTAACAGGCAATGATCATACTCGTATCAAGCTGTCTCAGGGGATACCACGAGAAGCTATACAGCCCTAACCCCCAACCCACAAACCCTAATGCAAATACAACAATTTATTTTATCAAAATTCAACATTGTAAAACTTTAAATTATATGAAAAAATCCATTAATAATGTTACATTTTTGTTATCGACACATCGTAAGCATTATTACAGCAATCTGCATATTGACTGTAAATTGCAGTTGTTAAACATGTCAACTAATGTATTTTTTACAATCTTAATTAAAGTAAAATTGATCAGTAATCAATTTATTTGTAAATTACTAAACTAATGATGCGTTATTAGATCTAGCTGAATGGCATAAGTCGGTTAATCGATCCATAGTGGGGCACCAAGATGATGTGACTCGGGCATTGTGATGGATTCGGTTAAAATTTAGAGTTAATGATATAATGCCAGTCACTGGCATGTTGTGGGATTTAAACCGAATCTGGCATCAAGTCAGAGTCATGCCGAGCTGGACTTGAATTTTTGACCGACAATTGGTTATCCCGGAATGCATGGAAGGCGAAAGAGATTAGGATGACATGAGTCTTGCATGATGTCGGATAACACCGATTCTGACTCATCAGCACAGCACCGCATTAACGGCTCAGTGACAGCCATTTTCATCCAATTTTTGCATCAACTCACTTAATTGTACTACTCGGGCATGCTAAAAAGCTTCAAAAATCACTGATCTGATCCATCAAAATGTCAAATCAGCTCTAAATTGTTTCTTTTAAATTTCCTCCAAAACCAATCGTTCATCGAAAAAGATCAACAAATTCAAAATGTGATTTATGAGAATTTAGAGGAACTGATGCATATATACAAATCATCTGCCAATCGAGACTGAGTGCTTTAAGGGAACATTGTGATGATTTTCATTTTCTAATTCAATTGAGACTGAGGCACTACGACACCAAGACACCAAGACACCAAGACACAGAGACACAGAGACACAGCGACACTGAGACACAGAGACACAGAGACACTGAGACACTGAGACACTGAGACACTGAGACACTGAGACACGGAGACACAGCGACACCGAGCTAACTTACAACCCACCATCCATCAAAAATCATGCTTTATGACCCACTGAACTCCACATCATTAAAATCATCCCTCCAAGACATCAATGACCTTTCAAGTCAACAGACAACATTGAAGCTTCATTTAACATTTTTTCACTAAAACATCAGAAAGCATGCAAAAGCTTTCAACTCTGTCAAAATCCCACACAAAAAGATGTGCCTTTTTTTTGTAAATCCTACGCAACTTATGCGTATGATAAGTGGAAATGTTTTTGATGTTGAATAGCTCTTTAGGGTTAAATTAGGGTGTAATAAAGGAATGAGTAGGATGTTGAAGGGATTGTGATGATTTTGGTATCGAAGTAAGAGTTATGTCGACTTTTGGGGTACAAATTGGTTAATGGATACAAAAATCTGGACTCTGGGTTGCATGATTTGCTGTGTCGGACTCGGTATGCATGCCAAAGTCAATAGTCAACTCATTTACATTTCCTCGATAAGTCCTTCATCCTTGGATACTTGAATTTATCCTTTAGCAACTACATGCCCGAAATCATCTCGGATGTTGAAATCTTCAGTGAAATTCCGATACCAAGTTAGAGTCACGCTGACCTTAAAACTGACTTTTGATCGATTTACACACACTAGTGCTATTTAGGGGTATATACAGGGTATATGTACACTACTGGTATGTTACAGTGATACATCTGGTATGGTAAAGTATTATGTCTGTGTCGTATGCCTGTATAGTGGTACAATGGCATATAGTTCCATCGGTGCACTGTAGTGGTGTATGTCTGAACCGTACCAATGTTGCACCGGTGGTCCTGAATACCATCGAACCACTATAAAGGCATACCACTATGCCATACCAGATGCATCACTGTACCATACAAGTAGTGATCTACCCACACCTTGCCATACCATAACAGAACCATTGAAATCATCCCTATGTACATTCATACCTAGTCTAATGGTCAACTAATTACACCGACCAGTTCCACTTCATAACAATAAATATGCAAATCAATCAATTCATCTCACTTCACCTTCTTATTTGATTAACAGCCTGACTAAAATAGCGTGAATGACAAAATTAAAAAATTTTTATGACGAAAATAAATGTTGATTTAATTCAATAAGACGGTAATGTTGAGCATTAGAATGAATAAGAAAGTCTCGAATGGCAATCGAGTGCAAAAAAAATTATGAAAATGGAAATGGAAATAAAAGAAGAAAAAATATTTTTTGATGACTTTTGACGGAAGAGTTTGTTGACTTCTTTTTTGGAAGGAATTGAGAATGTTTTGGAAGTATTTGAGTGTTTTTGGCTATTGTGCTATTGGCATACAGGTTGCTCACCACTGGTCAATTGTTTGAAGGGTCCAGGCTTTATGACTTGGACAAGCGCTGAAACAACTTGGATTAATGATCTGTTAAACCACTTCCTTTAGACAAGTGTAAGACAACCCATGTGCCGCGACACTCTAGTGTGGCTTGAAAGGTTGCTCATCATTGCTTTAGACCAGTGGGTAACTGAACCAGTTCCCTGGAAAGCGCATGGCTTAGAAATGGCCAAAAATCAGGCTCCAGGCCCATTTTATTGTGATTTTAGGATCAGATTACGTCAAGTCAAGCTTGAGAACAGAGTCACGTTGGTCAGGTGCTAGATTTTCAACTACATCCATCTCAAAACTGCACCCAACACATTTCATCGAACCAAACTTCGCAACCAGAACGGTAAAATGGAAAAAGCGCTTAGAAAATCAGAACCCGACATTTTTAGTACTTAAGATCAATGCTTCATCTTTCAATGCCAGTGTTGTCCAAACTGTGTGCTGCGACACATTAAAATGTTTCCTTAAATATTGAACAATATGCCATGTGCAGTTTCGGTCGAGGCTTAGCACTAAGATGTTCCATGTCCCATTCAAGATCGACCAACACTGTTCCACAAAATGTGTCCTCCACGTTGATTACTTTAGTAATTTCGCCATAAACAAACCAGCAATAAACATGATTGTTTAAATAAATTTATAGCATTTGTCATGATTAAGTTTGTCCTGTAATCAACTGCATTTGTTTCTGTCACGAATTGTGATGCAAATAAAGTAAATAAATAAATCTACTGAGTGCCGCATCGGTGATAAAATAAGAGTATGAAATCTATTATTACGTCTATGACGACCCCTTCCCTGGGATATCCCTCCTATCACCAAGCACCCCTTTTTGTCACTACACCGTCCCTTCAGTCACTACAGTCACCACACCCGTCTAATGGTACCAAACCCTTCCTCCTGTCAATAAACTCTTACTCCTGTCACTACAACATCCATCCTATCCTTGAGCCTCCTTTTTCTGTCACTACATCCTCCCTCTTGTCACCACGCCCTCCCACATTGCACCACACCCACCCTCCTATCACTACACTCACCGTCATGTCATCCTTCTCCCTTCTGTTACTACATTCTTACCCTTCCTGTCACCTGTCACACCCTTTACTGCCAACACACTCCTCTCTTCTGTTAACACACCCTTCCTTCCCTTCTCTCACCATACGCCCATCCTGGTACCACAGCCACACCCACCCATCTGTCACCACACAACACCTCCTGTCACTGCACCAACCATCCTATCCTTGCGCCTCCTCCTCCTGTCACTACACCCACGCTAATATAACCACACCCACCCTCATGTCACCAAACCCTTTATGTCACTCCTCCCCCTTTATGTCACTACATGTCCACCCTTCCAGTCACCCGTCACACTCCTCCACTGTTACCACACCACACCTCCTGTCATCACACCCTCCCTCATGTCACTATACCCCCCTCCCATGCTTGGACACTAATTAACCCTAATATAATTGCCATTTCCCTTCCAAAATTCCAACTCAATTTAAAGCTTGATCTAACAATTCCTCAATAACTTTAAATACAGCTGGGAAGCATTAACTAAACGAAATTCAAGAGAGAATGACTGAGTAAGAAGCATTTACACATAACTAATGAGTATGAATTCATTCATTATATTCACGTATACTACTCGCTTATCTTATCTATTAAATTAAATTGCAGCATACACAACATGTCGTGTTATGAAAACGTTTTTCAGACTTCTTTTACTACAAGTGTTGTTGCTGATCACATTGTTTGAATTTAGTTCACAAATGACTGGTTGAGGACTGGACGTGATGATAAGAAGTTGAATGAAAAATTAAATTGAATTGTTGGACAAAAAAGTTAAGAGAAGCTTTAGATTGTGGAGTTAATTTAAGTTAATTGAGTGATTTTTGGGGTTCCGTTGGGGAAACGGAGATGACATGGGGAAATGGAGATGACATGGGGAAATGGAAATGACATGGGGAAATGGAGATGACATGGGGAAATGGAAATGACATGGGGAAATGGAGATGACATGGGGAAATGGAGATGACATGGGGAAATGGAGATGACATGGGGAAACGGAGATGACATGGGGAAATGGAGATGAAATGGGGAAATGGAGATGACATGGGGAAACGGAGATGACATGGGGAAATGGAGATGACATGGGGAAATTGGAGATGACATGGGGAAATTGGAGATGACATGGGGAAATGGAGATGACATGGGGAAACGGAGATGACATGGGGAAATGGAAATGACATGGGGAAACGGAGATGACATGGGGAAATGGAAATGACATGGGGAAATGGAGATGACATGGGGAAACGGAAATGACATGGGGAAATGGAGATGAAATGGGGAAATGGAGATGACATGGGGAAACGGAGATGACATGGGGAAATGGAGATGACATGGGAAAATTGGAGATGACATGGGGAAATTGGAGATGACATGGGGAAATGGAGATGACATGGGGAAACGGAGATGACATGGGGAAATGGAGATGACATGGGGAAATGGAGATGACATGGGGAAATGGAGATGACATGGGGAAATGGAGATGACATGGGGAAATGGAGATGACATGGGGAAATGGAGATGACATGGGGAAATGGAGATGACATGGGGAAATGGAGATGACATGGGGAAATGGAGATGACATGGGGAAATGGAGATGACATGGGGAAATGGAGATGACATGGGGAAATGGAGATGACATGGGGAAATAGAAATGACATGGGGAAATGGAGATGACATGGGGAAATGGAGGTGACATCACGTAATTAATGAACTGTCCCAATTAGATACAATAAATTCAGTTCCAATCAGACAATTAAATCCAAAAAAGTACAGCACTTACCTCCTCATCGTCATCGTCGAATGCATTTGATGCCATTCTAGCTATTTACTAATTAAAGGTGAACTTGTCTGCAACTTGAACAATAATCACGGACTATAAAGTCAATTAATTCGCGGTTTGTAACACACAACAACAGCACTGCGAGGTGAATCACTAAGTTATGACTCAGTTGCTCTCTTTTTGGCTTCTTTTCGATACTTTATTATTTATTTACTGTCGATTTGCCGTGGCATTGAATGTTTATACACAAAATTTTTTAATTTACATGTATTGGATGCCTTTAATTGAAATTTTTGGTTCTGTTTGCGGGAAATATGATTATTTATTTTTATATCCACATTTTTTTAGGTTTTTTTTTTTGTGAGAAAAAAAGAAAAATTTTTATAATTAATGGGTTTTTTAATTATTTTTTTGAATTTTTTCTTTTATCTTTTAGAAAAAAAAGGCAAATTTTAAATTGGATTTTTAGATTGTTAATTGAATTTTGAGGTGTGCCGAGTTTTTGGGAATCTAATTTGGTTGTGAGGAGTCAGAATCACATTATGGGATAGTTACAGGTTATGTTGATTCTTCCTTATCCCTTCCTATCCCTTCATATTCCTCCCTATCCTTCCCTATAGTTCCACATCACTTTATATCTCTCTATATCCCTCCCTATCTCTTTATATCCCTCTTTATCCCTCCCTATCCCTACCTATCCTTCCCTATTCCACTCATATACCTCCATATTCCTTCTTATCCCCCCTTATACCTATCTTTGCCCTTTCTAAACCTCCCTATCCCTCCCTATTCCTTCTTATTGTTCCATATTACTCAATATCTCTCCCAATTTCTTTAAATCCCCCTTTATACCTCCATATCCACTTCATATCTCTTCTTAACCCTCCCTATCGATCCTATCGATCCTCTTTCTATCTCTATCCCTTCCCTGTTCCTTTTTATCACTCCCAATCGCTCTCTAATCCTCCCCATATCACATCTATCCCTTCTTCAAACATCAACAAACCATTCACATAAAGAAATTATCAAACAAAACTCGACGAAATATCCAGACACGCAATATAATTTTATTTATTCCATGTAAACTCACAATATTCAATAAAAATTCAGTTCATAATGAAGTAAATACACAAAAAAACCTTTGTCCAAACAGAGCCACAAATGGGATTCCATTCATGAAATATTGTAAAAATTTTTTGGAGCTCATTTATGTGTTTTGATCGTTTTAATAGCATTTATTGGCAATTTTTTTGGAGAAGCGAAATTGAGAGCAATTAGTGGTGTTAATCAGGAATAAAGGCAGAATTATAGGAATGAAAATCAGGGAAAAGGAAGTTCGGATGTTGCGTAACGTCAGCAAAATTATAAAGCTATTCTCGCAAGCGTCATTCTCTTGCTAACGTCCTGCTCTCGTTTGGGAGTCACCCTCCCCCTAACGTCCCCTTCTCCCAAACGTCCCCTTCTTAAAAAAGTTCCCCATTCCTCTTTCCCAATCGTCCCATGTTCCCATATTGCCGTTTCCCAAATGTCCCCCCTCTCTTCTATTAAACATCCTCCCTACCCTCTCCAAAACATTCGCCATCCAATCAACTTATCGTCTCCTCTTCCTACTCCTAAACGTCCCCCCATCCCCCTCCCACCACCTTAAGTGTTACATCATTTACGAACGTTCCAAAAAATGCAAAAAATAGATAAAGATAACTGTTTCAATATGCTTAGATCTCTGGTAAATTGAAATTAAATTTAGAATTAGGGGTGCATTCAAGAGACGAAGGGGATCAAGTCAGGCCCTACTCCTTCCTTCCCTATTCATGTGTGTCCTCGTTATTTAAGAAATGCTTTAATTTGCTCATTTTTAATGAAAAAAACCCAAAAATTCCTCTATATTTTTTGCTATTTATACAGAACAGCATCAAATCCCCTTCATTCTCTTAGCACCCTAGCACAACAAATTCTTGTCTATACCCCAAACTCACAAAACTTCCAAAGATCCACTAAACCTCCATTTTAATCAAAATACCAGCAAAAAATACCAACAACAATTCATCATAATTTCCTATCCGGAACCAAAAAAAAAATTGTGTACATTAATTCTAAACCTATTTGTATTTCAATTAATGAAATTGTAATTAAGTGCTTGAATACTTCATTACGTCTGTGATTAATTCAACACATTTAGATATCTCACATGCACTTTGTGTGTGTTACGTGATTGAGTATTTATGATGACATTGGAAGTGCTCAATTAGAATTTTTTATATAGAATGTGGTTAAGTGTTGGGGGGAGGGGTACTGAAGGGGTCATAGGTAGTTAATGGTTGGGGTACTAAAGGTCACACTTGATATTGCTAGAATGATTGCTAATTACATGAGTCATACGTAGATTAACTGGATAATCTAGACAGGAACTTCAGTCATTATAAAATGTTGGAAATGATCAATTTTTAAATAATTTTGAATTTTTAATATAGGAAAATTATTTTATAATTAGCAATTATTTTCCATCAGTGAAGCTAATTACGACTGTATTTTAATCTTGTACTCATCATTTCCTTTTGTTGATAATCCAAAATATACAAATGGGTGCAGAATTGCCAAACAAAATCCAACGCGGCCTATCGAAGCAATTATTCATTTTGTGTGCCAACAGACCCAATTTGTGAGCCAACAGACCAATTTGTGCGCCAACAGACCAACTTCTATGCCAACAGACTCACTTTAGTTGTCTACAGACCCATATGGTGAGCCAACAGATCGATTTGTGAGCCAACAGACCATTCGTGAGCCAACAGACCTACTTTAGTTGCCTTTTGACCAATTTAGTGAGCCAATAGACCCATTTGGTAAGCCAACAGACCCATTTTGTGAGCTAACAGACCAACTTTAGTTGCTTACATACCCATTTGTTGAGCCAACAGACTAATTTTGCAAGCCAACCGACAAATTTTATAAATTAACACATCCAATTTGTGATATGGGCTGGTGTGACTATGACCTTCAGCCAAATTAGCTTAAATACAGCATCATATTAGCGATACATGACATTACGCTATTGTTGTACACCTGGTATAGCAAACTGAAATACCTGTACCGGTATGCTTTCTCGAAATCTCGGTCTCGATAAATTTTCGGGATTTTCAGGGATTTTTCGGTATCGGGATATTCCGGGAAATACTGATCCCGATCCCGATAGCGAGAAAGCACAGTGTATGGATATAATGGTGCGTGGTGGACTGATGAATTCCTGGAAGAAAGCTTTCGATAGAGACAGCATTGAATTTGGTATTGGCAATTAACAAGCGGAAGCTGGTAGCTTTATGCGACATCTAAGGGAGGCCATTAGGCACAATTTATCTGTACGGCCATCGAAGTAAGGAAGTAAAGCTATAATGGTACTGTGTTGGTGCGCCTTAGTCATAGGATGTGTGCCATTGCATCGCACCAATATACTGTCCCACACCTCATCCATAACACCACCATTAAAGCCACCCCAGACTCTCCCTGACTCATGCTGTATTTTTTGTCATTTCTACATCAAATGTGCATTTTAATCAAACTCAAAAAATTTCCAAATATTGACCAAAATTATTGTCACCATCATGACTTTTCAGCTTTAAAAAAAGCCTTGAAATTTCATACAAAATAACAATCTTTATATGACGTTGTCTGTGTGACTTTGAATATTTGAGTTTGTGTCTCATTTTAAGTTCTTATCTCGACAAAAACTTTTATGACAAGCTTACATAAAAAAATATACAAACGAGAAGTTCTAGTGACCTAGATTATTTGCTTAGAGATAAGTGCTTTTTGTGGTTTAGATCGCGTGGATGATTAAGGAATTATTGGATAGAAGGCTGTTGATGGAGGCGGCGTTGGACTTGGTATTGGAAATTGATAGACGGAAGTTAGAGGTAAAGTCTGTTTTAGGGGTCATCTGAGGAAACAATTGTACTGTATGGATAGTAATAATTAATTAAGTAAGTTCTAAGCAGGAATCGAAGCAGAAGCAGTTGAATAGACAGTGAGAGGTACCCAAGTGGATAACATGACATAATGTCCATTTAATAACTAGATCTACGATCGACTAAATAGCACATATTGGGAAATAGATCCAAATTAAGGCAAAATATTGGCATGAATCTGGTATTAAAACCGAGTTCGGCACAAAATCAGAGTCATCCAGATCTAGAGTTGGATTTTGGATGAATTCCCCATTTTGTGAGCCAACAGACCAGTTAGTGAGCCAACAGACCTGTTAGTGTGCCAACAGACCTTACTTGTGTGCCAACAGACCTTACTGAGAGCCAACAGACCTGTTAGTGAGCCAATAGACCTGTTAGTGAGCCAATAGACCTGTTAGTGAGCCAACAGACCTGTTAGTGAGCCAATAGATCCAGTTAGTGAGCCAACAGACCTGTTAGTGAGCCAATAGATCCAGTTAGTGAGCCAACAGACCTGCTAGTGAGCCAATAGATCCAGTTAGTGAGCATATCCACCTCACCACCCCCTAGGTCCCTCCCTAAGTGTAGTCATATACCAACAACCTCACCCTCACTTCAAATCATCCCCATAAAGCAACAATGATTGACGTCGAACTACTGTACAGTATTGCATGTTCAGAGATTTTTTGGAATCATTTAATAATTAAAAATAATGAAAAGATGCAAAATAATTCAAGTCAATGCTCTTATAAGGTTGTTGACATTTGCCTGTTGTGTCATTGACTTACTTAATAGATAATGGAAATTATTGCATTATTAAGTCGTGCCATTTTTTGGGACATAAAGTCTCAATTTTCATGTAAATCACCATTAAGTCATGCAGATGTCTGGACAGCAATTGAAATGAGATCAATCACAGCACCAAGTTTGATTGCATCACAAAGTCCACAAAACTTAATCAATCGCTCAAGATTTAAATTCCTTTTTTTTTGTTTACAATGTCATTCAAGACTCGCGAGAGTAAGAGCTTTAATGTTTATATAAAAAATAGTAAGTATGAAGTCAGGTGAAGATTAAAGGTTGAATTTGATGATATCCAGGCTTTATTTTTTTGGCGTGAGATTTGAGATTAATTTGGGGGTAATTAAAGAGTTATGAGGTCCTAAAATTTTTGGAGATTATATTGCTGGAGAAAAATGGATTTGTGAGCCAACAGACCCAATTTGTGAGCCAACAGACCCAAATTGTGAGCCAACAGAGCCAATTTGAGACCAACAGACCCTCTTTGTGAGCAAATAGACCAACATTGTGAGCCAACAGATCCACCTTGTATGCCAACAGACCCACTGTTGAGCCTCAAAACCTAGATTGTGAGCCAGCAGACCTGTGAGCCAACAGCCCCACTTTGAGACCCAAGGAAAGGTTTGCAACTGATCAGATTGATCGAAATTAATCAAAATGAGACACCAAATACCACATTTCATCCATCCATCCAGAAAAGTACCAACCAATTATAAAAAAATCTCAGAATCCCTCCCAACCCACCAAACATTCACAACAAATTAACCCTTTTTGTGATTATTTTTAAAAAAAAAAATCTTATCAGCTCTCACAAGTCCGTCTTATCGTCCATTCTTCTTGAATTTAATTCTTATCGTAAAATAAAAAACGCAGTCAGTGATATCAGCTGATAATTGAATCAATTACCAATGAGGAATTTGACTTATATTTTCAGCTGACTCGATGTCATTGTTGTCATGGAAATATGGAGGAATTGGGGGGATTTTTGAGGTTATGTTTTGGATTTGGTGGGTAAATTATGGATGTTAAGGATGTAATTTTGAATTTTGAAGGGATTGGGGATGTTATGAGTAGTTTTTGGGGATTTTGAGTTATATTAAATGATTGAATGGAATAGACCATAATTGCTTAGAAAAGACTCAAAAAAGTATGTCAAGATACAAAACAGCTATCACTGTGCTTAGTAAGGTCTTGGTCCTGGCAAATCTTAGAAGTCTTGGTCCTGGTCCCTGGTCTAGACCACCCTTAGAGCCAAGACACGCAGGCTAACCACCAATGTTTAAAAACATGAAAATCCATTAGGTCCAAATTGTATGATGCGGATAATACAACACAGATCACACCATATTAACCATGAAGAATCTACAGACCTACAGATACCATGTTTAGACAACAACAAGTATGTCCTTGAATAATACAATAGAACCAAAGTCACTAGATTTGACTTCAAATCTGTATTACATCCTCAATCTCAAATCAAGCATAAATCAAGTCTAATACATCTCATAAAAGCAATAATTCACATCAAGTGATTGTGTTACTTCCTCCCGACATTCCCAAAAAACATTATCAAGTTCCACACAAAAGCAGTTGCTTGTTTACGTTAAAAAATTGGAAAAATTGAAGGAAAAGTCAACAAAAAAAGATTTTTGTTCCTTATTTTTACACACCAACCAGAAGCCAAACAATCTTAATCCAATTTTCACATTTATTTTCTTTATTTTTCACATATTTTTTTCCTTTTTTTTTCTTCTTTATCGATTTATAAACAAAAAAAATTTCTTTTTTTTTCTCACAAAATTTTCAAATTTTTCTTCACTTTTTTGGGCCTTTTTTGGTGAAATTTTGTCAATTTTTGCCACAAATTTCCGTGAAAAATGTCCCGAAAAACTAGAACTAAATCACAAAATATAGTTTAAAGTCTGACTGAATGCAACGTTCGATAATGAATGACTGAAAATGAGTAAAAACGTCCACTCAGTTCCTCTCTCGGTCCTCTCTGAGTAGACTTTTATAGACAATGAAGGTCGCGTGTACTCAACAATTACGAATTATATTCACATGTTTTATTTGGATGATAAGCTTGCAATTGCGCATGTATTTTTTCTCTCAATTAACAATGCTTTAATGTTTTCGTCGATGTTGCAATGTTTTTCGATGATGTTTTCCAACTTTTTTCAGTTTTTTTCAATGTTTTTTACAACATTTCAATGTTTTCAACATTACTCCAATGTTTTTCAACATTACTTCAATGTTTTCTCCAATACTTCAATGTTTTCTCCAATGTTTTCAATGTTTTATGCCACAAATTTACTATAAAATAACAAATAAATCAATGAAAATTCATTGTCGGATCTTTTTGCATTTATATCTATTTTTCCATTTGTTTATCTGCTGACGCACGTGCATGATTTGTTTTTTTTGGATTATAATTTTCGGCTTATTTGATTCAATTTTCAGGTTGATTTAGGAGTTTGATTAGTTGATGAGTGTAGTGTTTTTATCGAGGATGAGGAAGTACTTGAGAGCACTTGAATGTGATAAATTGGAGAGATATAAATTATGCTCAAGTGTCTTAGCTGCATATGAAGCAAAGAAATTTAAAAATTATTATTTTTTATTAAATTTTGAATTTTTATATCCAGCAAAGCTCTTTAAATCCATGTTAGGAGAAAAAAAATCTAAATTGGAAGTCATTCATGTACCAAAAATTCAATTGTATCAATTTCATTTGTAAATCAAAATACCTTTATGTTAAATAAAGATAATTACTTACTTACTAAACCACCGCGTGTGAAAAGTGGCAGCACCACGACCAGATTAAGTTTAATAAGGTTTCCAACGGATCATTTCCGAATTCAACTTTAAAGAAAGCAAAATAAGTTAAAAAGGATTGGAATCTACAAGAAAAGCGTTGTTTAGGAGACGCTCTGTCAACGTGTGGACAGAGAATTGGTACATTTGTCAAAAATACACCAAAGTCACTTGATATAAAACTAGCACTTTCAAGTTTCTTTTGGAATAACTTTTGTTATATCTTTCTATGATTCTTAAGCAGAAATATTCAGTAACCAGTTTTTTTTATGCGACAACTCTTCCAAAAATCATTTCCAATAAAGCTCACAGTTGTGATAGGTTTGGTGTTATACGAACGGATTAAAATTATTGTGCTATTTAATTTGTGCATATTAAGATAATTATCGATTAATTTAAGCAAAATTTGAATAATTTGGTGAACACCTTTGAAGATAATGGATTTTGTAAGTTTGTGATTTCATAGTGATTTAGAAAAAATTAAAATTGATTTTTTTTTATAAAATTCTTAGACATTATTTTTGAATTAATAAGCTAGGGGCAGCATTTGGTGTTCCGACAGCATAAATGTGTACCCTTATCCCTTCCCCTAATTCCTATAATAATACAGTTTTTATTAGGCATTCGCTTAAGATAATAAAAAGTGTTAAATTCAACTGTCTATGGGGTCATTCACTTATTACGTAACGCGAAAATTTGAGTTTTTTTTACATCTGTAACAATATCTGCATGGAAAATAATTTGTATTGTTTGAGACGTAACCAGGGTTGTTACAACATATTCTGTTTTACAGAATGTGTACACATATTTCATGTGTGACAGGGAAAAATGTGTGGATATGTGTGGATATTCACACATTTTCCACACATATCCACACATTTTTACCTGTGACATATTTTCAAAACACACCAGATTCTGCTTTTAACAACCCTGGACGTAACAAAATTTTGATCTCCTCCCCCACTTCCTCTACTTCTTCTTCCTAATAGAGTTACGTAATATGCAAATGACCCCATAACAGAGGCGTAGCCAGAAATGTTGGTTTTTTTTCTATTCATAGTCATACTGACTTACTCACTTAATTCTTTGACTGAGGCGCACGAGAGCCCATTGCCGCTCGTGGGGAATGTCTAAACTCGTTCACCAGTAATTCCAAACGTCCAGCTTCATGTATTCATAGTTAAACATCATAAAAATTCATTAGATTTTTTAATTACTTACTTACTTTCTTCGCTGACCGTACAGATCAACTGTGATCCATGGCCTCTCTTAGGTGTCGCCTTTAACTGGTTCTATCATCGGTTTCCGCCTGCCAATTGTCAATACCAATTTTATACATAAATAGTATTTAAGCATTTTTAAACAAAAATAAAATCAATTTAAAATCGAATTTAAAGTAATTATCTAACCCTCAGAGAGAAGGGTCGTGCCACCCCCCCCCCCCCCCAAAATGCCCCCACCACCTCTTTCTTGCTACACACCTGCTCCATACACAGTTGAATTTTTCACATTCTCTGTGTCTCAAGCGACAAATTGTCTTAAGCCAAAAAAGCTTTTTTTACTATGGGGACGTTCGTAAATTGCGTGATGCATAGAATAAAGAGGGAGGGGGATGTACAAGTTTATTAAGGAACTCAAACTTTGGTTCATGATTTTGCTACATAATGTGAATAAACGCCATTCTTAACGTTCCGTAATTTCTGGATATCCCCCTTTTTTTGTTTCCAACGTTAACAGCATATATGCTAAATTTGGTTAACATCTGTTTGAATGTGCTCATCATTTCCATAATTTTTGTATCAACTCATTTGAATCCTACACAGCTACACGCATACATATGTATCTTGACTATATCATATGTATCTTTACTATTTCATATTCATCGACCATTGCCCATTGCTGTTGAATTTCATATTCATCACTTTGACAATATTTCATGACTGAAGTCAAATGAAGAAGCTATAAGGTCTGAATATAAACGCAATCGTACGGACAAGGCACCATTGATAATATGTCCAGCATTTCTCATTGTAACCGTAAGTAAAATTTGTGTTTATAGCGCATTTTTGAAATTTTTTTCAATAAGGTAGCATAATAAGGCACAATTTTCGGTCGTTTGCTCGGCTCCATGGATATGGATCCTACTGAATCTGGTTTTGTGGGTCTGTAAGTGACCTGGATCTTACTGGATCTCGTTTTGTGGATCAAGAACTAACTTATCAATCAATTACTGATCACTGGGTCAAAAATGCGCTTAAGTCAATAACACGATCAATAACGATCAATAACACGAGGACTTTTGTACTTTTTTTTCTTTAATATTCAATTAATATCCATCAATTTTTAGGTATTCCTGATATATTTGATATCAGAAGATTCAGAGGAATATACAGATTGGGACGATATATTTGAATGCTTTAATATTGGCGATAATTTGTACATTTTTTTGATAGCTGGATGCATCACAACATTCACCATACTTTCCTTCATCTTAAATTTCTTCCGTTGTGCCAAAAAGCCAATAACATGGACTATTAGCATTGGATTTGTCATATCTATATTTATTTTTGCGTCAATTATCACTAAAATTAATTTTTTAGTGGGTATCGGTTGCATATTTTTAGGAATTATTGCAATTATATTTCTTGTATGGTTCCGTAAACGAATTAATATGATTGCTAATATTCTTATGGAATCATCGAAAGCTCTACATGATGTACCGGTTGTGCTCTATCTACCGTTTTTGGTAAGTCATATTTTTAATTAATTTTTTTATGTTTATACATAAGAGTTACGGGCCGTTCATTTATTACGTTACGCAAATACACGAATTTTTAGAACCACCTCCCCCTCCCCCTGGTTTAGGCTGTTACAAAATCGTAGAACCACCCCCCCCCCTTCCCCTTAAAAAGCGAACATAATAAGTGAACGGCCGGCCCCTATGCTGTGAAATGGCATCAGTAGCCTTAAAAGTAGAGGATGACCTTTCGTGCCAAATGATCCTGGGTTCAATCTCTTCCATTTCACCGTTCCAGCTACGTAACTTGATTCGTGTGTTGGGTGTCCTTTTGTGTCCTCCACTGCTAGGTATACAAGTATTTGGATGACTTTCCTAACGGAATCTTGTACATACGAATTTGTAACTAGATACATTGCAGGGTACATCAGGTCTTATGACGTACTCGTATCTTTGCAATCTGTAGATCTAGCAATTGGCTCGGATCCAACTATAAAATTGTAGGTTCTAAAGGGTATGGTACAATAGATTGTTAATCGCGGTGCCTCCGGATCATGAAGGCTCTTGAAGGCTCGGCTGAGTCCGGATCATTTGGTAGAAACTCTGGATTCTATGGATGATCCACTCCCAGCTCGGCCCTTCAAGCATTATGTACACATTATGTACCTTAATCAATGGAGGGTATGGATGGTTGATATTGGTAATCATTTAGCCAAACTCAGCCTTCCTCCCTCCCCTAAGCTATCATTAAAATCAATAATAATATTTAAATTCTTCTTTTATAGACATTCCTTGTTCAAGTGATTTCAACAGTGATTTTTTGGCAGTTCTTCTTAATCATCGAAGGCGCTGGCGACGAAATATTTTTCTTTGAAACTGGACATGCATTCAATTTGATATCACTTGGATGGTTTTCATTATTTATATTTGAATGTCAACATTATATTGTGACTGGAATCATACATCAGTGGTACTTTACACGCGATAAGCATTCCATTGAATTATCTATTAAAATGCTATTTAAGAATATGTTGTGGTATCATTTAGGAAGTGTATGCTTTGGTGGAACATTCCTGCTGATTGGAAACATTTTAAAATTTACAATTAAATGTTTAAAGGTTTGTAAAAAGAATTAGTGTTGGGGGTCGTTCAGTTATTACGTATACTTACTTATTTCGCTTCTGGAAGGTAAAAGAGCCCGTGGACGCCCAAAGACCTCTTGGAAGGAAGCTGTCGATATAGATAGTAGTGCACTTGGTATCGGAAATTGGCAAGTGGTAGCCAGCGATAGAACCAGCTTCAGGCGACTCCTGTGGGAGGTCATGGATCACAACTGATCTGTACGACCAGCGAAGTAAGTAAGTAAGGAAGAGATCAATTGTGATCCATAGTTTTGTAAGTCTAAAGGTGACTCTATCGCTGGCAATCGATTGCCAATTCCAATGTCAAGTGAATTAACATCCTTATCGACAGCGTCTTTCCATGAGTTCTTGAGGCATCCACGTAATCGCTTGACGATTACAGGTCTTCCAATAACATGTCAAGTCAAAGGCTGTCGGTTGACCGCTTCAATGTAAAGCTGCTTCAATTCTTCGTTGCTCCTGTTTGCTCAGAGTTAACAGGACTTTGGGAAGCCGGGCTCCAAAATTTCAATAAGTCGCCTCTATTATGGAATCGCCTCCCAATACCCTTCAATGCAACCCGGATCTCAAAGGCGACGCTATGGCTTTTTCGACATGTGTTTTTTAATAATCGGCTATACTTTTGCAAAAAATGCCAGTTATTTGCATCTTGTGCCTCACTGTAAGGATCTTATGGCTCCAAAAACTAACCATAATCAATATCTACATTTGAGTCCTGCCAACTCTGGAATAATTCACCTTCCTTCTTTGTCCCATAGTGAAAAACGTTACGTAATAAGTGAACGACCCCACAGTAACAGTTTAAATAGCTTATTATCATCCATCTCCACAGAAGCTGACAGATGATTCAAACAACATCATTGGTGTCATTATTGGAACTTGCTTTAAATGGCTTATTGATTTCCTCGATGAAGTCTTACAGTACATCATCCGAACAGCATACATCTTTGTCATTACAGATGGAACATGCTTTATTGAATCTGGTAAAAAGGTATTCAGTATTGTGTCAAAAGATCCAGATGAGATGGTCATTCACAGACGGCTGAGTTACTTTGTACTGTTCATGTGTAAACTTCTTATTTTTCTGATATTCTTGATAACGGAATTTATCATGATTTTCATAATAAGCGATGACGTAAGTTAAAAATACGTTAAGTAATTAACAGTCATTGATTATTGTCTTTAATTACAGATCGGATGTGATGACGAATTCTTTGTGTTCCTACTTGGAATCACTTACATCATTTACGTTGTTCATAGCTTTACAAGCATATTTGAGGTTACGGTTGATACAATTTTTGTTTGCATTTCGATTGATTTTGAGGAAAATAATGGAACCGACAAGCCTTACTTTATGTCTGATAATTTACATAAAATAATGCTTGAAATTAGGGAGGAAACAAGAGCTTCAAAGGATTGTGAAGATGAAACTGAAAATGGAATTAAAACAACATCATTTTCATAAGGTGGTAGTGCTGGACATTCAAAGAGTGCTTGGTGCTTTAAATTGCACCAAAAATAAAAAAACCTCCTGATTATTCTAATAGAAATAAGTAAAATTCTTAAAAAATTTGAATTATTTAAAATTATTTTTGTATAAAAAAAATTTAATTAATTTGATTCAAAATGTGTGACTTTATGCTAGTTTTTATTCATCTAACTCAGTGGCTTGTCATTTTCAGCTGTACATCTCAATGGTAAACATCGACCATAACCATACACGGCATATAATTAGGGTGGCCAGAGGATTTTTGCAAAATATCGGGACACTTTTGGAAAAAATCTGGATATTTCTAAATTTGGCACTTTTGGTATTCTTTTGGCCTATTTTGAGTCTTAATAATCAAAGTACTACTAAATTTATGTTAGAAACTTGTTATTAAATTGAATATTTTCAATTATTTTTTGCACTTTTTTACAACTTTTTAACCTAATTTAAATATTTATTGGAATATTAAGACATAAAATAGTCCAAATGAACCACAAATCCTCTGGCCACCCTACCTAAGATTGAACCCAGAACCTCTAGCACATAAGGCCAACGCTCTACCATTTAGGCTACTGATATTTAGGCATTTTATCATTCAGACACGGCATACAGTTCATAGCATTTTCAAAAAACTTCACAACTCACAAATGGCCAACCACTGATCTAACTCATAAACCTCTAAGTGTGACTCACAGCTGATCATCATCATCTAAAATATTCTAAAAATGAATAAAAATTCAACACGATATAAATGACAAAATTTATTGCTAATCTCACCGACACACCTAAAAGTTGTCTCACTAAATTAATTTTAATCGTCATTTAAACATTTTCATTCCTTCTTTTTCTTCCATCATTTTCATCTCAGGTCCACTTTATTTCTTGTGTGACACGAGGAACAATTTTTTTTTGAGAATTTTCACACAAAATATTTACTACGCATTCAGTCACAACGTTGATATCGCGCTGAATTGATCAAATTGAGGTTGAAAATGTGTCGAATAAGAAATTTTTTGTGTTGTTTGAGTTTGGAAATTGGTGGAACATTTCTTGGATATATGCATTTTTTGTTTGGATTGACTGGATTTATAACGACATCGGTGATTGCTATGTGGATATTGGCTAAACGTAGGTTATGAACTTTTGGGGGTTTATGGTGGATTTTGGGTGGATTTTTGGTGTTATTTGAGTGAATTCTGAGTCAATCTTAGTCAAATCACATGAATATTCGTGGATTGACTCAGGTTGACCCAAAATTCTCGACTATTTCCGTGAATTGACTCAGTTTGGCTCAGAATTCTCGACTATTCTTGTGAATTGACTCAGATTGGCCCAAAATTATCGACTATTCTTGTGAATTGACTCAGATTGGCCCAAAATTCTCGACTATTCTTGTGAATTTGACTCAGGTTGACCCAAAATTCTCGACTATTCTTGTGAATTGACTCAGATTGGCCCAAAATTCTCGACTATTCTTGTGAATTTGACTCAGGTTGACCCAAAATTCTCGACTATTCTTGTGAATTGACTCATATTGATCCAAAATTCACGACTATTTCCATGAATTCACTCAGATTAACTCAAAATTCCCAAAAATAATTCCACAAATTCCCTCAATTTCCCTCAATAATAGCCCCCTAAACCCCAAATTGATCTCTAAAATCATCATCCAAAAGACCATTGACACTCTACCTCACCTGTTGACAGACATGAAAAATTCAATGTAGTATCCAAGGTCATGTGAAGAAAATGTTGCAAATTTTCTCACAAAAAATGTGTTTTTTCCTCAAAATTTATTCACATACAAAATAAGACTTTTAATCTCTTGATTATTTTTCCTGTATTTTATTCAAGAGAAATGTGTGCTTTTTTGTTGTTGTATAAATGAGAATCTCACGTGTGACAAGAAAATGTGATGTTATCACGTTGATATGTTATATGATGTGTATTGTGCAGAGGTTGAGTGGGGAATTGTTGTTGACCTCCTGTGTTGACCCTTATAAATAAAGATGGGGGTTCTACAGTGTGAAGTGATTTAGGGGATATATGTCATGTTTGGCGTCTTTTGTGGTACGCAAATTAGTTAATTCAGTGGTGTGCAGTAATTTTTTTTCCGCGGCACATCTTAGTAGTGAGCCTTGTCCAAAATCATGCATGTCATTAATTCATGACAACTACAAATATTTTTTGGCGAGACACTACAGTGCCACGAAACACAGGTTGCCCAACACTGGGTAAATTGTTCAGTAATCCGTCAAAATTCGACCAAGAGCTAGAAATCGTCTGGAATTTTATATGAAATCGAGTAGACTTGATTTGACTTTTTCATACAAAATCAAAGGCGACGTCAAGATTTAGTTTGGCGTAATTCTAAATCGGTGGAAAATTCGAACAAAATCCAGCTAAATGCTATAGTCACTAGGGTTTCTGAAAAACCGCGTTTTTCCAAAACCGCGGTTTTGCGGTTTTTCACAATTTCAAAAACCGCGGTTTTGCGGTTTTTAGCGGTTTTCAATTTTCATACAAATGTGTGAAATTTTTTGAAAAAATTGAAATTTGGAGTTTTATGCATAAAAGTATTGAATCTTTCTATTTTCCTCCATTTTATTTAGATTCAGTTTCAAATTGGTTGGTAAAATAGTCAAAAAAATTATTTGTTGTAAAAATTTTTAAAATTAAAGTTTTTCTTAAAATTTTGCAAGTTTTTAGTCCAGCTTTTCAAGTTAATAAGAAATTTTTATTAATTTTCGAATTTATCTTCAAAAATTTTCATTTTGTGGATTTAAATGAATTTTTTCCATACAAAATTCTAAAACTGCGGTTTTTTCATTCAAAACCGTGGTTTTTTAAAAACCGCATTTTAAGGTCAAAAGTGCGGTTTTGCGGTTTTTGGAAAACCGCTTCCAGAAACCCTAATAGTCACGTCGGTTTATTGTCAGATTATTGATCGATTAACCCACTCATTCTACTCAGGATCTGTTTTTACTGAGAAGTGTCTTGATTTATGTAGAAATGACATCAAATCAGATCAAGACAATACTTAGAGTGTTTGTCAACCGACCCTAATAAGGAGCAGTGACATAGTAGTTTGAGCAGTGGTGGGCAATCTTTTAATCTTGCTGCAGACATTGGTGATCAAAGCAGTGCTTTCCTGAAATCCCGGTCCAGGAAGATTTTCGGAATCGGAACACATCAAACGGTACACGACATTTTCAAGGAATTTTTGGAGCGCACTAGTATGCTACGGCACACATTTTGTCCACCACTGGGCCCTATATGCCCTATGGATTTTCAAATAAAAAATCAGGTCTTGATCCGAAATCTAAAAACTGATACGTGATAAGCACACCATAACTTCACTATATAGATCATCAAAAATCCCACCCAAAACAAACCTAAATCCCAACTCTGTCACACATCCACCCACGCATTACACACAAAGTTCTTCATCTTTCCTTATTTTCTCTTTCTAGACCAAAGATTCGTTTACTTCCTCGCATTTGTTGCATTTTTGTTATTTTTCCTCGCATGGATACTCTGCTCATGGTGTTTAATTGAAGGCGTTAAGAATGTGAGTCTATAAAAAATACTCAAAAAAAATTTTTTTTTGTTTATAAATTTTGCTTATTTTACACATTTTTTAATAGCGTGAATCAAGCAAAGTATTTCGATTTAAACTGTTTTCGGTGGTGTGTTTGATCATGAAGTTCATTGGACTTATTGCGGTGCTGAGTCTATTCTTTGAGGTTGGCGTTAAAAGGAAAATTGACATACAAGAGATTGCGGTGTCGCTTTTTTCACTGAGTCATGGGGTAAGCTGATGAATTGAGGATGTTTTTAAGTTTGCTAAATTTTCACTGCGGAACACCCACCTAACATAATCTTCCTAACAAGTTTTCTTCCTAACGCAAAAAAATTATTTTTTTCGCAAAATTTATCTCATTTTATAACAAAAGAAAAATAAGAAATTTTTTAATCATCTAGTTAAAAATGTCACATTAATTAAAACAAAAAAAAATTAATTTCTGATGCATGTTAAAACATTTTTGTCTAGATTATTCATCGTAAACTTGAAGCTGATAATAAATCTCCTGGTTATATTGGACCCCAACATAATGGTCATCCTCATTCCTCCTCTTCAACTGTGTTTCCTTATTCACCCCATATTGAGGTATAACATTGAGATTAAATAATGACGTTTAGGTTGTTGGATTTTAGAGCAGGGATAGATTTGAGGTTAGGTTGATATTAATTAGTTCAGTTAAAATTTAGATAACCTAACTAAGATCAGATAGAGATAACCTAACTAAGATCAGAAAAGATAACCTAACTAAGATCAGAAGAGATAACCTAACTAAGATCAGAAGAGATAACCTAACTAAGATCAGAAAAGATAACCTAACTAAGATCAGAAGAGATAACCTAACTAAGATCAGACAGAGATAACCTAACTAAGATCAGATAGAGATAACCTAACTAAGATCAGAAGAGATAACCTAACTAAGATCAGAAAAGATAACCTAACTAAGATCAGAAGAGATAACCTAACTAAGATCAGACAGAGATAACCTAACTAAGATCAGATAGAGATAACCTAACTAAGATCAGAAAAGATAACATAACTAAAATCAGAAAAGATAACCCAACTAAGATCAGACAGAGATAACCTAACTAAGATCAGATCAAGATAACCTAACTAAGATCAGATCAAGATAACCTAACTAAGATCAGAAGAGATAACCTAACTAAGATCAGACAGAGATAACCTAACTAAGATCAGATCAAGATAACCTAACTAAGATCAGATCAAGATAACCTAACTAAGATCAGAAGAGATAACCTAACTAAGATCAGACAGAAATAACCTAACTAAGATCAGATCAAGATAACCCAACTAAGATCAGATAGAGATAACCTAACAAGGATCAGATCAAGATAACCCAACTAAGATCAGAAGAGATAACCTAACTAAGATCAGAAAGAGATAATCTAACTAAGATCAGATCAAGATAACATAACTAAGATCAGAAAAGATAACCTAACTAAGATCAGATAGAGTTAACCTAACTAAGATCAGACAGAGATAACCTAACTAAGATCAGATAGAGATAACCTAACTAAGATCAGAAAGAGATAATCTAACTAAGATCAGATCAAGATAACATAACTAAGATCAGAAAAGATAACCTAACTAAGATCAGATAGAGTTAACCTAACTAAGATCAGAAAGAGATAACCTAACTAAGATCAGATCAAGATAACCTAACTAAGATCAGATCAAGATAACCTAACTAAGATCAGAAGAGATAACCTAACTAAGATCAGAAAAGATAACCTAACTAAGATCAGAAGAGATAACCTAACTAAGATCAGACAGAGATAACCTAACTAAGATCAGATAGAGATAACCTAACTAAGATCAGAAAAGATAACATAACTAAAATCAGAAAAGATAACCCAACTAAGATCAGACAGAGATAACCTAACTAAGATCAGATCAAGATAACCTAACTAAGATCAGATCAAGATAACCTAACTAAGATCAGAAGAGATAACCTAACTAAGATCAGACAGAGATAACCTAACTAAGATCAGATCAAGATAACCTAACTAAGATCAGATCAAGATAACCTAACTAAGATCAGAAGAGATAACCTAACTAAGATCAGACAGAAATAACCTAACTAAGATCAGATCAAGATAACCCAACTAAGATCAGATAGAGATAACCTAACAAGGATCAGATCAAGATAACCCAACTAAGATCAGAAGAGATAACCTAACTAAGATCAGAAAGAGATAATCTAACTAAGATCAGATCAAGATAACATAACTAAGATCAGAAAAGATAACCTAACTAAGATCAGATAGAGTTAACCTAACTAAGATCAGAAAGAGATAACCTAACTAAGATCAGAAGAGGTAACCTAACTAAGATCAGATAGAGTTAACCTAACTAAGATCAGAAAGAGATAACCTAACTAAGATCAGAAGAGGTAACCTAACTAAGATCAGATAGAGTTAACCTAACTAAGATCAGAAAGAGATAACCTAACTAAGATCAGAAAAGATAACATAACTAAGATTAATAAGAGTTAATCCAAAAAGGATCAGATCGAGGCAATCTAACTCAAATTAGGTCAAATTAGGTCTTAAAACCTCTAATTCTTAATAATTTCCCAAATATTCCAAGAAATCTTGTCAAAATGTCAATAAATCACACACAGTCCATTGACACAGTCCAATTTATAAGCTGCGTCTTAATCCACACAATATTCATTAAAATTCCAACCTAAATTCACTTTAATCACCGCGAAATAATTTTTACTCATTTTTCTAATTTAATTCTTTCTGTTTTTCCTTGCAGATAATCATATTAATAATGTGGGAAATTTACATTCTCATTTTTGTGAGTTCTCTCGAAAAGAAATTCCAAAAAGAAGAAGATCTTCATACAAAGATAATTCACAGACATGTTTAATTAATTGTGACGGGGAGTTGCTTGTTTATTTTATACTTATTTAATAAATTTTAAAAGAAAAATCGAGTCTGAAATTTGATATTGTATAATTTTTTTTGTAATAAAATAATAAAAATTTGTTGAAAATGAGAAAAAATTTAGTCATTTTCTGATGACTCAACTTCCTTGACTTTTGCGATGAGTTCAAGATTGTTGCCTAAATGGTTGTTGAAAAATGACATCAGCTTTGAATCTTTGGCTGGTTTGTCCTTGTTTTTAATTAATTCTTGTTGAATTTCACCTAAAAAATTGAAAATTTCATATTATTTTGTCTAATTAGCTTAATTCAGTGCTGTCCGAACTGTTATGTACCACGCCACACCTTGGTGGTGTATCTCTAGTGTCTTTAATGTGTCTTTAATGTATCTTTGATGTGTCTCTAGTGTGTCTCTAGTGTGTCTCTAATGTGTCTCAAGTGTGTCTATAATGTGTCTATAATGTATCTCTAATGTGTCTCTATTGTGTCTCTAGTGTGTCTCTAGTGTGTCTCTAGTGTGTCTCTAGTGTATCTCTATTGTATCTCTATTTTGTCTCTATTGTGACTCTAGTGTGTCTCTAGTGTGAATTTAGTGTATCTCTAATGTGTCTTTAATGTGTCTCTAATGTGTCTCTAGTGTGTCTCAAATGTATCTCAAGTATGTCTCTAGTGTGTCTTTAGTGTGTCTGTAGTGTGTCTCTAATTAGTCTCTAATGTGTCTTTAATGTTTCTCTAAAGTGTCTGTAATGTGCCTCTTATGTATCTCTAATGTGTCTTTAATGTGACTAATTCGTCTCAAACGTGTCTTTAATGTGTCTCAATTGAGTCTCTAGTGTGTCTACGTGGCACACAGTTGAGACAACACTGGCTTAAATCATGTAAATCATCTAATCATGTCTGCAGCACTTGAGTAGCCCTGAACCCAACATCGACTAATAATATACCAAATGACCTTACCTTCTCCATCTTCATCATACTTCTCAGCAATCGACAACATTTTATTGATATTGTCAATATTCATGTTGAACAGCTTATTCTCTGCTTGAGGTTCAACTTCTTTTCCTTCTTGTTGTTTAGCATAACTAACATAAAACACCAACAAAAGCACCAGCACCAAAACAAATGCAAAAATCACAAGAAAAGCACATCTACGAAATTTAAATTTCAGCATCAATTTTTGGGTCGCTTTGCGAAAAGCTTCAATTTTAAAGCTCTTGGAACCAACATTTATTGATGTTGGCAAATTGTTCAAAATGACTGACATTTTAATAAGGAGAAAGGTTTTGTAGCTTCAAATATTTTCAGACAACTGCCAATTTTTAGGCGGTATATCCACAAGATTTCTAAAACAGCTGCTTATATAGAGACACTGTTTACTCAGGTGGATTAGTGTATGGTAAGTGTGTCATGCTTTTGGGGTTGTGTTGACAAGGTGGGATTTTACTGGCTGTTTAAGATGACATAGTGCAGCAGATGACATACGGTTCGTGTACATTTGAGAATTGTATACTAGAAATTTAAAAATAGTTACCTCAAAATTCGGAAATTCTAACCTCAAAATTTAGGATTTTTACCCTCAAAACTTGGGATTTCTAACCTCAAAATTTGAAAATTTTAATTTTGAAACTGAGAAATTCTAACCTCAAAATTTGAAAATTTTAATCTCAAAACTGAAAAATTCTAACCTCAAAATTTAGGAATTTAACCTCAAAGTTTGGAAATTCTAACCTTAAAATTTTGAATAATAATCTCAAAATTAAGGAATTTTAACCTCAAAATTTGAGAATTTTAACCTTAAAATTCGGTAGTTCTAACCTCAAATTTTGAAAATTCTAACCTCAAAATTTGGAATAATAACCTCAAAATTAATGAATTTTAACCTCAAAATTTGGGGACTTTATCCTCAAAAATTGAGAGCTCTAACCTCAAAATTTTGAAATTCTAACCTCAAAATTTGGGATTTTAAACCTCAAAATTTTGGAATTCTAACCTCAAAAATTTGGAAACTCTAACCTCAAAATTTGAGAACTCTAACCTAAAAAATAAAAAATGTAAAATTCATTCCTAACCTCAAAAATATTCAATTTTTATTCAAATTACTTAATTTCCATCACATTAATCCAATCCATCATTCATCGCAAACCACAAGTCATAATGCTGATCAGCAGATACTCCACTAATACTAACAACATCCCTTAAATTACACTTTGTAATCACATTCGGAACTGACTGTTCAATTTCATCCATATTAAGTCTTTTGATTCCAACATGATTTGCAATTATTCCAGTGATGAAAACATTCTCAACTTTAAAGAACTTAGCATCCAATGCAGCATCATAGACCAGCTTAACACAATCACCAGTCATCAAGTAAACAGGACCAGCTGCAAATTCAGGATAGACTTTTCCATAATATTTATCATAAATGACATGAAATTTGGACTTTTGGACACCAACTGGATCTAATGACTTTGACAGTTTGCCATAAATTGACTTTGTGTCCTGTAATTTACCATCGATGACCTTAAGCAGCTTGTCAATGTTGACAAATGTCTGATCGTCAGTTTTGAGGATGAATCTTGCATTTTCACAGTTGGAACTGATCCATTCAAGCATTAATATTGATTTTGTTGTCAAATTTTCCTCATTTTCCATGAATTTTCCACGAATTATGTCGCCATACTTGACAATCTCATCAACAATTTTGGATTCTTGTGCTGATTCCGATTTTCCCATAATAAATGCAAATTGGACTTGATCATAAAGTCCAGTATCACCCCATGCATACCGAATAGCCTTTCTTGCTTCATAATTCTCTGGTGCTGACGAGATTATGATTAAAAGTTTTGGATTTTCATCGTCACCTTTGCAAATTAGTGATGGAAGGTTTGAGAATCCACTGGTATAGATGTCTGATACTTTTGGGTCATTGCTTCGATCAAAGTTGATCCATTGATGGGAGGGGACTGGAATTGATTGTGATTTTGATGATTTATGGCAATTTAAAGCAGGGATGGGCAACTTGTGTGCCGGGGAACCCTAGTTTGTCGTCTAACTGTCATGAAACACATGTCGTGTGTGGTTTTAGTCATTGCTTAGCAACAAGGTGTGACATGGTCGACTAGATCAGTTGTGGTCAACCTTACATTCTTCGCGACACTCATTGATGGTTATCTTTGACCAAAATCGCACAGTGCATGCGGTTCAGGACATTTCCAAGAAATTTGACGATACACTAAGGAACCGCGGCACTCAGGTTGCCCACCACTGGACTATATGATGAGCATACATCTATAAAGACACCCAAACACATAAACAGACCAGTCACATGACTTAATCCTCACCTTCTGATACTTGATCTTCTTCCTTATCACTAAAGACACTTGAAGAATCATCAAAGAAGTCCAAACCAATTATGACAATAATTATAACAATTAAAATTATTTTGGATATCCTTTTCCGAAAAACTTTTGAAAAAAATCTCATTTTTGTGAATTTTTTGTCACTTTTTTTCACAATTTTCGACTGTTTCTGCGGCACAATTAATGAATAAAAGAAATTTTATTGTGGAGAAAATTGAAAATTTACACAAGTTGGTTATGTTTTGGAACTAGTTGTACACTAGTTGAGTTGTATCCAAATGGAGTGTTTGTCCAAGTGTTTAGAAAATTTATTTTGGAAGACATAACCTCAAAATTTTGGAACATAACCTCAAAATTTTGGTACATAACCTCAAAATTGGACAATTTTCATCCAAATTGAATACCATAACTTCAAAACTTAGATCTTAACCTAAAAATTGAATGACATAACCTCAAAATATCTGGAACTTAACCTCAAAATTGAATGACAACCTCAAATTTTTGGAACTTAACCTCAAAATTTGACATTTTTCATTAAAATTGAATGACATAACCTCAAAATTTTGGAACTTAACCTCAAAATTGAATGACATAACCTTAAAATTTTGGAACTTAACCTCAAAATTGAATGATATAACCTCAAATTTTTGGAACTTAACCTCAAAATTTGACATTTTTCATTAAAATTGAATGACATAACCTCAAAATTTTGGTATCTTACCTCTAAATTGGGCAATTTTTATTAAAGTTGAATGACTTAACCTCAAAATTCCTGGAATTTAACCTCAAAATTGGTCAATTTTCATCAAAATTGAACGGCATAACCTCATATTTTCTGGAACTTAACCTCAAATTTTGGCAATTTGCAACAAAATTGAATGACATAACCTCAAAATATTGGAATCTAACCTCAAAATTGGACAATTTTTATCAAAGTTGCTTGACCTAACCTAAAAAAATTCCAAAATTCTAACCTAAAAAACAACAATAACAATCTCCTTAATCAACAAACTGTATTAATATCATTAAATGCCTTCCACAGCCAATATTGCTCCCTAGGACTAATATAATGTACACTAACTAACTCCTTAAGTTGACATGGATCCACTTCCGTTGGTTTTTCATTCACAAATTCCTTTAAATCAATCCTTTGGATATGAAGTTGACTTGCAATGATTCCAGTGATGAACACATCCTCAAGCTTCAAGTACTTATGCTCCAAAGTCTCATTATAGATCAATTCAGCACAGTCACTTGTCATCAAGTATGCTGGACCGGATGTAAAGTCAGGAAATACAGAATCAGCAAATTCATCATAAGAAATGTAATATTTCGACTGTGGATCACGAAATGGTGTCCAGTCATGTCCAACACGTCCATAAATAGTCATCTTGTCATCGTTCCTTGACTTGATCACATCCAACAGCTTATTGACATTTATGAAGGTATCATCATCAGCCTTAAGGATGAATTTAGCCATTTTACAGTTGGACTTGATCCATTCCAGCATTGAAATTGTCTTTAATGTCAAATTGTAGTAACTGTCGATGAAATTTCCATGAATTATGTCTGCATGTGCTGCATATTCATCCTTAAGATTCTTTTCATTTTTTGGTATTGAATTGCCGACAATAAACACAAGTTTGACTGGGTCGGTGCTGTTGAATTGTCCCCAAGTCTGTCGAATTGCATTTCGTGCCTTAACATTTCCAGGTGCTGATGTGACAACGATGATGAGTTGAAGACTGGCGTTGCAGATGTCGGGTGGGGAGTATGTGAATCCAGGTGGGTAAATTTCAGACACTTTTCCTAGGAATGGAAGTTTTGGTGGGGTTGGGGTTGGTTTGGGGACGTCGTTGAGGGAACTTGATGGAGTTTCTGGATGAATTGAGGATGATTCAGCAGTTCCGAGTATTAAATTGGACTCAATTGGATTTAATTTTGATGATTTTGCCAATAAATCCATTAGACTTGGTGCTGATGGAAGTTGATCCAAGGGTTTAGGAGCTATGTCTGGAAATAAGTAGAAACTGGGGTTAGTTATGCCTTAAACTAGGTTCAATGGTAATCAGAGGAGTATGCTGGATACGAGGGGATGTGCTGAAGTGTCTAACCTCCTGAATATGCAGCTGATTACAGTTTAACTTGGTTTAAGAAGTAACTGATGGATCAACCCTCCCCCCTACCTTCAAAAACTGTCTAAATACGACTCTACCAATCAACTGTCTAAATTATTGACTGCCTTAAACCAGAGTTAGCAGGACTTTGAGAATTCGGATTCCAAAAGTACAAAGAGACACTTTCAATCCACTAGAGTCGGTGGCCCTAATACTTACTTTCTTACTTACTGGAACCTTGCTTCGACTTGGAACCTAGGTTGCTACATAAGGTTATCCATAGGTCGCCACAATGGTGCCCTGCTAACTCTACCTTTAACCAGATTGGGCGGTTAAACCCTAACTTAGTTGTGGGCAACCTTTTATTTATCGCTGCACATCTCGGTAGTAAGCCTTGACCTAAACTGAACACGATACACGGTTTATGGTATTTCACTGGAGTTCCGCGGAGACATAGACTATCCACCAGAGTTGGCAGGACTTTGGAGTCCGGAATCCACTTTTTTTTTTGGAGTCCTGCTAACTCTCCTATCCACAACTGCCCTAACTCTCCCCCTGAATACCCTCCTACAAATTCCCTCTCACTTCCCTAAAACCCTACCTCTATGTACATATATGCTTACCTTCAACACTCAATTGATCCTGTCCAGCTTCAGAGAAGCTAACATTCCTCGTCTGCATATCCTTTAATTTGACAAAAAAGTCAAAATTTTCACCAATCATGTTTTTGAAAAAGGACACAACTTCTGAGTTTTGCATCAAATTTCCAATTTTGGGGAGAATGTTCTGATGATCTTCGACTAATTATATGAGAAGTGAATGTTAGTTGAGGGTGTTTTGGGGTAGATGAGGTGATGCAGTGACGTAGGAAGGAGTTGAGGTCATTAGCAGCCATTGGTGACCGACAGACTCTCGCTGGTAGGTGTCATCAGCCGTCGGTGACTGTTGATGGTAGTGGATATTCTGCGGATTATTGCTGTTTGTTGCCGGACAATTATCTACTCTGTAGGCCTCTGTGGATCAGAATTGGCAAAACTCTATTCACATCTGCTAGAGTTCTTCTAGCTTTGATCTGAATTATCTAGCAGATTCACTAAATCTGGGTCTTATAAAGGTGACTTTATGTCTTACTTTTAACTGGAATCCATGCAGTTAAACGAGGCGTTCATCACCTTTAAAGGACCAAAATGTAAAGAATCTGGAGTCTTAGATTATTCAGACCAGGGATGGCAGGAACAAAGCAGATGTGGATCCTGCTAATCGAGTTCTGCCAATTTTGATCCACAGAGGCATACAGAATTGGCAATTGACCGACAACAATCGACAGAAGTCCGCAGATCATCAACTGCCATTGGCACTCACCGGTGTCCGATGACACCCACCAGCGAGAGTCTGTCGGTCGCCAATGGCTGTCAATAGAAGAAGACTGGCCGGATACATCTGATTGCCAACTCTAACCCAGACTATGTAGAAAGTCACAAGAACTTCCCTAGTTACTTCACTGCTTAGCTACACAAATCTGGTTCTAAAAATACTTTTAACCTTTCTTGGATTCATTTCCAATGTCCACAACAGCTTGTAGCTTCTCAATATTCAAATTTTGCAATTGTTTCTGTAAATAAGGTTGAACTAGACTTGCTGTAAATTCATTTGAATAGCTGTAACAAAAGCTCATCAAAATAGTCAGGGTTACACAAGACAGGACGAAGACACAACGGCGGAACTGAAAATTTGAAATCATTTTCAATTTTAGAATAATTAATTACGCGGAAAATTGAGACTGTATTTCTCGAATCAGCAACTGTCGACTACTGATGAGGCTTTTTTTGTGAATGAAAGGTCTTTGGACAATGAGAGTTGCCCGAACAGCACATGAAGTCGCTGAATTTTAAAATTTAAAACTTTAAGAATTTAAAAATATTTAAAAAAATTTAAAAAAAAATTAGTAAAATTTAAAAAAATTTAAAAAAATCTGAAAAACTTTAAAAAATTTTAAAAAATTTAAAAATATTTAAAAAAATTTAAAAAAAAATTAGTAAAATTTAAAAAAATTTAAAAAAATCTGAAAAACTTTAAAAAATTTTAAAAAATTTAAAAAAATTTAAAAAAATTTAAAAACTAAAAAATTAAAAAAATTAAAAAATTAAAAAATTTAAAAAATTTTAAAAATTTAAAAAAATTTTAAAAATTTTAAAAAAAATTTAAAAAGAATTAAAAAAATTTAAAAAGATTTAAAAAGATTTAAAAAAATTTAAAAAATTTAAAAAAATTTGAAAAAATTTTAAAAAATTCAAAAAATTTAAAAAAATTTAAAAATTTAAAAAATTTAAAAATTTGAAAATTTAAAACATTATTTGGAGGTAATGTGTGACTCGGTAAAGATGTAAACACTTTGTGATATTTATCCAGATGCTGACACTTACTATACCTTATGGATGTTTTGCTATTAAGTCATTTATTTACACAAGCTTTTTTAAAATTTGTTATTTTTTTCTAAATTTCTCAATTTTGAAAAAAAATTTATGAAATTTTATTGAAAAAAAAGTTAAATTTTTAATGTGAAAAATTTGAATTTTTATCAATTTCGAACATTTTAAAAAGCTGAAATATTTAAAAATAATTCAAAAAAAAATCTTTAAAATTTCAATTTAAAACTAAAATAAAAACACCAAAACAAATTTTATTTTTACAATTTTTATTTCAAAAACGTCTTCAGTTTGATTTTTCATCATTTTTTTTTTCATTATTAATTTTTCATATATATAAGTTTTTTTTATTCATTTTCATATATAATTCATTACCATAATAATAATAATAATAATTATAATAATAATAATAATAATAATAATAATTTTTTATTATTGTTATACGCTATATAATACATTATATCATATTATTACTCTTCTTAATTTCTTATATTTTTTTCATAATTATTGATTCATTATGATTTATAGTATTTTGAAAGATTTCAACTTAAGGGGCTTCGTAGAGGTTGTTAAAGGAAATTTGAAATTGTTTTGAATTTTCTTTTTAGGTCAGAATTTTTTTAGCAAATTTTGTAAGCATTTTTTGTATTTAAATTTTGTAACGGTTTTTAAAAATTTGAATGATTTTTTATTAGATTTTACAATTCTTAAATTGGGTCAGATTTTATCATTAATTTACTTTTTTTTTACAAGAAAGATTAGAAAAAAATTGATTTTTAATTAAATTTGAACTCAAATTATTTTTAGAAAAGTTAAAAATTTAATTAATAAATTATTATAAAATTTTAAAATTTTAAACAAAATTTGGAATTTTTAAAGCAAATTTTTAAATTTTTAAATAAAATTTTTAAATTTTTTTAATAAATTTTATTAATTTAATTTTAATAAAAATTTTAAAAATTTATTTGAAAATTTTAAAAAATTATTTCAAATATTTTCAAATTGTTTAAAATACTTAGAAATAAATTTCAAAATTCATTAAATAAAATTTAAAAAAATTCAAAATTTTTGGAAATTTCAATTTTTTGTTAAATCAGTTCAATAATTAATCAAATTTAAATTAGTTTCCTCAAAATATTTAATTAATTTAAATTATTAAAATGCAATTTTCAATTTTTTTTTAAAATTATTTTCGATAGTGTCTGACCTATAAATTCTCGTAAATTATGAACTCTTTTCCACACATTTATTTAAAAAAAAATAAAAATATTTTCTCTTTCAATTTTAAAAACAAAAAAAAATTTTATCTTCAATTTTTTGCAATTTTATTTTAAATAATTTCACAATTTCCTGTTTTAAATTTTTTAATATTTTTTTAAATTTTTTTCTTGTCATTGAAAGTTAAGAATTGGATAAGATTTTAGTACAGAAGGTATAAAAAGGGGGATTTTTTTCGATTCACATATAAACTTTTAATACGGCTCATATTTTTTCATATTTTCTAGTCCCATATTTGTCTCTCTACCTTACTCAACTAGTCAACTATCATTTATTTCTTTTTATATTTTAATCATTACTCTTTAATTCAGCTTAGTTCTTGAATAAATGTGGTGGAAATTGAGTTTGTTATTCCGAATAGACAATGAGCATGCTCCTTGTCAAGTCAGGTGTCGGATCAGGTGTCGGGTCAGGTGTCGAGTCAGGTGTCGGATCAGGTATGAGATCAGGTGTCGGGTCAGGTGTCAGGTCAGGTGTCGGGTCAGGTGTCGGGTCAGGTGTCGGATCAGGTGTCGGGTCAGGTGTCGAGTCAGGTGTCGGATCAGGTATGGGATCAGGTGTCGGGTCAGGTGTCAGGTCAGGTGTCGGGTCAGGTGTCGGGTCAGGTGTCGGGTCAGGTGTCGGATCAGGTGTCGAGTCAGGTGTCAGGTCAGGTGTATGGTCAGGTGTCAGGTCAGGTGTCGGGTCAGGTGTCGGGTCAGGTGTCAGGTCAGGTGTCGGATCAGGTGTCGGGTCAGGTGTCGGGTCAGGTGTCAGATCAGGTGTCGAGTCAGGTGTCGGATCAGGTGTCGGGTCAGGTATCGGGTCAGGTGGCAGGTCAGGTGTCGGGCCAGGTGTCGGATCAGGTGTCAACTAACTCAATTTCCACCACAAATTTCAGGAACTTCCCACAAAACAAAACTTGATTAATCCTTTCTTTTTTCATAATTTGATGTCATTTTGTTTCAAAAATTGTGTGTGAATTATGATTCAAATTTACAAAATTTCCTATGTGTGACAATGACTATTTATTCATGCTATAAATTAATAGACAGCAAACATCATTCAAGACACAAAAAGGTTTTGGAGAAACTAAACAAATATTTGCAGTTGGAGATGATTTTTTTTTTGTAATTGAAATTTGGGAATTTTTTGTCGAATTTTTGAATTTTTTTTTAGTTTCAAAATTGTAAAAATTCTTTCAAAATCGACAATCAAGTTGAAAATTCTTTCATAAATTCGACCTCATTAATTAAGTTTTTTTTTTGTTATTTTAAAATTCAGCAAGATTTAATTTGCAGCTAAATTTAAAAAAATTTTGGACAAATTTTTCATAATTTTTTTACGACCTTTAATTGATTTTTGATTACAATTTTTTGTATTTTTTGCTATTAATTTGTTTATTTAATTTTGAAATGGACTAAAAGTTGACTTTTTTAAAATTCAATTTATTTACTTTTTTGTGGTTGAGAAATTTTGGAATTTTTAAAAGTTTCGGATATTTCATGTGGGCAATTTTGTAAAATTATTGGTTTTTATATTTAAAATTGAAATTTGTTTTTTAAAAATTAAAAATCTCAAATTTTTAATTTAAAATTTTAAAATCGAAATTTCAAAATATCAAATTTTAAAAAATTATTAAATTACAAAATTTGAGATTCTTAAATTTTAAAATGTTCAATTTTTTTAATTTCAAATTTGAATTTTTGAAATTTGAAATTTAAAAAGTTTTCAAAACTGAAAATTCAAATTTATAAATTAAACATGAAAATTTAAGAATTTGAAAGAATTTAAATTTCAAAAATTTAAAATATTTTAATTTAAAAAATAATTCTCCAAAATTTAAGAATTAAAAATTCAAAAAATTATAAAAAATTCATTTTGAAATTTTAAAATTTTTTTGTTATTTTTAAGTTTTAGTTTTCAAAATTTTAAAAAATTTAAAAAATTTAAATTGAAATTTGAAAGAACTAAAATTGAAGTGTTGATTTAAAAATGTAAAAAATTTAAATTGCAGAAATTTTGAAAAGTTAAATTTTCAAACTTTATTTTTTTAAAATTATAAATTTCTATTTTTTGAAATTTCAATTTTTAATATTTTAAAATTGAAAATTTTAATTCCTCAAGAATAAAAAAAAATAAAAATTTATAAAAATAGTTGAAAATAAAATTTTAAATTTTAATTTTTTTTAGTTTTTTTAAATTTTATGAAATTGAGTTTGAAAATATCAGATATCCAAAAATTCAAAAAATATAAAAATTTAAAATTTAAAATTCGAAATTTTAAATTAAATATTTTAAATTTTTCCAATTTCATTCAAATCCAAAATTAAAATTTAAAATATTTTAAATCAATAAAATTAAGATTCCAGTCACAATTTTTGCCCACATTATAATTATTATATTTTTTACATTTTACACATTCGAAAAATCTAATGAAATTTGTTTACAAATATTGAAATATATTCATTACATATAAATGATGGACATCTATCGGATATGATGGATTTTTTTAAGTACCAAAATTACTTTGTTATTTGTGTTTCTTGATTCCTTAAATTGGTACATTCAAAGGTACTAAAATTTACCACTAAGTTCCTCAACTACTGCTTATGCTTAGTTTCTGTTTCGACTCTACTGATTATTTTTAGTTTTTTTTACTTTCACTAGACATCCAAATCATTTTGCAGGAATTAAATAAAATTAAAATCGGAAGGGATGATCACTAAGATGCTGTTGAGTTAATGATTCATTTAATTAAATTTTTGACATTTTTGGGGCTATTTTAAGTTTTGAGGATGATTCAGGAGCGTAGCTAGACCAATCATCACTATTCCTCCCGTCCATACCCCGCCCCGGGGTAAATTAATACGTCTTATTGTGCCCTGGGGGAATTTAATCATATTTTAAACCTTTGATAGCTTTATGGAACTCAAAAAACTCTTCGAGATCCTCAAAAGAACTTCTAATACTCTTAGTCATGGGTTAAGGGACAGAGACTTCTTACCGACAAAAGGAACCGTATCAAAACCCCTTACTAAGCCCAACCAACCTCCCACCCAGAAAACACTCTTGCTTCAAATATCTTTATTGATCCTCAAGATAGTGTCAAACTTGAAATTGGTAATTGGCAAGCAGTCGCCAGCGATAGAGTCAGCTTCAGTAACCGACTAAGGGAGGCCATGGATCACACTTGATCTGTACGGCCAGCGAAGTAAGTAAGTTAGTAAGATCCTCAAGAACCTCGACTAAACCACTCGAAACCCAAAGAAATCATCAAAAATTCAGATGATTGAATCCAGAGTTGACAGGAATTTGTAGTACGGACAGATACCGGACTCCACATTAAAGTCCAAGCAACTCTGATTGAATCATTTTTGAATGCAAACTAGCGTTCGGTCAAAGCCACAGAACTGTATGTTCTGCAATTTAGATGCACAGTCCTGCAGTTTTTGACTAAAACTCATAGTTCGTCCAAGGTTTAAGGCCTACAATTATGGACGAATCCTTCCTAATGCAAATCCAAAAGTATAACCTCAAAACCTATGATCAACCAAGTCATCCAAAGTCAGAATTGGCAGGATTCCAATGTTTAGCCGCCTCCACTGTAGTCCGGACTCTAGTGGAGACGCCTTCAAAAAAAAAATCGGACACCATGAAGTCCGGACTTTTTGGACTATTGGTGTCCGAACTTCAAAGTTCTGCCAACTCTGTCCAAAACCTAACCCTCAAAATCCCAGATGTGTAGACTATTCAGCTATCAAATCTAAAAAAACTATAAAATGCGAATGGAATGAGTTCTGATTGTATTTAATCTTTATTCATGTCTAGTAAACAAAAAAGGAACCAGCAATTCGGTCATGTGTAAAATTCTTGTTTTATCTCTCAAATGTATTAAGTATTTTACATGATTACAAATGCTACTGTGTGGACATCATGTCTGTTTCTTTTTATACAAAATTATTCTCTATTTTCAACTTCCGTGTGGATAATCTTATTGTTGTTTTTTTTTGTGTCACTTCCCGCACTCAGCGTGGAAGTTTTTTTTTTCAAATATTGTTATTCTATGTTATGCTTATATTAGTACACTTTTCCCATATTTATCTCCTTAAGTCTCTCTATTGTGTTAAGTATAAACTAAATTATAATAAAATAAATGATTTTTTTATTGAAGCATCCACGCCATGTCAGCGTGGAAGTTTTTTGTGAATTACTAAGTTATCTTCGCTGTATAAAAAATTATTCTATATATATTCTGGATATAAATTGTCATCTAAGATAAATAAAATAATGTACAAAAAAAATTATAAAAAACAAAGTGATTCTTGAACTTCCATGCGGTATATAAAAAGTGAATGTTTTTGTTGTTGGAATATTTTTGTATTAAAATTTATGGAACTTTCTTTTATTGCTGCAAGGATTGTGTATGTGATTTTTGACAAAATTGGAATAAGTAGTTGAACTAAAGGTAAATTTTTGAACTTCCGCGCGGAAATGATTTTACTGAGATTTTGGATTTGTTCTTTCTTAATTTGGGACTTATTGGACATGGTTGGAATTGTTCATGCTTTCTAGTGACTTTTACATTTTATTTCAATATTGATCCTTAATGTCTGGATCCTCAGAGGATATCAAAGGATATCCATGGTCTTATGTGGCACTTTACAGCCTTTTTGATGCTTAATCAATCAATTTATCAATATTTCTGAGAATATAACCTCAATTCTACCATACAAGTCAACATTTCCTACAATATGTACCTCACATGGACAGGTTGTATCCAGTCCTAGTGTCTTCATAGAGTCTCCTTAGGTCCTGATAGGAGAACCTAAGAGAAGGAATAACCTCAATCTCAGTAAGAAAATCATCAAAATTATTTAATTTTACAGATGCATAAAGGTAGGTTTTGAACTTCCGCGTTAAGAAAAAATAGTTTGAGTTGCACGAAGGTAGGTTCTAAACTTCCGCGCTGTACCAAGGTAGAACCTTAACTTCCGCGTTAAGAATTTTTTTCTCTCAAAATTGAAAATTTGGTTTAAACTTTTCGTAATTTTAAATTTTGAACTTCCGCGCTGCAACAGGGTAGGTTCTTAACTTCCGCGCTGTACCAAGGTAGAACCTTAACTTTTGCACTAAAAATTCTTTCTTTCAAATTTTCAATATGATTCTTTTGAGCTGAAAATTTTGAACTTCCACGCTACAACAGGATAGGTTCTAAACTTCCGCGCTGTAGCAAGGTTCGTCATAAACTTCCATGCTAAGAATATTTTTTCCTCGAAATTGAAAATTTGATTGAAATTTTTTTAATTGTTAATTTTGAAGTTCCACGTTGCATCAGGATAGATTCTAAACTTCCGTGCTGAAGTAAGGTACGTCCTGAACTTCCGCGTAAATAATTCTTTCTTTCAAAAATAAGGATTTAATTTGACTTTTGTAAATTGTAAATTTTGAACTTCCGCGCCAAAAAAAAGTATTTTGAGCTGCACCAAGGTAGGTCCTAAACTTCCGCGCAAATAAATTTTTTCTCAAAAAAAAATTGTAAATTTTTGACTAAATTTTCATTTCTAATTCCAAAATAATAAATTTTCATTTAATAAAGTGCAATTTAGTCTCCTACAAAATTTTCCAAATATTTTCTTTATAAATTTTCCAAAAAATTTGGAAATTTTTTTCCCATCTTTTCCTTAATTTTTATTTTTTTTCATTTTTTTGTCAGTCTTTTCTTAACATTCGTATGTGAAATCTTTCAAAATTTTGCTTGATTTATTCTCAAATTTTTTTTTTATCTTTGTCAGCAGTGACTTCCACGCGCAAGCATGGCATTCATATTCAGCTCAAGCAATTAAGGTTTTTTGTTATTTTGTTTTGTCCTCATTTGTTTTCAGGCATTCATAAAGTACTTAAAAATTATTTCCTAGTCAATCTTAACATAAAAGCTAAACGAAATTTTTCCATTTTTCCTGCTTTTCACATTTTCCAAAAAAATTTTCCATTTTCTTTTCTTTTTTTTGCTCATTTGAAAAATTCGGATTTGAATTATTAAAAAAGTTTATTTCTTTTTTTGCCTTAAAATTTTAATGACTTTGTCCCCAAAAAAAAATGAATTAAAATTTATTCTTCAGCTGCACCGTTGCTACCCGCATTAGCTGCACCATGTTCAATCATAATATCAATCTCACCATTTAATTTATTGAGCATAATATTAATGTCATTAAAGACAGTATCGGAGTCGTCTGGATCGTCTAAATTCGTATCGCATTCTGTTGTTGCGGGTGAGATGACACGGGCACCGGTACTGCATAATGGAATGGCTGTTGATGCGGATGAGTTTGATGATGATGTTGATGATGATGATGCTGATTGCGGTAAGTCGTGGCGATTTAATGCTCGTTGCTTTATTGTGCCTGCATTCTCATTTGCAAATGGAATTTGATCGATTGAGTCGATCGAGGAATTTGACTAAAATTAGAAAGAAAAATAACGGATTATTAAAATTCAAATTTTTTTATCAATTTTTAACGGTTTTAAAAAATTCAAAATTTTTATCGGTTTTCAAAAATTCAAATTTGTAACGGTTTTTAAAAATTCAAATTTTTTAACATATTTTAAAAATTCAAATTTTTTAACGTATTTTAACAATTCAAATTTTTCAGCGTTTTTCAAAAATTCAAATTTCGTCTTCAATTCAGCTTCATACTTTCTAAAATTCCCATAAATCATGTCCAACTCACCATACAAACTTCAACCTGTGAATGCTCAACATGCACTTCTGCCTGCGTTTGATGCGTCTGTCCAGCATACAACTTTCCAAACATTGGCTGCTGTTGCTGTTGCATCATTTGATGCTGATACATCATTTGTTGATAATTTGGTGTCACATATTGTGGTCGATAGTGTACATTCGTACCATCAATATAACATTTCTCGACTTTTTGGCATAATTCCGCCTCTTGTCGCTGTTGATGTGCAATTGCCGCTGCTGGCGAACTATAGTACATTGACATTTGTTTGAGCGCCTCCGCTGTATAATTTGTATTGAATAGCGGTTGTGGTGGTGGAAGGTCAATTTTAACGGGAGTTACTGAACGTTTTGTTTGTCGCTGTTGACGTGGAAGTGTTCCGCCGCCTGATGCTGCTTCATTCTTTGCTTCCATTATTTCATTTGTTGGAGTTATGTCGCCATCGTCGTAACTTCGACGCCACGATTGCTAAAAAGATGAAGAAATTTTTGATGTTAGTTTGTGAAATTTTGAGGTTATTTTGGAAGTTTTGAGGTTAAATCAAATAATTATGAGGTTAAGTCATCTATTTTTAGATTAAGTCATGAAATTTTGAGGTTTACTCAGAAATTTTGAGGTTAAGGAAATTTTTAGGTTAAGTTAGCAATTTTGTGGTTAGGTCTTAAGTTTTTGAAGTTAGGTCATGAAATTTTTGAGGTTAGATCATGAAAATTTAAGGTTAAGTCATGAAATTTTGAGGTTAAGACATGCAATTTTGAGGTTAAGTCATCAAATTTTTAGGTAAAGTCAAAAATTTTGAGGTTAAGTCTTGAAATTTTGATATGAAGTCTTGAAATTTTGAGGTTAAGTCAGAAATTTTGAGGTTAAGTCAGAAATTTTTGAGGTAAGTATTGAAATTTTGAGTTTAATTCAAAACATTTGAGGTCAAATCATGAATTTCGAGGTTAAATCAAGAAATTTTGAGGTTAAGTCAGAAATTTTGAGGTTAAGTCTTAAAATTACCATCGCATGTGACATCTGTGGATGATGTGCATAAGGTTGTGGATGTTGTGGCAACTGATTAGCATATGGCGTTATTGGCTGAATGTCCGGGACCATTCGAGGATCATAGTATGTTGTTTTCGTGGGTATGTGTGTAAATTGATCCTCATGGAGCTAAAAATATAAGAATTAATTAGTCAATTTGTTCCTAATACCAAGTAAAAGTAATCACTTACTTGACTTTGTGAATAAATCGGTCCAATGGCAATTGCTGGTTGCATTTGTGGCTGACAGCAAAAGTTGACACAAGGCACTACAACTTTACCACTCAATATATCCTTAACACGCTTTATTGCCAATAAAATTTTCTTTTGATGTCCTAACTTAACAATGCCAATGTCCTCGAGATCTTCCTCGTTTAATTTTGTCATATCGCGTACGGATTGAAAGCCTTCATTTTGAAGCGGAATTATGTATTCTTCTAGACGTAGCAGGCGTAGCCATTCGTCGATTGAGCCCTAAATGAGAATAAAATAAATTAGTAAAATTTAACGGTTTTTCGAAACTCAAATTTTCAAACAATAATTTAGTAAAATTTTAACGGTTTTTTGAAATTTAAAATTTCAAATTTAACGGTTTTTTAAAATTCAAAATTTAACTCACCGGCACATAATGCGGCAACGAATCATTGACTTGCAGCTCCTCAATATGAGCCTTAATAACTTCCCTATGATGCGGATTGGTGATGCCAATGGCAGTGAGATCCTCCGGTGTCATTCTTGTTATCGTTCCGAGATCATATCCAGCGGAACTAAAATTACCGGCATATGGCAAATAGTCATCAGAATTGAGCATAAGTAGCCAATTGACAATCATATCATGATCCGATTGTGTACTCATACGATCAACAGATCCTGTAAGGTAGCTCGACGATCGTCCACTATCAAGTGACACTGTGGAATGTCTTGAGCCACTTCCAGCTGATCCGGACGATGAACCAGGTGAATCACGTCCCGGTGATTGTGTCAAATCAATACCTTGATCCTCTTGTAGTCCATATTGCTGATGATAATAGATTGCTGCTTTATGGGATATTGGATCACCTGAACGACGTTGATAAGACACTGTGAGACATGATGGCGATAGTGGTTCCATCAGATGACGTTTAAAGCCACCATCGTCGTTGTCTTTAAGTTGTGATGGTGATTGTGGACTGCTATTGTAACGGTACATGTCTGGGACTGAGGGCGGGGCCACTTTTTTGGGCTGCGGAATCGACTTTTGTGAGCGGGACATTATCGAATTTGGATTAACTGGAATGAGAAAGAACATTGGATTTTGAGGTTAGAATTGATTTTTTGATATTTTATAGGTTATAAAATCAGTATTGTGTGGAATTAAGGCAATATTTGTTGTTTACAATACTAAGATATTTGGTTGATTTGAAGGTTAGGTTAATTTTTTTGAGGTTAAGATTTAAAGATCTGAGGTTATGATCCAAAATTTGGAGGTTATGATCCAAAATTTTGAGGTTAAGGTCCTGAATTTTGGGTTTTTGATTCAAAATTTTGAGAGGTTATGATTCAAAGTTTTGAGGTTATGAAGCAAAATTTTGAGGTTATGATACAAATTTTGAGGTTATGATCACGAATTTTAAGGTTATGATCCACAATTTTGAGTTTATAAACATAATTTTAAGGTTATGGTCAAAATTTTGAGGTTTTGATTCAAAATTTTGAGGTTAGAATCCAAAATTTTGAGGTTATGATCCCGAATTTTAGGTTAAATTCTCGAATTTTTAGGTTAAACTCAAAACTGACCATATCATTCATTCAATCCATCACAATCAGCAACACTTTTGCTCCATTTTTCAAATATCATCCCAAACAAAGTATAAAAGTACACATAATCCAAGCCCATAACCAGACACACATGCATCAACACAATATAATGAAAACATCACACTTTTCCACAATTTTCCTTTTCAATTTCAACAAACAATGGGGAAAAAAAGTACAAAAGGCGCAATTGTTTACATAAAAAAAACATGCACAGCACCCAACAATGCATCCATTAAAGTCAATATAATCATAACAAAGAGTTTATATGGGCAGTAGCTGGTTGTGCATTTGCCAGATGTTCCATACACTCAACTGCATGTCTATAAATAATATTGTTGATGTAATGGATTTTAAGGCAGCACGTGCTGGTTTTTTGGGAGGAAAAAATTTAAAATTTTTGAATATTTTTCGATAGTTTTGTAAGCGACTGTCAAGTAGGCTTGGGAAATTGAGGAAAAATGTTGCAATTTTTTCGAGAGAAAATGTGGAAAATTTTTGAGATTTTCCGAGAAAAACTCCGCGAAAATCTCACATCAAACGGGAAAAGATTGCTTTGATATTTTAAACTCGACTCAGATTTCATAACATTTTGAATTGGATGGATGTGCCACAAGAATGCGGTTAACATTTTTTCACATTCGTATTAGAATTTAAGAAGTAAAAAAGTAAATAAAATATTAAATTTCATTGTTGATACTCTTTTTATGACTTGAATTGAATTGTTGATGAAAATGGAATGTGAACTAGTCTAGGAAGCTTAATCTGTTTTTAGCGGTTTTTCAGCCTGAAGATTAGCATCTTAACCTCAAAATTTGTTAACATAACCTCAAAATTTTGGATCATAACCTCAAAATTTTGGATCATAACCTCAAAATTCAAGAACTTAACCTCAAAATTCAGGATCATAACCTCAAAATTCAAGATTATAACCCCAAAATCCCAAAGAAACCCCACCCAACTTTCCATACCCAAACGTGATTTTCCCATCACTTCCAATATGTTTAACATAAATAAAGTCTAATTTTCAACAAGCAATTTCCTTCATTTTCTTCAACATAAACTCAACAACATATTATGTTTAACATCAAAACATTCAGTAACAAGCAACAAATCTTGAAAAATAAAACAAAATTTACTACATAAACAAGAAGAAGTCAAGCAAAACATCAATCTTATTTTGCCATAATCAATTTTATAAATAGACCCAAAAAAAGGGGTTTAAAATTCAATAAATGTCGTAAATAATTGATCGAGTGGACTCGCGAGTTTTGAATCTTGAGAATTTGAAAAATATTTGTGATTTTGGAATGCTTTTGGTTATCGGAATGACGAATGTTTACAAAATTTTGAGGTTAGAATTTGATTTTTTGAGGTTAGAATTGATTTTTTTGAGGTTAGAATTGATTTCTTGAATGATTTTCTATCTTTAACTGGATATATTCAGGTGTTTTGATGATTTTAGAGGTTAAAAATTTGAGGTTATGTTTAAGATTTTTGAGGTTAAGTTTCAAATTTTGAGGTTATGATCCAAAATTTTGAGGTTATGATCCTAATTTTGAGGTTATGATCTAAAATTTGAGGTAATGATCTATAATTTGAGGTTATGAAACAAATTTTGAGGTTATGATCCAAAATTTTGAGGTTATGATCCTAATTTTGAGGTTATGATCCTAATGTTGAGGTTATGATCCAAAATTTTGAGGTTATGATCCAAAATATTTAGGTTATGATCCAAAATTTTGAGGTTATGATCTAGATTTTGAAATTATGATGTAAAGTTTGAGGTTATGACAGCAAATTTTGTGGTTCTAAACTAACCAAAACAAGAAAATCATTCAAAAAGTACACAAAAATATTCAACGTGCGTCATATTTCAGAAAACAGTTTAAAGTCTCTCCACAAATATGACATTTTTTAAATAAATTGCTTTGATTTCTGATTTTAATTATCGAAGTCAATGACCAATCTATGTTCGTTCCATTAATCCTCATTGACCCCTTCCATGACCCCTTCTTGATCCCTCATTAACCCCCCACTGACCCGCAATCACCTGAAAATCCCATTAAATCCCAATTAATTCCTCCAAAAACATCTTAATTTCATTTAACACTAAACCCAACAAAAAATCTCAAATTTCATATAAAAAATGTAAATTCCAATTCCAACAACGGAGCCACAGCTCTTAATTCAAATAAATCCACACATTGTTGTGTCTATAGTCATAAATATATGTAACAGTAAAAATGAAAAATTCGACGCCGAATGTAAAAAAACTAACAAAAAAAAATTTGTAACGCATTTTTCAACGCACAAAAATTTGTTCATCGAACGCGTGCCTAAAATTAGAAGATTCATTTGATCTCTCAAGTGGCAATTTGTTATCCAAGAATATTTTTTTTTCTTCTTTTTCTCAATTTAATTGATTCTGCTTTCAATGGTTGACAGAGAGGTAGTTAGGAGGCGCCTTGAGGAATAATAAGGGTGTCAATGTAGCTAGGATGTCCCGGGAAGTAACTAGGGTGCTCCAAAGGTAGTTTGAGCGCCTCGGAGGTAACTAGGACACTCTGAGGAGTAATAAGGGTGCCCGGGGTTAGCTAAAACGCCTCGGGGGTAGCTAAGGGGCCCTGGAGATAGCTTGGGCACATCGAGTGTTGCTTGGGTGCCTCGAAAGTTAACTAGAGTGTCTCGGGAGTATCTAGGGTGTCCCACATGTAGCTAGGGTGCTTCTGGGAGTAACCAGAGGCGCCCGGGGTGTAGCTAGGCATCCAAGGTAGCTAGAATGTCCCGGGGAATAATTAGAACGTCCCGGAGGTAGATAAGGCGCCTTAGGGGTAGCTTGGGCATCCAAAGAGTAAATAGGGCGTCTCTGAAGTATCTAGGATGCCCGGGGAAAAGCTTGGGTGCCTGGGGAGTAACAAGGATGCGTTAAAGAGTAATAGGGCATCACATGCGCCTCGGAAATAGTTAAGACACTCCGAGAAGTAACAAGGGTTAGTTAGAGCGTCCGGGGAGTAGCTAAGGTGCTCCGAGAGGTGTGTTGGGTATCCCGAGTGTAGCTAGGGCGATCCAAAATTACCAGATTGAATGGATTTTTGTATTAAATTCTCCAAAAAGCGGAAATTAGGATTAAACCCCTCAACCCAACAACCCTCTCCCCCCTGAATACCCCCCTGACGTTAAACTAATTCCCAATGAATTTCTGATGAGAAAAAAATTTTAGTTTTCTGTGTCATTGCATCATTTATGTGCCCCGCTGCTTCTTCTTCTATTCTCTCTTTTGTTATTTATAGATTTATTAATAACTTTATGATTGCAGCAACAAATGACGATGTTTTGTGTATAGTGAGAATGAATGGATTAGATTGGGGCAGAAGCAGTAGAAAATGAGTTGGAAGATGATGAAGATGAAGATATTGTTGGATTTTGATGGCAATAAAGACAAATGAGAGGTTGTAATAGAGTCTGCTTTTGGGGTCATCTGAGGGAGGCCTTGGATCACAATTGATCTGTACGGCAGGCGAAGTCAGTTAATAAGAGAACTGGAGACTAATCTGAAGATTAGACATGAGGATGAGAATCATTTTTTGATCACCTAAGAAGTTTTGAGGAAAAAATGCGCTTTATGTTCTTTTGGTCAGTGTCTTTCTTACTTGTAGACCAAAATTAACAAATTTTAAAATTTAAAGCATAATTGATCTATGCTTTGTTAATTTCTTAGGTAAAATTGTCAAAAATTCAAATGCGCTTTATGTTAAACTGACCAAGGCTTTTCTTACTTGCTGAACAATTCCTTAATCTACTCAACAAATCACAAATTCAGTCAACATTCTAACCCGTTCGGCTTCATTTCAAACAGAATTAATTTCATCATTTTTTAATTTACGACAGGATAATTGCTTGTCAAAATAATTTCAGTTAAGCTGTTGAAATGCTGCTGCTGATGCTGATGCTGATGCTGACGTTCAAATATTCTTATTCAAATATTTAATTCAATAGAATTTTATTTGGATATTCACAATTATTAATTTGTTCTTTATTTTTGAGTTCTTTGGTTTGTTTTGCGAATTACTTTGATGCAGTGTTGCTCTAACTGTGTGACGCGGTACAATATTGTCGACTTATTTTTGAACATGAACTGCATGCCGAGTATGGTTTCGATCGTGGCTTACCATTATCATGGTGTGCCATGACACAAAAAATGTTGAACAACGCTGCTTTATTGTTTATTTTACTTGATTTGTTTGCATTTGTTCTTGATTCTTGAAAGGTTGTTTGGGGTTAGGGTGTTTATGGGGCAAAGGGGAAGTTGCGTATTCAGATGGAAGGAGATTTTTGGGTCAAAAGGGTCCGGGGGTTTCGTTCCTTGAAAGAAGTGATTCAGTGTTTGAAGCAGTAATGATTGCTCACTTAGGTGCTGTCGTGTTGATGGTAATGAGTGCCAAAAACCAATATTCTATGATCAATGTGTGTCGTTGGAGACATAAACCTGAATATATGAAGATAGTGGGGTGTGTGAGAGGTGGTGGGGTGCGTGGTGCGTGGTGCTTGGTGTCATCATTTTTGAGACTAGAATTATTAGACCCCAAACCCCTAATCCATCCAAAGACCCCTATAATCCACCAAATATCACATCTCAAACCATCAACTGATCAATTTCCCCAAGTTTTCCATAAATTTTCCATAATTTTCCCATAAAAATCACTTGCAAGACTTGTGGAATTTCATAAAAAAGAGCTCAAAAATCTCACAATTTTTTTATTTTTTATCATCACAAAAATTCTCAAAAAATGAGAAGCAAAAAATAATAAAAATTCCACTTGATATTGCATCATCAACATCATCTTGGTGGAACATAAAAGTCATTCAATGATCAGCTACAAACAACCAAGCAGCTATAGCAACAGAAGCACTTCATCGTTGGATCTTCTTTATCTTAATTTATGACAACAATTTAGATGAGATTCAATGTTGCTTTTTTGAGAAGTTCTGCAATTATTAACAATGTCTTACAATGTGTTGGAGAGGAAACAAGTAAGAAAGGCATGGATGGAGAGGGAATGAAGCGCATTTAATAGGAAAATTCAAAAATACTCAAGGATATTTAAATCTTGCCAAAAAAAACCGAGTTTGCTAACAAGTTTGAAAGTCATCACAAAATTCAGAATAAGGCGCATTTCGTAGGAAAATTGACAGAAAATTCAAATTTATTGAAAATTAGACATTTTCTTTAAAAAAAATGCTGCTTTGACTGTTCTAACAAGTAAGAAACTTACTATCATTTATTCAGAATAAAGCGTATTTTTAAACAAAATTAATAAAAATTCAAAATAATTTAAGGGTTTGTAATTTTTGCCTAAAGGAGCTGGTTTAACAATTTTAAACAAGTTAGAAAGTCACTGACAAATTCTGAACAAAGCGCATTTACTAATAAAATTGATAATTGAAAATGATAAGTTGGATTTAAGAATTGAAAATTTTGTCAGAATTTTGACAATTATAAGAAGTTTTGACAAATTTGGCAAGTTAGAAAGTCACTAATATATTGTGAATTAAGCGCATCTTAAAAATTTATCATTAATATAATAAAATTTGGCATAATTATTGAAATTATTAATGAAGCAAATTGAGGATTTTTGAAAAAGTTAAAAAATCCTCACTAAAATATGACTAAAACGCATTTTTCTATTTTAGTGATTTTTAAACCAGAGTTGACAGAGCTTGTTTGCTGCACCACTGCACTAGTGCATCGTGGAGTTCAATTTGCAAATTACTGACCATTCCTCAGATTACTTGAAAAACTCTTATCTCAATAAATTCAACATAACCTCAAAAAAAATTCAACATAACCTCAAAAAAAAGTTGCAATCTACACTAAATTCTCACAATATTTTTTGTTCATCATTATCTTCACAGTCCATCCATCCGTGTTGAATAAGTGAGCGCATCACTAACCCAAAAATAAAACTAAACGCCAAAAAGTCATCATTGTATAAGTCAGCAGCCTGTTGACTACGGATATAAGACTCTTTTTTTTGTGGTTCATATTTCAACATACTTCATATTTGTCTTACTTATTACCTCGTCTTTTGTTGTGTCTTGTGTAAATTATAACTCAACCATTCGCACATAAACTCTTTTTGCACGGCATTGTCGCTTTATAATTGAGTCCATTAAGAAGTTGAATGGATAATTGAGAAGGAAATGGGAAGGTGAAAGAAGAAAAGATGAAATGTGAGAAGAGCTGCAAAAAATTGAATTTTGACCACAAAAAATAATATGGAAATTGAAATGAATAAGAAGTAAGTTTGGCAGATGGTTGAGCTGAGTTTTGAGGTTAAGTATAGTTTTTTTTGCAATAGTTGTAGGATTAAGAACTTTTGGATTTTGGAAGGGTTTTGAGGAGATTTGAGGTTAGTTTAGGTAGAATTGAGGGTCTTTGGGTGTCAATATAGTTAAGAATTTTGAGTATTTAAGGACATAGTTCGTCAATACTACGTGCAATAAAGGCAAACAGAAGACAGAATCACACAATGGAAGTATTGGTCAATACTAAGAGCAAACAGCATCCACCAAAATAATTAGATGGAAAGCATTTTGTCGGAACTTAAGTTCCGATAGTAAGAACATGATCGGAACAGTTAGTAAGAATTGTATAAGAAAAAGAGACAAAATAGCATCGTATAAGCCAGAATCAATTACAAATGATATTGGCAATAAGAATCACGAAAGGTTCAAATAGTATTGCGTGTTCAAAAATGCGCTTTATGCACAACTCATCTTTGCTTGAAGTCGACTCGAATTTTGTATGAAAAAGACGACTGGACTGAATTGGATTTATATAAAATACGAGTCGACTTCAAGCACTGGTTAACAGTTGTTGATCAATTATAGACGGTTTTCAGTCCACCTAATACCCAAGCCACACAATGATGAAAATTGACTTTTTAGCATTGCCGCAAAAATAGATCTAAATCAGCTATCTTAGTGACATTAGGACAACTTCACGTCTTGCCGTTAATACGGCGATGTAGCAGTGCCTGAACACAATTATCTGTTCGGGACAGTCCTTCATCTGCTCTCTTTACTACACTAGTCTACCAACTAGCCATACCAACATAAATTCCCCAAAAAATCATCCAATCCCATCCATCATTTTAATATTTTTTTCTCATCATTTTTTTGATGTTAATAAAATGAATTTTTCCAAGAATAGTCAAAAAGTAATCCAATACTAAGAGAACTGGATGGATACAAAAAAATCATAACAATAAAGTGTAGGAGTTTACTGACTTATTACCAGCTATAGCATAAGGTGTGTAAAGAGGCAAAGTCAATCATTCTTATTGTTATAAAAATCTGTCAAAAAATATTTCGTCGACTACAAAAATGGCGATAAAGTTGTTGAGAATCTTATTCAGCTTAGGCTGACTTTTTGATCAGAAAATATAAAAATATTGTCATAATATTTATGAGACATTTTTGGGGATAGTAATGTGATACTCTGCAATCATTATTAAATGTTGATTAGCATTCAGATTTGGAATTAGCGGAATTGATTTGAATTTTCAAGATGTTGGCATGATTATGAGTCGATTTGATGGGTTTTGATGCTGTTGTAGGTAGCCTGTGCATGTGAGGACTGAGCGACTGAGCGACTGAGCAACTGAGCAACTGAGAGACTGAGCGACTGAGCAACTGAGCGACTGAGCGATTGAGCGACTTAACGACTGAGCGACTGTGGACCACAAAAATTTCAATTTTTCTGATCATAACCTCAAAAACCTCAATTTTCCTGACCATAACCTCAAAAAAATCTTAATTTTCCTGACCATAACCTCAAAAAACCTCAATTTTCTTTTTAAAATTGTTGAAAAAAAGAAATTCACCCAATAATTCGTCCCAAGCGGGAATCGAACCACGCACCTCTCGATTGCCGGTCAAGTGCTCAGACCACTAAGCTATTGGGCTATATCATTGAAATTAACGAATCATTGGGTGAATTTCTTTTTTTTCAACAATTTTAAAATTTGTATGTAACAAGCAATTAATCTTGTTTGAACTTAAGGTTCATTTTTCACTCATTAGTACTCAATTTTCTTGACTATAACCTCAAAAAACATCAATTTTCCTGACTATAACCTCAAGAATTCTCAATTTTCTTTGCCATAATCTCAAAAAAATCTCAATTTTCCTGACCATAACCTCAAAATATCAAAAATTTCCTGACCATAACCTTAAAAAATCTCAATTTTCCTGACCTTAACCTCAAATTTCAATCCCAAATCTCCAACCCTGCCCATCACAATCCAACCATTCAATACAATCAGCTCAATCGCACCTTAAACTTTAAAAAACAACAAATTCAAACGAAACTTTAATAATAACTTAATACATCTCAGCAGCATTCATGCGTCACACATGCATCGCCTGGGGGGATAGAAACTCAAAATTTATTCAACCTCAATCGATCACAGTAATCGCAAAATTCTTATTAAAATTCTATATATTTTTGCGCCTAATTATCGATTCAATCAAGATCATGACAAATTAGTGATCGTAAAAGATATAATTTGAAAAACATACAGCGACAGACGACTTTGTCGCGTCAACTAACTGGGTTATGAATAAATTTTCAATATTTATAAGATTGATGGCTAATTTTTATGCAATTTTAATGAGCTGAAATGTGGATTGAGTTAATGTGTTAATTGTGGTGTGACTGGAGGTTAAGGAGGTGGTATATAAGAGTTAATAGGGTTAGTTTGTTATTGCAAAACAAACTTGTTTTTTAAAACTTTGAGGTTATGTTTTAGATTTATGGTATCGGAATGATGTTGGTATATGCTTGCCACTTTTTTAAAGAGTTTAGTAGAAAATTCATGAAAAAATAATATTTTGAGGTTAAATTATCGCAAATTTAAAATGCGAGGTGGAAGAAATTTTAATAAATTCTTGAAAATCTTGAGCAACTCTCATCTAAATCTGATTCCTAACTATTTAAAAGAAGTATAATAAAGCGCAAAAGTCATAATATTTAAAATTAGACATCCAATGCTAAACCATCTCACATTTCTAGCAGACTTTAAGCAAAAACACGTGTTTTCAGTAATTTTTCCTCTTAAACTTTTCACAATTTACAATTCGTTCACCTCTTAGACCTTGAAGTTGGCAGAAGTTTTAAGAAATTTTACACGATTTTCCATGTTGTGCAAAGATTGATTTTCAAGTAGGAAAAGCACTGTGATTTTGATATAGAGCGCATTTTTATCGAATTTACTGATTAAATCGTACCTAATTGCTAGGATTGGTTCATGTCTACTCAGTATGAGTCCGCTTAGTCAGTCGAAGTATGTGTACATCCAATTGCATCATAATTCATAACACAACAGTCTACGCCGACACAAAAAACTCTCCATCCGGCAGCCTTCAAAACTTCTTTTTCTTCTTTCCTCAACTCATTTTCACAATTTCCCCACATTTTAGTTTGTCTCTGTTCCGTTCATAATTTTTTTATTACAAGAATATAATAAGAATCATCTGTTCTTATGTTCAACCAGAAGTGCTCATCAGATACATCATCACGTTCATAAGTCGTAACAATTTTTAGCGCATTTTTGAAATTTTTTTCAAAAAGGTAGCTTAATAAGACACTTTGTTCGTTTGTTCGTTTGTTCGGCTGGAACGCGAGATCTCGAAAACTAGACATCCTAGAGAGCTCTGGTTTGTTTTAATAGCTTCGTTCTTTCAAGTTATTGGGTTATCGGTCATTTAGAAGTTTCAAATCAACGCATAAATACTATAATTAACAGTTTTTCATTTTCATTTACAACAACAACAAAAACAACAACACGTTTTTTCATTGTTTTACAGTGTTTTTCAATGTTTGTCGATGTTTTTACAGTGTTTACTGAAAAATGTTTGAATTTTTTTTGACCGTTATGAGGTTTGAATTATGAAAATCCGTTAAATGATGAAGTTCTTAAATTTGTGGAAGTTTTATACGGATCTTGTTTTTAAGATCTGGAAGTGACCTGGATCTTACTGGATCTTGGTTTTTAGGTCTGGAAGTGACCTGGATCTTACTGGATCTTGGTTTTTAGGTCTGGAAGTGACCTAGATCTTACTGGATCTTGTTTTTTAGGTCTGGAAGTGACCTGGATCTTACTGGATCTTGGTTTTTAGGTCTGGAAGTGACCTGGATCTTACTGGATCTTGGTTTTTAGGTCTGGAAGTGAACTGGATCTTACTGGATCTTGGTTTTTAGGTCTGGAAGTGATCTGGATCTTCCTGGATCTTGTTTTTTAGGTCTGGAAGTGACTTATTAATCAATTACTGATCGCTGGGACAAAAATGCGCTGAAGTCACTCGATAAGAACGAGTACTTTTGTAATTTTTTTTATTGCTTCTACTCATTTTTTTTTTTTTGAAATATTTTCTCTTTAAATGTCTTTTGCGTCGTTGTTAACACATTGAAAAATTTTGTAACACTCAATGAAAAGGAGATGCAAGTTGGGAAGGCATGGGTGGGTGGGGGTATGAGACGCATTTGATTGTTGTCGAGATTATTGAAGTTTGGTAAATTATTAAATTTTGCAGTAAATACTAAATTGGCTAGAATTTGATGGGCAATCTTACTAAGCAGTAAAGCACAAGTAAGAAAGTCACCTTGAGTTAGTGTTTAAGGCGCATTTTTCGTTTAAAAATCTAAACTAGCAAATGATTGTAAGAAAGCCTTTGTTTGACTAATCTACAAGCACAAAAGTCTTAACTCTACAACCCATAAAGCGCATTTTACCAAAAATCACCCAAACCATCCCAAAAACCCAACCCAAACCCTCCAAAATCCCTGCTAATTCCCATTAAAAATCTCTCTTTCAATCAGCTTCTTCACTTATTGGCGCTGCTTGTTAATTGTCTCAACAACAACAACATCGAACAAAAAAGTAATGAAAAAAATTTCTTCTTGTTCAATCTAAATTGAATTTAATTGAGAAACCGGATTGTCTTGGAGCTGTAAGTCGTCGGATGGATATACGCTATTCATTAAAATTGTGATATAATAATATGTTTATAACGTGAGACTGGCGCTACTCTCGATTTACTCACGATGGCTTCTTGAAAAAAAAAATAATAACTTTTTGTGATTTTTCTAGGAAATTGACTGAATAAATATTGGAGACTGAGGTGAGCGGTGCCTCAGCGGTTGGAGTCATGTTTATGAAAAGAAAGTCAACATTACTTCCTCGAAGCCTTAACTTGATGGCTCAAGAACACAACATTAATCTAGAAAAAATATTCAACAATCATCACTGACCTTGGATCATTCGCAAAGTGATTAGCGACTATTTTATTGTTTTTTTGACATTTAACATTTATTTTTTCTGAGTTATATTATTGATAGTGTCTTATATGGAAAGTGGATGAGGTTATATGTTTGAGGTGAATTTGATTGAATTTTAATTGGCTTTTTTTTTTTTGAGATTTTTGAAGGATTGAAATGTTTTGAGGCATTATGTTGGCATTTACAGTTGATATTTGATGAAATGGTTTCTAAACATCACTGATCAGATAAGCGTTTGGTGCGTTTCCGGTTTGAAATTTCTCACCTCGAGTTTTAAATTGGCTCTAATTTCAATATTATTAAATGTTTTTGTGTAAGTTCTTTAAATTATGGTAGAAAAAAGTGGCAAGCATGATATAAAATTCAAACTTATAGTTCATAACAAATTTTGACTATAAAAATTACCAAAAACTGAACTGTGTTGTACAAAAATGCGCTAAGCTATTACCACATATATACTTAATATTTAGAAGATTTGTAACTAAATTGACAAATTAGTTGTTAAAATTCGACTTTATATTGTCCATTAGAATTCCCTATCATCTTCAAAAATGCGTCTTATGCTTCCACAAGTAAGGAAACATTCCTTCAAATTCCACATCTCATTTCACTTTCATAAGCTATTTTCTTCAATACACAATGCAATAAACCAAAAACATATTCATAAAATTGTACACAAAAAACGGTAGCAACACAAAAAGAGATCACATTTCCATGTGGCGTGCACTACTGTGATATTGAATAATTGTTGCATTTTGCTTAGCCACTATAATTATTCATCTTATTTTTATGCTTTATTATGGATTAATGTTATGATTAATACTTAAAAAAAATCGTGGTTGGTTAAATAGACATTCATGAATATGTGTCGATTAATGCTTGTAGCCTTCTTTTATGTACACACATGAATGTATACAATCTGTAAGTGTGGATTAACATTACGGATTATGTAGTCGAGCGTGAATGGTAAATGTATCAAATGTCGTGATTTTTATTATTTTTCATTTTTTTATATTAAATATGATTTATAATGTTCTTTGTGTTTTTGTGATAATTTACAGGGGTTTGAAGGGGGTTTGTGGAGGTTTGTTGTATTTTGAGGTCAAAATTTAGTTCAAAATTGTGATTTTTGAGGTTATATAGTTTGAATGATATTTGAATTTACATTGCATACATATCAGTCCCAATTCTGTAGTTGTTAGGGAAAATCAGGTCAAAAATTGAGTCTTAAATTTTTTGTCCACCTCGAATTTTTAATCTGATCTCATTTTGCTAGTTATTTATGTATTTTATTAATTTTTTCACATTTTGGTAGAAAAAAGTGGCAAGGATCAGACGCAATTCAAGAAAAGTCTAAAAAGCAAAACATAACCTCAAAATTTTGAAAAAATGTTATTTGTTATGAAATAAAACGCTAAACCAATTATTGTAGATTCACTCATTTTTCATTCCACAACACCATGGATACCGCTAAATATTTCCAATAAAATAATTAATCATTACATCAATAACACCAGCATCATAAATATCCAGTTCAACCGCTCGATAGTTCTCACTCTTTGACGCCACATCTTGACACACATTTTATCATCTCGTGCATATGAAAAACCTCAAACTAGATTCATAATTGTCATATTTTCTCTATCCACAAACAAATCAGCTACTTTCTGTCAGATTTGATCAGTAAAAGTGCATTAACATCATGTGAATGAGCTTAAAATAAAAATGGTAACGCAATGAAGTCACAGATGGGGCAAATGAGGAAGTATAAATTTTTTAGTATTTTTATGTAATCCAATGTGGATTTTGTACAAAAATCCCACAGCAGATTAGAAGCAGATTGGTCTGTAATTTAATTAGATTTACATACATTTACGACTAGATGATGATTTTTATGGTCATGTGGAATTTAAAATATGAATTTATAGCTAGTTTAACATAACAAAGATATTATTTATCACAGCAACATCTCATCTCATCAACACTAGATTTGGCATTGCGCTTAGCTTTATTTATTTATGTTTTTATTAAGCAGCGATTTTTGGATTTTTACAAAAAATTTGTATGGCATATTTAGTGGGAGTTAATAGAGATTGTAATGTGATACATGGCGCACATGAAAGCTGTTATTGTAGCTGCAGACGCTGGGATTTGAGATTGAATGAAAGAGAAATTTACAAGTTTGTGGGGTTTTGATAGGGAAGTGATGGTGGATAAGGCGCATTATTTGGGGTTAGGCTGCTAAAAATGTCAAAATTTGGTAAAGTTTAGAGCAACGTTGTCAGATAGGTGCCTATCTGTATCATGGTAGCTTTTTACTTTGTCTTGGCATTACCTATGGAAAGTTCCTAACCTAAACTTTAGAGATATTGAGGTTAACTTGGGTAGATTTTTATTAAATATGAAAAAAAGCCAGGGTTCGCCCAAAGCTTCAAGCTTGTCATCTTGAACGTAATATAAGGTACAGCCCAAAAGATCAGATCTGCATTTCTTAATCGAGCCCTTAATAAAATCCAATTTGTGCGTCATATTCTGTGGAAAACATTAAAGTCTCTCCCATTTTGCACGGTCAACTTCAACTTTTGATCCTAAACTTACTGAATTTTACTCAAAATTCTTCCAAATTCAGTGACATTCCCGATAATTCACCCCAAATCCCACCCAATAATCCTTCATATAATCTTCAATAAGACCAACTAGACACTGTATGAGGTTGGATTTCATATAATATGAGGTTGACCTGAGACACACTTATCTGAAGCTGAACATTCAACTATTTCTACTCCGTGTGTTTTTCCGGTAGATTCTGGACTAAATATTCAAATTCTGCTTCCTATGACTGTTTTTTGAGGACTCACTTCTGTACCTTGCACATGCTCCCATGCTACACATGCATCAACATCATCCTCTTTTTTCCACACAAAACTCAAAATAAGACTTCAAAATTGCTGTTTCCAAGTGAGTTTTTTGTTATGTAATTTGATTCAATTTCGCGTGTTTCTTGCTCTTCTTGAATAAACCGCACGTGTAGGAACAGAAAATTGAGGATCAATATGTGGAAACATTTTTCTTTTTGATACAAATTAAAGAGATTAAAATTGAGCACGTGGAAAAGATTTTTTTCAATAATGTTGCATGAGTATTTGGAGTTGATAGGATTATTTGGTGATATATTGGGTGATTTTGAGGTGGGAAATCTGACAACCTAACCTCACATTTGATAAATTTACCTTAAAAATTTTGAAACTTAACCTCAGAGTTGAGCAATCTAACCTCAAAATTTGAGAATTTAACCTCAAATTCTGGCAATTAAGTCTCAAAAATTCGTAACTTAACCTCAAAATTCGCTCAAATTTGGTCAATTCAACCTGAAAATTCAACAATTTAACCTCAAAATATGTAGTTTAACCTTTAAATTGACAACTTAACCTCAAAATTTGACAACCTAACCTTAAAATGAGCAACAAAACCTCAAAATTCCTCAACCTAACCTCAAAAATTGACAATTTTTCCATCACAAATACCCAACAAAACCCCATTCCAACTATCCGGATGCCTAATTCACATGTTCGCCACATTTCTATTTGTTGATTGACTCAATGTTTGATGTGATTACATCAGGAATTTCATTAAAATGACGAAGATGTTATGACATTTGAACATGTGTTTTGAGTGTTGTTAGTGAGTTATTCACTCGGTGCTGTTTATAAGCAGCTGAGCAATGAACCATTTTGTCTACTGAACCCAAGTACAGCTCATCAACAAAACAGTTCAATATATACAGCCAATCATCACAGATGTACAGTCATTAACAGTCATTTAGCATCATTTAAATTTCATTTATTAAAATTGAGAGATTAAAGTCATCAAAGATGTGAAGGAATTGCTTGTGGGCGGATATAAAAATATATGGATTTTTTTTTGCACGATCAGTTCCTCGTTTGCGAATTGATTGCTTGTTATTGCTGTTTATGGAATGATGCGGTGCCGGATTGAAGTGCCTTTGAGACTTGAAACTGTTTTTATTGTAAATTATTTTTTTTTTGGGTATTTTGGTGACAAAATGATGATTTAGTGAGGTTGGATTGAGTATTGAGGGTGAATTTGGTGGATATTTGGGTGAATTTTGGGTAATTTGATTTTTGATGGTGTGCCAATAGTCCAATACAGTGAGCCAATAGTCCAATTACCTAAAAGGGTAATCAAATAGCTCAATAGGGTGAGCCAATAGCCAAGACTAGTTGGTGGACCAATAAACTGCCCATAAATCAGAACAATTCATCTTGTGAGCCACCAAACCTCCTGCTAAGCCCTTTAATAAGTCAGTTTACCCAAGAACATGAGTAGGTGCAAGTGCAAGTCTCCAAAAAACAGTCCCAGGAAGCTAATTTGCAGAATTTTCAATTTGTGTTGATGAATTCATCCAGAAAGCACATGATGTAGAAATGATTAGGAATCCGCCCCAGGACAGCGTGTCTCAGGCCATATTCTTTGAAATTCAGCCTCAGACTAGCATCAAGTCACCCTATGGTATGATATTCAGTCAATACTCCACCAAATGCATTCCAGCTCAACCCAACAACCCAACAGCCCATAAAACTAAAACTAACCGCGCTCACAAGACTAACTTGATATCCATAATGTCCATCTATAGAACATTCATTAAAATTCCATCAAAAAAATCCAATAAAATGCGAAATAATTTTATTAATTCATTCTCAATAATTGAAATTAACTTTTTTAAGTGCAAACTTTTTCCTTTTTAAATGCAAAAAAATAAAAACGTGAATGGAAGTAGAGCTGTGGTTTATGGGACATTAATATTAAATACTAAAAATGCAGTTTTAGACCTGTTGTCGTGCATTATTTAAATGAGTTTTTGTCATTTATGTTAAAATAAATAAAGAAATAAGCTTTCCAAAATGGACTTGAATTTGTCATAATTTTTATTGGGATTAATGGAAATTTATGAAGTGTTGATTGAGCTAGTTGTTGGATATGAGATAGAATGGGCTGGAATTGGGTGCATATTGAGGTTAAATTGCAGAATTTTGAGGTTAAGTTGTCGAACTTTGAGGTTAAGTTCCATCTTTTTAGGTTAGGTTACGAATTCTTGAAGCTAAATTGTAAAATTTTGAGGTTAAGTTGCCAAACTTTTTAGGTAAAGTTCCATTTTTTGAGGTTATACTGCTGAATTTTGAAGTTAAATTGTAGAAATTGTATGAAAATTTGATCATAGTTGAGGTTATGTTTCAAAACTTTGAGGTTAAATACCAAACTTTGAAGTTATTTTCCATAATATCCACTTAAATTGATTCTAAGAATATCAAATCCTCTCAACTAAATGAAATATTACTTATAATACCTTAACAAACTTTCCAAAAAAAAACTTAAATATCAATTACGAGTCACAAAAAAATAATCAAGAAGTGAAATTGAATATTTTCACTCAAATCCTCTTAACTAAAACTCGACATTAAAGTTAGACAAATTGGCAATTATAAAGTCATCACAAGTCAAAGCAAAAATTTTACAAAGAAAGGAAGCAAAATGTGTGGTTTTAATAAGCATCTTGTGAAGTCAGCTTTGCTCTCGTATTTATCAAGTTGATTTTGATTTAATTATCAAGTTTTGGTATTTTTAGAAAGAATCATTTGAAATTTCAGTTGCTATGTAAGGTGAAGTAATGAGCTTTTAAGTCATATGATTGCTGCGTTGCCAGATTTTCAATCAAAATTGACCAGTTTTTTGTGAATTGTTGCCAAATTTTCAGTCAAAATTGACTAACTTTTATGCATAGTTGCCACATTTTCAGTCAAAATTGACCAATTTTTGGGCTACGTTGCCTTATTTTCAGTCAAAATTTAGCAAATTTGAACTACGTTGCCGGATTTTCCGTCAAAATTGACCAAGTTTTGTGCTACGTTGCCAGATTTTCAGTCTAAATTGAAAAACTTTTGTACTACGTTGCCAGATATTCAGTCAAAATTGACCAATTTTTGAGCTACGTTGCCAGATTTTCAGTCAAAATTGACCAAATTTTGTGCTACGTTGCCAGATTTTCAGTCTGAATTGACCAACTTTTGAGCTAAATTGCCAGATTTTCAGTCAAAATTGACCAACTTCTGTACAGCGTTGCCAGATTTTCAGTCAAAATTAACCAGTATTTTCAATGCAATGTTGCCAAATTTCAGTGCAATGTTGCCAAATTTCAATGCAATGTTGCCAAATTTTAATGCAATGTTGCCAAATTTTGAGCTCTTTTTTGACAAGTTCCATTGCAAAAATTCACTTTCATCAGCAACTAACCAATCAGAGTTACCTCATCAATTACTCAATCAATTAATCACTTCAAAAATTTTCCATTCCCCAAAAGACTTTCTTATCACCCATCAAACCTGTCATTAAAAATACACAAAAAAACAGCATACATTCACTCAACAAACAACACAAAAAACAGGCAATCAGCTGAGCAATTGAAGCCAACCAAAAACTTACAAAATAGATAAAAAAAAAAGTAAATTTCCTTCCCATCACGACACCAAGCTGTCTGGCAAATAAAAAAACTGACTTTTTTTTGTAAGTAATTGTCATGAACACAAAACAGCAATAAATTTTTGGTGTCAATTTTTTTTTAACGGAAAATCATTATCGATTGTGTCATAATTTTTGGCACATTTTATCATGTGGATGGCTTGGTATTGACACTCAAGAGAGTGAGTGATGATCGTTGGTGATTATGTGAACTGTCTTTACCCCTTGAATCATTGGAAGCGATCATAAGGGAGGTGTAAAGGGGGATAGAGGAGGTAGAGGGGAGTTGGAGATGATTGGGTGTTAATTTGAGTTTATTAAGGCTTAGGAAGCACATTAGAAGGGTTAGTTCGGTGTTCTGAAGCTTTACATCGATGTTGGACAAACTTGTTTACCCCGGGGCAAACCCTGGGGTAACCCAAGACCGGTTCATGCGGTTCATGGCATTTCTAAGTCATGTAGTTTAGATAAACCTGTCTTAGACACTTAAAAGGTACTCCATAAAAGCAATAAGACACACAATCGAGTGCACATGACCTACAAGCAGGTGGATATTCAAGATGGGAGGGTTTTGGGGTAAAATTCCTCCCCCTTTGGTCAAATTCTTTATTATTCTTGGATTTTATAAGTCAAAAATTCCTAAAAAATGCCATAAATTTCATACAAAATCAATCAACGTCTACCAACCCATGTCCACACCCTCTCAACCCCACTAACCACTCAGTACCCATCAAACCCCATCAAAATTGCCTAAAAAACTCCCAAACACACGACTTTTGACCACTTTTTTAGGAAATTGTATCAAAAAAGAGTATTTTTACTAAATTGTACCAAAATGGTGCGCTTCGTACGACTTTAATCTCACTCAATTACCCAAAATACTCCAAATTATCAGCACATGATCTACAACAATGTTTGCAGCACAAATAAAATTGAATAAATTTGCTCCATTTGTTGACTCGCATGATTATCATGCAAATGTCAACCACATAGGACACCAATTGACGCCACACAATCAATAACTCGGACAGCAAATTAATCCAAGCCTAATATTGACTTTAAAATGTTATCTAATCTAGTTCCAATTGGACCTAAAAAGCTTTAAAGAATTAAAATTTTACTTTCGGATTTTCACTTTAAATTTTTTTGAATTTTTAAAATTGATTTTCCATTTTTGGAGGTTTTGCTAATTAAGCGACGCGGCGACAAGATTTAAATTGAAAATGAGACGACAAAGGTAAAACAAATACAGACATTAATGATTGACGCTAATTGAGATGTTTGGAGTTATTAATGAATTTATAATTTGTTTTAATGTGAAATTTAAATTTAAATGAAATTTGAATAATTTCTCATAAATTGATAGGGTAAAAAATATAATTTCTTGCGCAAAATGCAGTTGAAATTTTTAAATGTCCATAACTTTTGAACGGAAGCGTAAATTTTACCAAACAAAGTTTTAAAAAAATACGAATTTCGTGAATTTTCAGATTCTTTAGGAAAAATATTTTTAGGATGCTCCATTGCTTCAAAAATCGATCATTTATACTGTATATAATTTCTTGCGCAAAAAATATAATTTCTTGCGCAAAAAAATATAATTTCTTGCGCAATTTTGGACAAGTAGGCGATTGATTTTGAAAACACAAAACTTGAATTTTCGGACGATTTATCCTTCTTTCTTACGTTGTTTTGCTTCCAAATGGTTTGAGGATGCTTCTTGATTATTTTAAAAATATTTTAGAGGTTGAAAACGCGAAAAAATTACCAAAAAAAAATTTTCAAATTTTCGTGTGCGATTTTAGCCAAGTAGGCCAGCACAAAAAAATTTTGTTGTGATAATTTTTTCGCATTTTCAACCTCAAAAATATTTTAAAATGATCAAGTAACATCCTTAAACAATTTGGAAGGAAGACAGCGTCGTAAAAGAGGGTAAATAATCAGAAAATTGATGTTTTGTGCCGTCAAAATTAATCGCCTACTTGTCCAAAATTGCGCAAGAAATTATATTCAGTATAAATGATCGATTTTTGAAGCATTGGAGCATCCTAAAAATATTTTTTTCACAGAATCTGAAAATTCACGAAATTCGTATTTTTTTAACCGATTTCGGTGTCAATAGAGTTTATCGTTGAGAAGGCATAAGCATTTAAAAATTTCATGTAAGAAAAAAAATTTTTTTTTGGTGAATTTGTTCGCGCAAGAAATTATATAACGCAAGAAATTATATTTTTTACCCTAAAAAAAAATTAGAAAATTTAAAAAAAATTGAAAAAATTAAAAATTTTTAAAAATAAAAAATATATTAAAAAATTTGAAAAAAATTTAAAAATATTAAAAATTTTGAAAAAAATTTAAAAATTCTGAAACTAAAAAAATATTTAAAAAATTTTAAAATAAAAGAATTTAAAAATTTTTTAAATAAAAAAAATAAAAAATCTTAAAATTTCAAAACAATTGAACAATAAATATAAAAATCAAAAAGTTGAAAAAATTTCAAATTTATTCAGTTTTTAAAAATTATTCAATTTTTTTTTAATTTTTCATTAATTTTTTTAATTTTTTTTTTAATTTTTTTTAATTTTTTTTTTAAAATTTGTTAAATAATTTTTAAAATTTTCCTAATTTTTTTTAAAATTTTCCTAAATTTTTTTAAAATTATTTTCAAATTTTTTAAAATTTTTTTATCGTTTTAAATTTTTATTAGCAATCTTGTGCAATTCAATAGTTCAAAAATGAATAAATTTTAAATCAAAAATTTAAATCAATTTTTAAAACACAAAAAATTCCAAATTTCCCCTCCAAAAATTCACCAATAAAATTTAATAACCCCAAAAAATAACTGAAGATCATCGACTAGCGGTGAATGTTTTATACAAAATTTTTATTACATATTTCAACTCCGATGAGTGAAAATTGACATGCATGTGCGAATTGTTTGATTTTTTATTTTATTTCACTTCATTCGCTGTTTAAGTACAGCACAGCTGAAAAAAAAATCGCTTTTAAATTTACTTAACAAATTTTTTTTACGTGTATTTAATTGAATGAGTTTTAGATTGGGTTAGGCGGTCCCTTGTGGTGAATTTTGGGGGGATTTAGGAGAATTTAGATTGAAAATTTTAGGAATTTTGAATTCTAACCTCAAAATTTTATTGATTTTTTTTGGAAAATTTGTCAAAATTTTGAGATTTTTTTGGATTTTTTCACAAAAAAAACCTCAAAAAATGATGAATTTCTCCCAAAAATGGATCAATTTGACCCCTTTACCCCCTCCCCCTCTCAATACCCCCCTCCATCCCCCCAAATCTCTGACAAAATCCCCACAAGTCCATCCAAAACTAACATTTAATTTCGCATTTGCCTCACTTTGTGTGTTTTTCTCTTTCACAGCTACAATTTATTTAACATTCATTTCCATTTCTAACGAAAACTTTTCAATGAACTTCATTTACAGCACGACCGGAGATGCTTTCAATGTTTAACAAAAAATTGGAATGTGCGAAAAAATATTATGACTTTAATGAATTGCATGGAAAATTGTTGTTGTTGTTGTTGGTTTTTGTGGAGAGTTTTTAAATGATTTTTAATGACTTGTGTGTTTATCTGAATAGGATACGAAATAGAAGAGGTGGAAAGTTGTGGATATAGTGTGGTTTGACAATAGGGTACAGTCAGACTCAGTAGAATCTGACATCGGCCTTGATCTCGGCTCGATTCTGATTCGATCTTGGCTCGATCTCGGCTTGATCTTGGCTCAATCTCAGTTTGACCTTGATTCGATTTTGCTTTGATCTTGGCTTGATCTTGGCTCGATCTTGGCTCGATCTTGATCTCTACAACCATTCCTATGTGACTCAATCTAATTTGATCTAATTCTCAATGGTCATCAAATTTCCCAGTTTATTCCCAAAAATTCTATTCAAACCACATCAAAATAGCCACAAAAGACCAAACCACAATCGGATTAAATTGCAGTTCCACCCAAAAAAATATTCAGCATCAAAACTATCTTGACCTTTCCAATAAAATTCAAATATTCGACCAATAATATTTCAATTTTCAAGTCCTTTTGTGTCTATTTGTAGCACAAATCAATTTGTAGTGTCTAAAATGTAGTGTTAAGGTCACTAACAGCTGCAAAAATATGACATAAAGGAATTTCTGATTAAGATGTCGAGATTATTTCATTGTGCTGACTGCTGACACAATACCGAGAATATATTGGAGGTAAAGTAGAGAAAAAAATCAACAAAATTGAAATGTTTGGTAAATGACATAGTTCCGAGACTTGAGACGGTGATTTACTTGTGCATGCTGGTGGGTCAATGGAATTACTTAGTAAATGTTAAATGCTGTAATTTAATTTTTTGTGTGATTTATTGTTGTGAAAATTATGTGAAGGACAAGTTAAGTGTTGGATTTGGACTAAATAGTGGTAGACATGCTGATTTTGGAATGATGTGGAATTCGGTCATCTCGGGTCGAGCTAAAATTAAGTCATCTCGGGTCGAGCTAAAATTTAGTCATCTTGGAACGAGCTAAAAATTTAGTCATCTTGGGTCGAGCTAAAATTTAGTTATCTAGGGTCGAGCTAAATTTAGTCATCTCGGGTTGAGTTAAATTTAGTCATCTTAGGTCGAGCTAAAATTTAATCATTTCGGGTTGAGTTGAATTTAGTCATCTAGGGTCGAGTTAAAATTTAGTCATCTCGGGTCGAGCTAAAATTAAATCATCTCTGGTCGAGCTAAAATTTAGTCATCTCGGGTCGAGTTTCTGAATTCCTCTATTTTAATTGATTTTTGAACCCATTTTGAAGTTTAACCTCAAAAACACCCCCCTAAGTACACCCCAGCACTTCACATTACTACCATCATCTCAATAACAAACACATCAATCGACATTACTACCGTAAATCTACACACAACTTCAATACATCGTCAATTTTTTCTTATCAGCATGTTAATCAGTAACCTCAATTTTACGTCATTTGCTTACGTATTCTCACTTTTTATATTGAATTTAGTTATCAAGTTACCAAGAATTAATAAAATATCTAAAAAATACTCAGTCATAACTCATTTTTATCATGTCTACGCAATTGATCCGCCAAAAAAAATTAATAGGATTAATGCTTTCACAAAACAATCAGATTTTCGACTTTGACATTAGATTTGATAAGCTTTTTTGTTATCGCTGCGATAATCTGATGAAATTGAAGCTTTATCAAGTCACAAAAAATGATTTATGAATGCAGAAATTGTTATTTATTTAAGGATAGTCGTGCGTTGGTGATTAAATTCACGTATGCAGCTTTGTGGAATACATGTGCGCTAAATGTGCTGGAATTTAAATGAGAGACTTTGTGACTGCTAAAATGTATGGATTTTTGGCCTGAAAAGACCAAATTAAGATTCATGATGACCAAATTCAGCTCGACCCGAGATAACCAAATGTAACTCGATCCGAGATGACCGAATGTAGCTCGACCCGAGATGACTGAATTTAGCTCGACCCGGGATAACCAGAATCAGATTGACCTGAGATGACTAAATAAACTCAATCCAAGATGACCTAATGTAGCTCGACCCGAGATGACCAAATTTGCTCGATCTGAGATGACCGAATTAAGCTCGACTCGAGATGACCCAATGTAGACCGACCCGAGATGACCAATTTTGCTCGACCCGAGATGATCAAATTAACACCGATTCTCACCGCTCATTTCTATTAAATTGCTAACATCGCCTCTAGTCCCAAGAAGACCCAATTCAACTTTACATGAGAATCAAATTCCTCAAAAATTAACTTTCACTCAATCACAATTCCCAGTATATCCATCCATCCACACATGATTCACCTCATAGCACCAGCAGCATCAAAAAATTGCAATTTTATTACCGATGCAACATTGCTGTCTACAATTATGACCAGAAATTTATTGGCAAGTCTACAATGATGTATGCATGATTGCCAGTTAATTGGCTTACAAAATGACTCAATTAATATCACACACAAGTGAGAAAGTTGCCATCGAATCAGGGCTTAAACATACTAAAAAATTACGGGTATCAATGAGAACTTATCAGGCACAGACCTCAATTCCCGACTTAATTATACTCATGTTTGCGGCTGATTCATTAAACTTTGCAGTCAGTCTCATTATTATGTATTTTGAGGCACTTTAATCAACTTGATATTGAAGCTCTTTTACTTGATTCCTGTGTGAAATGACACATAAAAATGTACAGCTTTTTATTGATAATTGCCGGTGCGCAATTTCGCACGTAACTTTATTTTTTTGCGTAAGAATTGAATTTGGGACTCAAATTTGATAACAGTTTGAGTTTTTATCAGTAATTGAGTCAATTGGGCTTCCTGGTCTAGATAAATTCGATTATAACGAGTGGAGCTGAATTTGGGTCGAGCTACTTTCGGTAAACTTGAGTCGAGCTTGATTCGGTCAACTAGGATCGAGCTAAATTTAATCATTTCGGGTCGAGCTTGGTTTGGTCAACTTGCGCTCGAGCTAAATTTGGTCATCTCGGGTCGAGCTTGATTCGGTCATCTCGGATCGATTTAAAATTAGTCAACCTGGATTGAGTTTAATTCAATTAACTCGGGTCGAGCTAGATTTGGTCATCTTGGGTCGAGCTTAATTTGCCCATCTCGGGTCGATTTTGATTTGCTCATCCTGGGTCGAGCTAAATATCCCCACCTGAGTAAAGCTAAATTAGGGCTTTTTGGGTCGAGCCAAGTTTGGTCTCCTAGAATCGAGCAAAATTTGGTCATCTCGGCTCGAGCTAAATTAGATCATCTCGGGTCGAGCATGATTCAGTCAACTCGGGTCGAGCTGAATCTGATCATCTGGGTACTCATCTACGGAGTAATCTCAGATCGACTCAAAAACTCCATCAAAGTCCTCAAAAATGTCCATTAACCTCAATTGCAATCCAATAATCTCAATCAAAAAGATTAACAACCCCTCAACAGTCTATCCAAAATGTCATAATTTAAATGCTCTGATAATTTTCATTCCTTTGATCTTCCAGCTCATTTCTCGGCGATCACATTAAAAGGCCAAATAATGATTCATTAAATTAAATGAACGTGAAACACAAAAAAACACAAAAAAAAAAATATTGCTGATATCGCGGCTTTCATGAACACAAAATAATCCGCAGCACTTGTTGCTAAATGTTTTTCAGTTGTAAACAAAAACAAGCACCAAGTTAATCAGCTTTTCGTTGTATTCGGCCTTTCTACATCGAAACTTTTGCTTTTTTTTTGCTTTTTTTTTGTTTATCACAGAAGGAAATAAGTCAAAGTTTTGTGAAAAAGTCACGATGGCTTTGGTTATTTAAAAGTTCTTTTTTATTTCCAATGCTTTTTTGTATTTTGATTTTTAAGTCGTGGTATTTTTTGGGAAAATGTACAAATGAGGCTTATAGGAAAAGTTATTGGGAAGTTTTGAAGTTAGGCAATTTTTATGTTTTGCTACTAAGTATTTGAAATTTTTGTTAAAAATTCGTCCCGAGATGACCTAATTTAGTTTAACACTAAGTTAGCTAAGTTAGATCTAAGTTAGCTCGACTCAGGTTGACAAAATCAAGCTCGACCCTAGAAGACTATGCTTTGCTCAACCGGAGAAACCAAACTTGGCTCAACCCGAGAAGACCAAACTTGGCTCGACCCGAGATGACCAAATCAGGCTCGACCCGAGATGACCAAACTTTACTAAGAATGAGAAGACCAAACTTTACTAAGAATGAGAAGACCAAACTTGGATTGACCTGAGATGACCAAACTTTGTTCGACCCGAGATGATCAAACTTTGTTCGACCCGAGAAGAACAAACTTGGCTCAACCCGAGAAGATCAAATTTTGCTCGACCCGAGAAGACCGAACGTAATTCAACTTAAGATAATTGGACTTAATTTCCAAAAGTGACAATTTAAACCAAACAAGACTCAGAATTGTCAGAGCACATCCTCCAAAAGACACAGAATTAACAAATTCTCAACTATTACTGTTTACGTTCCATTTTGACACCACGTAATTAATTAAAAATAATCAAATTTCTTATTTAATTTAATTAACTTGATAAAAAGTCCCAGTCAGCTTGACTTCATCTCATCAATGCCCAAAAATTTCACAAATCATTCACCTTATCAAGAACCATTAAAAATAATCGAGTCCAAAATATTTGATGAATAATTGAAATCGCAAATAACATTGAACCTTATTTTTGTTGAGTTCATCAGCAAATAAAAATTGCTAGACTTTATGTCTATATGACTTTGAACAAGCAACTCATGCCTTTTGCTGATAAAAGCTTGTTTTTATGAAGCCGCGAGGTCTCACAAAAAATTCACTTAATCATTCACAATAATGCACGAAATTAAACAATTAATCCAAAACATAATTCAAATCAACAGACACAAAAAGAGATAAATTTGCAGCTATAAATTATATTGTGATAATCGTGTACTGATGATCATCTCCTGTACACAAAGTAGTTACGTTTAAAATGAAATCAGATGATTTAGATTAACAATAGAGTGGAAATTAGATGTGAAAAAATGTTGTGGATTAAAGTGTATTTGGGGGACATTAGACGCATTTTTGAGAAATTGGTGGGAATTAAGGGGTGGAGTATATTAAAACCTTACAAATGTTATCAAAAACTCATGAAATTTCAGCAAAATCTGTACAAATTCCATCAAAACTGTACAAATACCATCAAAAACCTTACAAAAACTGTACAAATTCCACCAAAAACTGTACAAATTCTGTCAAAGCTGTACAAATTTCATCAAAACTGTACAATTTCCACCAAAACCCTACAAATCCAACTAAAAATTCACCTCGAACCATCTTTATCAGCACATGCATCAGCTAACATATTCTCACATCTTTTTCGAGGTTACCTTGCTTGTTACTATTTCATTTCCAATTGCAAATTCCACAAACAAAACAAAACAAAGTTCGATCAAAGATTAGGAAACATTTTTTTATATTTTCCATAACAAAAAAGATTTAATTTTTTTCCAGTCTTTCCTTCTCTCAAACCAGAGTTGCAAAACAGGCACTTGTGACAAGCTAAAACTGTACAAATTATTGATAAATTGTATGGTTTTGTGATAAAATCTATACAAATTATTAAGAATTTGTACGGTTTTGCCGGTCATAGGTACCTGCTTTGCAACTCTGTCTCAACCAGCATCAGCACAATTGATTTTAATTAACAAAGTCACGAGATATCATCGTTGCAAAAAAAAATAAAAAGATGGAAATAACAAAAGGCATGTTTATTTATGTGTGGAGATGACTTGTGTGTGTGTTTTTGCAAAATTTAGTGCTGGAAATGAAAATGAGAGCTTAAATGTTGAATTTGCTCTTAGCATCTCACCTAGATAAGATTAAATTGTGGGAATTTGTAGGGTTCTATGAAAATTTTGAGGTTTTTTTAAACGAATTTGTATAGTTTTTGGTAAAATTTGTACGGTCAGGAGTTCTCTCCCAACCTCCAAACAAGGAGGTTGTGGAATTTTCAAATCCTCAATTTTAAATTAAATACGTGTAGGAATAAGTGACAAACCGGATGAAAGTACACAATTAAGACCAAGTAACAACGAGACATAGGAGAGAACTCAACAAAGTCGCGATTTAATGAGAAATTGAGGAAAAACTGGACTTGACAAAAATGAGGTTTTCAAATTAACCTTGATATAGGCCGGAAATTGATTAATCGGAATTTGACAGTAACAAATAGGATTTTGTAAGGATATTAATTGTATTACGATGGGTTTTTAGTGTTTTTCCATCAAAAAACAATTCTTTCCTAAAACATAACCTATATTAACGGGAATACCATCAATTCAAATCTGGATCATCGACATATCTGGATCAAAAGTGATTGTGACGTAGATTTCCTGCTTGGTGATGGTTTTTTGTGTCTGGGCCATATATCACCAGTAAGCTTCAACTAATCAATTACAACTGACCAGATTTCTTCATATTAGCATCGACAACATGGAATTGAGACAAAAAGGAACATATCAAACAGTAAATTGAATTGGAGCCATTGACGAGTCTTGACCGAGTAATTTCCGTTCAGCGATGGTTTTTGTGTGTGGCCAAATATCGCGAACGGAGTTCGACTGATAGTTGATGGTGTTTTGACTTTTAATTGGCTTCCTTATGGAAATAGGCTTACGTACCAATTTATCTAATTAACTGAATATTGTGTCAAACTTGAAATTTTCTTCTTAAATATTTTTACAAAGGACATTGTATATCTCTCATTAATATGTAAACAAATCGGAATAGATAACGGTCATTTAATAGCTATAAGCTGATAGACCTTAATAAATATAATTATCAATCAATCAATCAATCAATCAAATTTGTACGGTTTTTGGTGGAATTTGTACAGTTTTTGGTGAAATTTATACGGTTTTAGTGGAATTTGTGAGGTTTTTGGTGGAATTTGTGAGGTTTTTGGTGGAATTTGTGAGGTTTTTGGTGGAATTTGTATTTGAGTTAATTTGTATGAAATTTAATGGAATTTGTAAAATTTTGACTTAATTCCAGTCGTTTTGTACCTCAAAATTCACCAAACTAACTTCATCATATCATGAACAACTAATGCCCACACTAGTAAATTTATCAATATATCTCAACTAAACGCTTAATAGCAACTAATCAATTAAAATGCAACAAAACACAAACATTAATAATATTTTTTTCCAGTGAACTTTACATTATGTTAAAAATGAGAAGTAAAAAAAAAGGCAAAAAAGAAACGAAACAAATCATCCAAATGGAATGAGCTGCTTGGCAAGTCTATTACTCATACTTTGTTCATTCGAAGCTGTTTTTAAGTCTCTTTTCTGCACATTCCGGATGTAGAAAAATTCAAAACAACATTAAAATTGCCAAGAAATTGATGACGCATGGCTTGAAGAATTCTAACCTCAAAATTCAGTTTGTCCTTACTATTCAGCTCTACATCCCCAACACCCACTCAATACCGTACCAAAATATCACCATCCACCCCCATAAAAATTTTCATTCATAAACATAACCTAAAAATTCCCATAAATAAATAAAGCCACAAAATCTGAAGCTAAATAGCTCAAGCTTAAATCCAAATAAATCCAAAATATGTCTAACAACAACAACAACAATCAAGTCTATTGACGTTCTGTTACCTAACAACAATAAAGAAGAGATTTTGCTTTCGTCAAAGTTTCAGCATAAAGAGAATCGAAATGGAAGGAGAAAGAAGAACCGTTGCTGATGTTCAAGGTCGAGGCACACAAGCAAAATTGCTGCTTCTTTATTCGAACATTGGAAGCGATTTTGAGGGGGATTGCAACTTTGTTGGGGGATTGGGAGGTGAATGAGGAGGGAAAATTGAGAAATTTTGTATTTTCCCGCCAAAATTTGGGTGAATTTTGATTTTTCCCGCCAAAATTTGGGTGAATTTTGATTTTCTAGCCAAAATTTAGGTAAATTTTGATTTTTCCCGCCAAAATTTAGGTGAATTTTGATCAATTTTCCCGCCAAATTTCAGATTAACCTCGTCATTTTCCCGCCAAATTTTAGGTTACGTTTAATATTTTCCCGCCAAATTTTTAGGTTAACTTCGTCATTTTCCCGCCAAATTTTAGATTAACCTCGGCATTTTCGCGCCAAAATTTAGGTAAATTTTGATTTTTCCCGCCAAAATTTAGGTGAACTTAGATTTTTCCCGCTAAATTTTAGGTTGACCTCGTCATTTTTCCCGCCAAAATTTGGGTTACGTTCAACATTTTTCCGCCATTTCTCCCAAATGTCCATCCCCTCCATCCTCAAACTCGATTTCTCTTCTTTCCCGATAAAAAATTTTCTCTTTATTCTTATTGTTGGCAATTGAGAAATATTATTTAGTGTCTGCCTTCGCTCATGCCTTCTCCATTTATAAATGTGTGCGTGTGTGTGTGTGTGTGCGCACTTTGGCAAGGCAAGCATAAAGCCTCTTAGCAAAAAAAATGACTCTTAAAAAAGTAAATAAAATTTTATCTCAGTTTTTCATCATTTTTCATGGCTGTTCCGAGTGCAATCATGGCTGGAGTTGCTGTTTGTGTCTAAGGGGTTACTAAGCGCTGAATTTGAATAGCTTTTGAAGATTCTTTTGGTACAGATTAAAAAATGAATTTTAATTTTTCGGTTATTGTGTGGAATTTTGGAATAGAAAAGAAGAAGGGATGAATATTGAAGGTATTGTGGGAACTGTTGCAGATGCAGGTTGTAATTATGGATGGGATTTGGATTTGGATCGTGATTTGCATTTTTTTGGGGCTGTTGAAGAGCATTTGAAGGTGTCATGGAACCAAATTGTTCTAAAGATTTAGGCAGAGTTGGGAATCTGGGCTCGAAAAGTCCAAAAAAGTGCATCCTTTAAAGAGTTGCATCCTTAAAAAATGAGCGTCGCCTTCAATGGAGTTCCGACTCTTCTAGACTCCTCTAGAGTCCAGACTCTAGTAAAGGCGCATCCACATTTAATTTGTGCCAACTCTGAATTCAGAATTTTGTTAGCTTAGATAGACTATGCCTGAGCCATTGGGTGACCTACCAAGCCTAAAACTGATTTAAAATATGGAATTCATTGTTGCGGAACTGATCAGTTCCGGTATTTTACCGAAATTTGGAAATTATGGACAAAAAATTGTCAATAAATTAAGAGAAATAGGAAAAAATTGACAAAACCTGGCAAAGATGATCAAAAATTGACCACAAAATTCCTCAAACCTATCCCAAACCCCATCCATCCATCAGTTCCACACCCCTTGGTCTCCTCCTTCCTTTTTTGTCTCGTTAAGAGGCTTTCTTGTCATTTCTTTCTTTCTAAAGTCTTTGAAGTTCTTTGGAAAAAAGCATTCAAAAGAAGACGAACATGAAGAAAAAAACAAGCTAAAAAAGTTTTGATTTTGAGATTTTTCAAAGACAGATAAAGCAAATCAAAGGTTTACTTTTAAGCTTCAAGATGTAAGAAATAAAAAAGAAGTTGTTTCTGTGCTGTATTTGTTGTCGCTGAGAATTTAGAGCGAAGATTGAGGGATGTTTGTGGGTTTTAAAGCATTTTTGAGGTTAAGAAGTCTAGTGTGAAGGCGGATGAATCTTATAAATGTAATGTGGAAGCACCTGAATCTCATGAACATAGTGTGAAGGCACCTGCAGCCCAAAAATTAAATGTTAAGGCACCTGAATCTGAAAATTGTAAAGTTTTAATATTCAGGTGGATTCACACTAGAATTTTTGAGATTCAGGTGCGTTCACACGCAATTCTTGATTTTCAGGTGTCTTTACAATAGATTTTTGAGGTTTAGGTGCCTTCACATTTGCGTTTTTATGTCAAGATGCCTTCACACGAGAATTTTATGTTTCAGGTGCATTCAAATTAGAAATAGGAGGTTCAGGTTTGATTTTAGAGGTTCAGGTGCCTTTACAATACAGCTATAGAGTTCAGGTGCTTTCACACTTCATATATGAGCCTCAAGTGCCTTTACATTTGAATCTTGAAGCATCATGTGACTTCAAACTCGAATCCTAAATTTCAGGTGCATTTACACCAGATTTTCGAGGTTCAGGCTCCTTCACAATAGAGTTTCATAGTTCAAGTGCTTTTACACTCAATTCTTGATGTTCAGGTGTCTTCACAATCAGTTTTTGAGGTTTAGTTGCCTTCACATTTGAGTTGTAATGTTCAGATGCCTTTACATGTGATTTTATAGGTTTAGGTGCCTTTACACTAGAAGTTGTTGAGGTTCAGGTGCCTTCACACAAGTCACATTCCATTAAATTTCCCCTAAAAATTCCCAAAACACTCACCAACTCATCTAATAACCATCAAAATTCCACCAAAATCACCTCAAATTCAAACTAAAATTTCACTCTAAAGCCAAATAAAATTGAATAAAAAATTCATCAGCAACTGAAACCCAATCGACTGTAAAAGAACCACAAATTGTTGCATTTTTTAGCACCGAAATTCCCACCGCTAACTTTACTTTTTACTTGCTTCATTTCCCTTTAAATGAAAAACTTCTCTCATCATTTCACATTTAACTTTATTGCTTCATCATTGCCAGGCACTTGAACAAGTTATTTTATACTTTACGACAGCACACAAATGCTGCTTAACTTGATGCGCTTGTTTCAAATTCCAAAAATAATGCATGATTTAGTGTAGCAAATTGATTTGTTTTTGGTGAATAAGTTTCAATAAAATCAGAGATTTTGATGAATTTAGGTTAAATGTTGGGTAATTTGCTTGAGTATTGGAATGTTAAGAATGTTAATGTGAAGGCTGCTGAACATCAGAACTCTGGTGTGAAGGCACCTGAATCTCAATCTCCGAGTGTGAAGACTCTTGAGCCTCAAAATTGAATTGTGAAGTCACCTGAATCTCAAACCTTAAGTGCTAAGGCACCTGAATCCATAAACCTGAATGTGAAGGCACCTAAACCTTCAAATTTAAATGTAAATGCACCTGTATATTAGAAATCCAGTGTGACTGCACCTGAATTACAAAAAATTATTGTGAAGACACCTGAACGGTTAAAACTGTATTGTGAAGGAGTCTGAACCTCAATACTCAAATGTATAGGCAACTGAATATTTAAAATAATAATGTGAATGCATCTGAATCTTAAGAAATCATTTTGAGGCCACCTGAAAGTCAAATGTTAATTTTTAAGACACTTAAATGTCAAAACTTTAATGTGAATGCACCTGAACAAAAAAACCACGAGTGTGAAGGCACCTGAATTTTAGAACTCTAATGTAAAGGCACCTGAATCATAAAATGCTTATGTAAATGCACCTGAATCTCAGAATTCTTGTGTGCAGGCACCTGAATATTGAAAATTTAAATGTGAAGGCTCCTGAATGTAAGTGTAAATGCACCTGAATCACCAAAATGGACTGTGAAGCCACCTGAATCTTAGATTCAAGCTTAAAATCAGCAGTCACATCAAACACAAATCCACTAACACTGACAGCATCTTCAAGTATCCCAAAATAAGCCCCAAAAAATCTCATAATTCTCTTAACATCCATCCAATCTGTCGCCATGACATTAACAAATCTACTCAATTCAACCCCAATTTTTAATCCTCTACTTTTTTGCCTTTTTTTGATTCCTTCCTCATTTTATACATCATCTGCTTTAGTTCCTCGTACCTTTATGTTCCACATTCATCAAGATTTGAGATTTTGCAGAAGTTCTGACTTGATTTTAATGAATTTTTGATCATTCTAACCTCAAAATTACCTCAAATCATCCACAGCACCTCAAAAGCCTGCACACACGTGATTAATGAGAAGCAAAAAAGCAAAAAAATTTAATGGAAAAAGTTGTTCAGTTATCGGAAATTTCTTCATGATTGTCGTCGTCGTGCAGCAAGTCACTTTCATAATTTTCATGCCTTCTTTTGGTGATAACAAACGACCTTGACTGGTGTGGCAGAAAATGATATCGAGATTGAGGTTGAGGATTGATGGGGATTTCATGATATACACACACACACACACACACACACACACAAATGAACGATAATGAGTGAACAAAATTAAACTTTTTTTTTTTCATTCTACTTCCATATGAAATAATGGAAGATAATGATGGAATTAAAAGACAACGATAAGATAATGAGGAATTGGCAAACAAAATTGCTGTCGATGTGGATGAGTTTTGTGCTTTTTGTGGACTGGATTTTGTGTGCGTTTAATGTGGAAAATGAGGTTTTTTGAGGGAAATTTTGATGAATTTTTGAGATTCAGGTGCCTTCACAATAGAATTTTTGAGGTTCAGGTGCCTTTACACTAGAATTTTACTAGGTTCAGGTGCCTTTACACTATAACTTTTGACATTCAGGTGCCTTTACACTAGAATTCTTAAGAATCAGGTGTCTTCACACTAGAATTTTTTTAATGTTAAAGTGAATTTTAATTTGAATTTTGAGGTTCAGGAAGATTTACATTAGAACCTTTGACATTCAGGTGCCTTTACACTCGAATTTTCGAGATTCAGGTGCCTTTACACTACAAATTTTGAGGTTCAGGTGCCTTTACACTAGAATTATTGAGGTTCAGGTGCATTTACACTAGAACCTTTGAGGTTAAGATGCGTTTACATTAATATTTTCAGGATTCAGATGCCTTAACACTAAAATTCCTAAGGTTTATGTGTCTTTGCATTTAAAATTTGAGGTTCAAGTGCCTTCACAGTAACATTTTAAGGTTAAGGTGCCTCAACACTAGAGTTTCATGATTCAGGTGCCTTCACACTAATGTTTTGTTGCTTTACTATTGATTCTTCTCTAAATTACCCCCAAACTGTCACTATTCCGCCCCATAAGCTCCCTAATTCTCATCAAAAATTGCTCAAAAAAACAATTCTAACCTAAAAAAATCAGCAAAATTATTCCAAACAATCCAACAAGAACAACAATATAGCAAGCATAAAACCAACATTATTGTATACCAAAACTCTAAATTTGTCTACAATTTTCATCATATTCAAAAGAAATAATTTTAATGATAACAAAAAGTTGTTGATGAACAGAACAAAAATTGAGTCATAAAAAAGAAGGAACGATACAAAAAAATGAGAATTATGAAAGAATTTGTGAATGTCGATAAGAAGTCGACAAACATTGACAAATGTAAATGACATGATTGAGTATGTTGGAGGTAAGAGCTTCGAGAGAATCGAATTGATTATGGTTTGGGGATGGAAAATATTGAAGGTTATCAAGAATGTTAACCGAAAATTTCATTATTTTCGACAAATCAATCATAAGAATTGCTCAAGTAGACGCTCAAGTCGAGAAAATGAAGACAATTTTCAGATAATGATGGAAAATTTTGCTTATAATTTTTGAATAAATTGTCTGGAAAATGAATTAGAAAATATGTTTTGAATTTACTGAGTTTGTAGCTTTAAACAGCAGTAGTGAATTGATTAGGTGATAGTTGCATGCCCCTCTACTTCTCATTGCATGCCCCTTCTGGTTCTAGTCTTAATTATGGTTCTAGTTACATGCCCCTTCTTGATCTTAGTTACATGTCCGTTTGATCTAAGTAACATGCCCCGTTTGGTCTTAGTTACATGCCCCTCTTTGGTTCTAGTTACATGCCCCTTTTGGTCCTAGTTAAATACCCTTTTTGGTCCTAGTTACATGCCCCTTTTGGTCCTAGTTACATGCCCCTTTTGGTTCTAGTTACATGCCCCTTTTGGTTCTCGTTACATTCTTAATTTGGTTCTAGTTACATGCCCCTCTTTGATCCTAGCTACATGCTCTTCTGTTTCTAGTTACATGCCCCACTATTATTAAATGGCTCACAACTCTGATTCTTCTCTCACATCCCTCAATTGCTAGTTGTGTCCCCCTTTAATCCTAGTTATACGCCCATGTACTTCTAGTTGCATACCCCTCTATCTACTCCTAATTCTGAATTAAATTAACTTGCGCATCATTTGTATTTCCCATACTATGCCTAGCTACGCTTTAGTCTATAAAATCTAGTTTTATTCTAGGCTAATCTGCTCTTAAGACCAATTCCATAATCAAGAATCAATTATCCTGAATATCAAAATCATCAACCTATAACTCAAGTCCATTAAAAATCAACAACATATATTTAAATTAATTGCAAATTTCATTAAAAGTTGCGTCTTATTGCAAATCTCACAAAATGTCCCGTTTTAGATGACATAACTTAAAGTCGTCATTTACTGCAACTTCTGTTATTAGTCCGCACAATTATTGATAATGATGCTGTCATTTTACTATTGGAACTGTAGATAATTATCCCAGATAGTTGTGCAACACTAAGGAGGTGGGGTTTGTTATGAAGGAATTGCTGATTGTTGTTATGAATAAGGAGTAGCTGGAATTGTGTGTTGGTGGGTCATGGTGGTGTTTAGAGATTATTTTAAGGAAGTAAACAGGATAATTAAGTAGGTTAAAAACAATTGAGTCAGGGATTGATAAGATTGGGAATGGAACTGAGGTAAATTGTTGGGAATAATAATGGAATTGAAGGAATTCTTGGAATATTTATGGCTTAAATCGAGGATATGCAACCCAGACTAGCGCCGTTTCATTTCGAAAGGATTCGACATTGATTTCGAAGAATTCGAAATTGTATGCGAAAATTCAAAAAATATTTTACCGTTAATAAATATGTGAACAACGAAAAATAATTTTTAAAAATTATCAATTATTTTCATGAAATTCAATGAAATTAAGACTCAAATGATCATTAATATCATTGCTCATTTGAAAGAAAACAGTTACATGCATCAGAATTTAATTAAATATTGATTTTTTGTTTGTAACGTATTTTTTGAATTTAAAAATTTTCAACGGTCATTTATTTTTTAAAAACATAGTTTTTATCCCCGTTTTTTCATTCAAATAACGGTCAATAACACCTTAACGACAAGTTACAACCGAAACTACACACGGCAAGCAGTCCATGACATTTCAAGAAAGTCATGGCAATTTAAAGCAGTCAGGCTGGACAGCGCTGATCTAACGTGGTCATGGCTTGTCACCATGATGTACCAATACACTAAAGAGTTACGACTAAACTGCCCCTAACAGACAAATATACCACTTTTAGGTACCATAGTGGTGTTTCTGTCCTTTTTGCCTGTTAAGATGCCTTAGTGACTGCCTATGATCCACCTCGATGACATAAAATGAGCTTTCACATGCCATACCGCTTGGGACAGCTACTAAGCTCAAACTAAAGCACTCAATCAATTGCTTCATCTTATGTCCAAAATATAAAAATGTCTATAATCATCCCAATTATAACAAGTATCATACTTCAGCCACTCAAAACAGATTTTCAGCTTCACAAAAATTAACTCAATTAATTTTTTTTTTTACTTCATCATCGCAATCTCAACAGAATGAACAGCAACAACAACAAAAGATATCGTCCAAAGTGTTCTTGAGACAGATTACTGTGCAAACTTAAAGTAAAATTAATTGTTTATTTTTTTTTTCAAATCTGGTATTTTGTCTTAATTAGCGGTGTGAGAAGAGAAGCTTGAGATTTTTTTGTTTTGATTTCATGGACATGATAATTTGGGGATTTTTTGGATGTCTTCATACTGAAAATTGGAAGATTTTGGTGTCTTTATACTTGATTTTGAATATTCAGGTGCATTCACACTTGAATTATGAAGTTCAGACGCCTTCACACTAAACCATTAAGGTTTATGTGTCTTTACACTTGAGGTTTTAGGCTCAGATGCCTTCACAATCCAGTTTTAATATTCAGACGCCTTCACATAACAATTTTCAGATTCAGGTGTCTTCACACGCAAAATCTGTGGTTCGGATGAATTTACATTTGTGTTCTAAAGTTCATGTGCCTCCACACTAAAGCTTTATAGTTCAGGTGCATTCACATTCAATTTTGGCGCATTTACACTAAAATTATGATGATAAGACCCGGTCACACTGAAATATTAGAGTTCGAGAGTCTTTACATTTGAGTTTTGACATTCAGGTGCTTTCACAATCTATTTTTAAGATTCAGGTTCCTTCACATTGTAGTTTTTTAAGTTCAGATGTATTCACACTTGAGTTCTCAAGTTCAGGCGCCTTTAAATTATTGTTTTTCAGTTCAGGTGCCTTCACATTTTATTCTTGAAGTACGATGTGAAGACATCGTTTATTTTTGAAATCCAGGCGCCTTCACACTGGAATTCCTGATATTCAGGTGCTTGGAAGTTCAGGCGCCTTCAAACTGGAATTCCTGATATTCAGGTGCCTTCACACTCGATTTTTGAAACTCAAGTGTCATCAAACCAGAATCCTCATCCCAAATCACCCCACAACCCCACCCACTTAATCTCATCAAATTCACAATTTTTGAATATTCACAACTTTTCATTGACCTTCCTCATCGTCCATAATCTCCTTCAAGTGCTCACATTACACAACAAATAACCTTTCAATATCAAACTTATAAATACGAATTTTCATCCGTAAATCAGTTATCTATGACATGTCAAAAGGGACTGAAAAGTTAGGTAACATGCGCCCATAAATGTACGTACTTTACACATTAATTTAGATGAACTTTTCAATCGTTATGGTCATTGAATATATTTGTGTATATGGTGATGACATTTATGATACTTTAAGGCTTATTATTACTACTCTTTTGGTGAGTATTAAGGCTTGTTTTTGTGTAAGCTCAATTATTCGCATTATTGTGGTTTAATTGTCGTACACAAAATTTTGTTTTGAATTTGATTTTATGGAAAGAGGAATTTGTTGTGGTTATATGGGGAAGTTGTTCGGATATGATGACATGATATGAATTGGAAGTTGGGAATGTTTGTGAGGGTTTATTGTGACTTGAGCGCATTTTTGGATTTGAGACGTTTTGGTCTAATGAGAGCTAATGATTTAGCTTATGCCGAACGAAGCACATGTCGAGCAATGCTCAGATCGAGCGAAGTTCAGGTCGAGCAATGCTCAGATCGAGCGAAGTTCAGGTCGAGCGAAGCTTAGGTCAAGCTAGTCTCAAATCAAACAAAACTCAAGTCGAGCTACACTCAAGTCGAGCTAGTCTCAAGTCGAGCTAATCTCAAGTCGAGCTAAACTCAAGTCGAGCTAATCTAAAGACGAGCTAGACTCAAGTCGAGCTAGACTCAAGTCAAGCTAGACGCAAATCGAGCTAGACTCAAGTCGAGCAAGACTCAAGTCAAGTTAGGCTCTAGTCGAGCTAGACTCAAGTCGAGCTAAGCTCAAGTCGAGCTAGACTCAAGTCGAGATAGACTCAAATCGAGCTAGTCTCAAGTCGAGCTAGACTCAAGTCGAGCTAGACTCAAGTCGAGCTAGACTCAAGTCGAGCTAGACTCAAATCAAGGTAGACTCAAGTTGAGCTACACTCAACTCGAGCTAGACTCAAATCGAGCTAGACTCAAGTCGAGCTAGACTCAAGTCGAGCTAGACTCAAGTCGAGCAAGGTTCAAGTCGAGCTAGACTCAAGTCGAGATAGACTCAAATCGAGCTAGTCTCAAGTCGAGCTAGACTCAAGTCGAGCTAGACTCAAGTTGAGCTAGACTCAGATCAATCGAGGAACAATTTGAGCGATGCTCAAGCCAAATTGTGCATAATAACCTAAAAAATATTCAGCATAACCTCAAAACTAGTTCAACCTTCCAAACTTTATTCTATTAATAACTTCCAAAAATTCCTCATAAATTTCCATCAAAAATATCTAAAACTAATTGATATCAATGCACGAATCTATTCACAAAACTTCATCTTTGTTGTGCCTGTCTGTGTCTCTATTGTCTTTCAAGATGAAAATACTTCTTTTATTTTTATATTCAAAACCAAAATTGTTGATTTATTGTTATAGGTTTGGATTAAATTAGGTTGATTGTCAATAAATCGTCTCACATGAATGTATTTGTTGTGTATAGCATGACGCATGAGTGTGTGTGTGTGTGTGTAGAGAGAATGGAAGAAAATGAAGATTATTATTAAGTCATTGAAGTGCTATTAGTGTCGATTTCGCATAATCGTCACAGCTGGAAATTAAAAATGATAAAATAGTCGAGATAGCAAAATTGAATGACTTTTTGATGTTTGGAAGTCTTTTTGGGTATGAAAAGATGTCGAGATGGAATGGTTGTGGATGAGATTGAGTGTTTGGGAGGTGGATTGACTGCGATATGATAATTTTGTGAATTATTGGACTCATTTTGGATTGAGAAATGCAAAAAATAAGATTTTAATAAAGAATGACGCTTTGCCTTAAAGACGGTCAGCTTTAAAGAAGCTCAGCTTTAAAGACGTTCAGCCTTAAAGAAGATCAGCTTTAAAGACGGTCAGCTTTAAAGACGTTCAGTCATAAAGAAGCTCAGCCTTAAAGAAGGTCAGCCTTAAAGATGCTCAGCCTTAAAGAAGCTCAGCCTTAAAAAGCTCAGCTTTAAAAAATTCATTTGAAAAAATGATACTCAACTTCCAAGTGGAGTTTTGCCAGCTCCTCCTATTACAATTACGATCATGACTTATTCCGACATTTAATGTCCAAGCTGCTGATTTATTGACCATAATAAATACATTTAATGATTTCTCAATCATTGCATTGCAGTCATCAAAATGAAAAAAAAAATTGTTTCTAAATCTTAATTAAATTCTAAGCTCAGATCATCATAACAAAAGTCCCAATACGATGTAAATTCATTAACCTTAACTCTAAATGCGACGATAATATTCAGTCATAAATAATAATGAAAATTATTGAGTAAAAGTAACTTTTTTTTTCTATTTTACGAGATAAGTTTCATTACGTACATAAAGTTTTATTGAAATTGATAATTAATTCATCGATCGTCACACTCAGGCTTTATACTCATGACCGTAAAGTGTCTTAATCTAATATATACGGAACTCTATTTACAGATTATAATGTGAATATTGTCGAGTGTGAGTGAATTTTAAGTGATTTTTTTTATTTTTCGGTACTTTGTTGCGTGATTGGAGTTTGAACACAATGTTGTTTCAATTTGAATTTAAGTCAATTTTTGAAGCTGAGCGTTAGTTTCAAGCTGAGCGTCAAGTCAAAGCAGAGCATCAACTTAAAAATGAGCGTCAAATTTAATATTGAGCATCAAAAACATTCTTTGAAGCTGAACGTCAGTTTGAAGCTATGCGACAATATGAAGATCAGCATCATTTAAAGAATAAATGTCAATTTGAAGCTGAGCAATTTTCTGAAGCTGAATGTCAATTTGAAGCGGTCAGATCAAATCAAAGCTGAGCGACAACTTAAAGCTTAGCATCAATTTAAAGCTATGTGTCAGTACAAAGTTTAGCATCGATTTTGAAGCTGAGCATCAGCTCTGAAGCTGAGCATCAATTTAGAAGTAGAGCATCAATTTTATACTTATTATCAGTTTGAAGCTTAGGATCAGTTTAAAGCTTAGCATGAGTCTAAAGCTTAGCGTCATTTTGAAGCTGAGCATCACTTTGAAGCTGAGCGTCATTTTAAAGCTGAGCGTCAGGTGAAAGCTGAGCATCAACTTGAAGCTGATTGTTACTTTGAAGATGAGCATCAGTTTGATGCTGAGTTTCAGTTCAAAGCTTAAAATAATTTCAAATTAACCCAAAGCTGAGCATCAATCCACAATTTATTAATATTCAATTCCCATCTCATCTCCCATCCATACATCATTAACATATGTCACACACTACAAACTTGAATATTTATGACTGTAGTCGTCGTCCACAGCATTTAAAGTCTCAAAAAACATCATTATTATCATCATTTCTCTTTCATCACAATGCACAGCTACTTAAAGTCTTGAGTCTGACGTCAACTGATAATTTCATTAAAATTTTTAACAATTTTCTCAAATGATTTATGGGAAGTTGGCCACAGTGACTGTAATCTGTGTCTAGATGTTGAGCATGTATGTCGGGGAGATCAAGTAAAGTTTGAGGATGTTGTCGTCTTCGACTAGCCAGATATAATTAGATAATTAACAAGCTGTACAGCTACTTAAACAGTAGCTGCAGACACAGACATGATGGAATTGAGGTCGGTAAAGGTCTTGTACTTACCATTAAGTTTTCTCATTTCCTGCAACTTTTTGACGATTTTCTCGATTTTTTTAAGCAAAATTTCACTCAATTTAGTGAATTTATAGCCATAGAATCAGCTATGCTGAGCCACTTGACTGTTGGCACGATGAATTGACTCGAATATAATTTTATTTTATGTGCGGGAACTGTTCTGGCTGCATATCGAGTCATTAATTATTGGCATGTTGGCAAGCAAATCATAAGTCGTAATCGGGGATGTTAAATCATAAGTTAGCGGGGGGAAGTAATGAGGAACATGAAAATAAATAAAAAAAAATAAAGAAAAATAAATAAAATGAAAAATTAAGAAAAATAAAAATTTTTTAAAATATTTTTAAAATTAAATGAAAGTTAAATTTGAAATTTTTAAAAAAATTTGAAAAATTAAATTTATTTAAAAAAAATTGAGGATTGTTTAATTTTAAATTTTTTGAAATTGAAAATTTTAGAAAATTTAAAATTGGAAATTTTTAAATAATTCAAAATTTTTAATAATTTAAAATTCATAATTTAAAATTCAAATGTTTAAAAATTTAAAAAATTTTAAAAATTCAAATAAAAACTAGTAAAATTATTAAATTTAATAAAAGAAATGAAATTAAAATTGAATTTTTTACAGAATTTAAAAAAATTAAAATATTTTTAACAATTTTAAATAATTTTTAAAATTTCCTTTTTTTAAAAAAAATCAAATTTAATTTTTTTTTCAAAATTCAAATTTCTAAAAATTTTAAAATTCAAATTTTAAAATTTTTTTAAAATTGTTTTAAAAAACTGATTTTTTTAAGATTTAAAAAAACTTCAATTTGAAGAATTTAAAAAATAAAAAGAAAAATTTTAAGAATTTTAGAAAGTTCTAAAAAAATTTAAAAAATATGAAAAAAATTTTAAAAAAATTTAAAAAAATTTTAAAAAGTTTTAAAAAAATTTAAAAAAAAATTTAAAAAAAACTTTAAAGAAAACTTTGAAAAAATTTGAAAAAATTTGAAAAATTTAATTGAATTTGAAATATTTAACAAAATTTTAAAAATTTAACAAAATTTGAAAAATTCAACAAAATTTGAAAAATTTAAAAATACTTAAAAACTTGAAAAAATTGAAAAATTTAAAAATAAAATTTTAAACAAATTTAAAATTGAAATCAGTTAAAAACTAAAAAACTCAAATTCAAAATTTTCTCTTAATTTAAAAATCGCCAAATTTTTTTAATAAATTGTTAAATAAATAAATAAAAATTCATAAACAAAAATTAGTCACCAAAAAAACAAAAACTAAGGCAATTAAAAGCGTCAGCCAAAGGCACTCAATTAAGAAGAGACGCAAAAAAATAACAAAAAAAAATTAATCAGCGTTGATTAGCAGTTCAGTGGACAAATTGATGAATCGATTGAGTTGTTCGCAAGCAGCAGCACTTAATGAAGTTGTGTCAAATTGGATATGCCAATATTTTGTATCAATTTTAAGCTTCCGGTTGAATTTTAAACAGTTTTAAAGCATCAAAAATTGGTTAAATTTAAAGCAATTTTCTGCATCAATTTAAATCAATTGATGCGAAAAATTGACCTAAATTCTCAAAATCACCTTCATCCCAAAAATTCTGTTTAAGCCTTTAAAGTGAAATAAAATGCGCAACATTTAACGCCTCTGTTCAACCTCCAAAAATGGATATGACTTGCAATCCCATGCACATCTTCTTATCATCCACGACGACGACCGTCGACGACGACTACAATGAATCGAGTTCCAATAACGTTCAATAAATTGCCAATAAAATAACATTGTAAGACTTTGTCTTCGAGAATTCATGCTGTGGATTATGACAGAGTTGCAACTTTAGTTGGATGATCTCAAGTAAATGATGCAAAGTCAAAGGATGCGGAGAATTATGGAGTGAAGCATAGAAAGATGCGTAATTAAGAATGCAAAAATGTGAAGAAATAATCAAGAATTCCAAAAATATTTGAAAATTTGTCAAGGCCGCGAGATCCACAAAAGATGCAAAAAAAAGACGCAGAAAAGATGCAAAAAAGATGCGAAAAAAATCAAAAAGAAGCAAAAGTCCCAAATATGACGATTAAAAGTTTCCAAACAGTAAAAAAATCCGAAAATTTAAATGAAAAATGATTCAAAAAGAAGCGAAATTATTAGAGACACAAAAGATGCAAATTGATGCAAAACCCAGAAAAATATTCAAAATTTAAAGAAAATGCGAAAAAGATGCAAAATTGACAAAGAAACGAAATTTTCAATTATATTAAAATAATCCTAAATGAGTATTTGATGCAAAAAAATGTTGAAGATGCGAAAAATGATGCAAAAATGACGCAAAAAAATATGCAAAAAAATAAAAGACGCGAAATTTTTAAAAAGCTTAGAATTATTTAAAACTAACTAAGAAGATGCAAAGAAATTTAAAGATGCGAAAAGTGATGCAAAAAAATGACGCAAAAAAAGATGCGAAAAGTGAAAGACGCGAAATTTTTAAAAACATTAGAATGATTTAAAACTAACTAAGAAGATGCAAAGAAATTTAAAGATGCGAAAAGTGATGCAAAAAAATGACGCGAAAAAAGATGCGAAAAGTGAAAGACGCAAAATTTTCGAAATCCCTAAAATGATGCAAAACCTCAATTATCCAACTCTGCCAACAATTTTTAAGAGAATTATGACTATAGTAAGTTAAAGTATTGAAATTCAATACAGAAGAGCATCATCATAAGGAATAAGAAGAAGAAGTCATGCAGCAGAGAAGCAAAAGAATGAGAACCAAAATGTGAGACTGGAACAGACAGAAAAAGTCGACGAGGAAGAAAGAAATAAAAAAATTTATGAATTCGATGATAAAAAATCAATTAAAATTTTTTCATTCTTGTTAATTTTTTTATGCTTTTTTTGTGGATTTTTCTTCTTTTTTTTGCTATAAAAATTATAAAAAAAAAAACTTTTATGAGCTAATTTATAATATTTTTTATGAGAATTAACTTTTTTCGACATTTTTTGTACCGTTTTTTAAGTTTTTTTTGGTGTTGATCGTTAAACGATGAAGATTTAAATTGAAAATTTGTGCAAATTTTGACTCTTTTTTTTTGTTGATTTTGTTGCTTCATTCTGGGTGGGTCTTGTGAGAGATTTTGTGGGAAATTAAGTTGTTTAAACTTAGTTCATCGGGTTTTTAATTGAATTTTAAATGGTTTAGAATTTGAATTTTTTTTGGAAAATATATTTCAAGTTATTTATGGTTTAATCAAGTTTTTTTTGGAATTTTTTTAGTATTTTTTCTAAATTTTTTAATTTTGTTTATTTTTATTTCAATTTATTGTTTTTTTTTAAAAAAAATTTTACTTTTATCATTTTCATTTTTTTGATTTTCTGAATTTTTTTAATTTTATATTTTCGAATTTTTAAATTATTTTTTAATTTTTTTTTTAAATCTATGATTTTTTTTAAATATTCCAAAATTAAAAAACAATTTTTCTAAATTTTTGAATTTTTTTCTGTTCTGAATTCTTGAAACTTGCCTATTTTTTGCCATAATTTCTAAATTTTTAATTATTTTTTTGAATTTCCTAATAAAATTTAATTGTTTTTAATTTTGTTTTTTTTTTTCTAAATTTTGCTAATTATATTTCAACTTCCTATCCCAACCAACTATTCCCCAAAAATTCATCAACCCATAAAGTTCAATTATGAAAAAACCAGAAAAAATCTCCCAGATATAATAAATTAATCAAACTTTTTCTTTTCAGTACAAAAAAAATATAATAAAAAAGGAAAAGAATCATAAAAATATCAAAAAAAGAAGAAGTTGAAGTTTTAAAAAAATGTTTTAATGAATGAAAGTTTACAGCACACACAAAAAAAAAGCCAAAAAAGATTATTGAAAAATGGATTAATTGAAATAAATGTTTTATTTTATTTTTTGTGGGAATATAAAGTTAAAGATTATCAGAGTAAAAAGTCAAATTTGTTGGATTTTTTGAGAATTTTTTGGTAATTTAAAATGATTTTTTTCATTTTTTTTTTTTGGATTTTTGAGATTTTAAAAGTTAAGAATTTGTGAATTTTTTGATAATTTTCAATTAATTTGTATCAAAATATGTGAAATTTGACTAAAATATTTAATTTTGGGGTCATCAACCCTATTCAGAATGTATGTCACATGACATGTGTCATGGTGTTATGGTGTCATGGTGTCATGTGTCACATGGTATACCCAGATGCACCTTCGCCAAGTCACCAACCATCCAATTTACCCAAAAAACCCACAAAATCAATCCCAAAATTGATCACTTAACTATCCACACAGCAACTAAAACAACGAAAAAACAAGCCTCAAATTCAACAATACCTTGACTTCAATTGTACCGAAAATGATGACGACAAAAACAAAAGTAAACAGAAATGACATTGGCAGAATCGGCGCAAAAAAAAAGCTAATAAAATGAAATTAAGTGGCGTGATAATTGAATAAATGAAGACATTGATGAGTTAATAAGGTTGAATTTTGACTTTTGTTGAGTGTCTGGGCGATGAATTTATTTTAAGAAGTTGAGTTTTTGGGGGAATGGGTTGCTGGGGGGATGGAGGTGGACTTGGGAGTGGATTGTTTAGTCAGTAGAGGACGTCCACCAGTGTAGGATTTCATTTTCTGGTTGAATTGATCCAGAATTGTTCGAGAAGTTGCAAATGACTTGGTAGATACATGACACATGACACATGATACATGACACATAACACATAACACATGGCATATGACACATATGACACATATGACACATGTCACATATGACACATGACTTATGACTCTTGATACATGACAACATGGCACATGATACGTGACACATGACATATGATACATGATGTCAAAATTGACAAAACTGGACTCAATGTCATCAATTCCCTACTCAGAATCACTCAAATCCACCCTGACTTAACATTCCTCAATTCTTTTCAACCATCTGCCTTCCGGGTTTAATTCACAATCATTGAATTACATCTTTATGACCATTAATTAACAAATTCATCCACCTTGAAGTCCAAGACATATTCACATTAAACAATAGATTCATTCCATAACAGCACCGATGACATCAAAACTCGTCAACAATTAAATAATGCAAGTAATTAGCAACAAATTCTATAACTTTTAATTATTTTAAAAACAGGAAACTTTATTCGCATTGGATTACGGATGGCTTTAATTGCTGTATATTGAGTAAGGAATTTGAGTAGATTTCAATGAGTTACTTAATTAGTTAGAATTATAGGATTTGCAATTTGGGGTCGTCCATTTGTTATGTAACGTAAGAAGTTGGAATTTTTTACAAAATTTTTGGAGGATCCACCCCGAAGAGCATTACGTAATTTGGATGTGTCATGTGTCATATGTGTCATGTGTCATGTGTCGCATGCCATTTGTCATGTGTCATATGTGTCATGTGTCATATGTGTCATGTGTCATATGTGTCATGTGTCATATGTGTCATGTGTCATATGTGTCATGTGTCATATGTGTCATGTGACATTTGTAACATGTGACCTATGTGACATGTGACATTTGTAACATGTGACCTATGTGACATGTGACATTTGTGTCATGTTGCCATGTTGTCATGTGTCATGTGTCACGTGCCAATTCATGCTGCTCAAGATCAATATAGTTCTTAAAAATTAAGTAAAATTCCATCAAAAATCAAGTTCAATTTCCAATCAATCCACTTTTATTACATCCTCAAAAAATCCATAAAATTTCAATTTTAAAATTGAAAAATCTCTCAAAAATTTTCTACTTTTTATTTCCGATAGTAAAAGAGTCAAACCTCAATCTTATATCCAATTTCAAGCGAATAGTAATTCAATCAATTTTTAAGCCTTAAACTTCCTTGGTAAGAAGAAGTCTAAAATCATAAAAAAGATCTCTTTTTAAAAAGCCATAAAAATAGTTTTTTCAGCCACGACAATTTCATTTCTATAAATTCCAGTGGTGGACAACCTGTGTGCTGCGGTACAAAACTGTGGTAAGCCACAAACAGAACCGAATGTAGCATGTGGTTCAGTGCAATTTTGAATTGATTTTGACAGCAAATTAGTGGACCGCGTCACGCAGGTTGCCCACCACTGCCATAAAGTAAAAGTAAATAAAGTGAAAGACAGGCAAAGTAAAGGCAAAGCAGAGAGTGAAAAAAAGGGCATGAAAAAAAAATCAATAAATCAAAATCGATGAATGTCTTCTTATCACTAAACTGTCTCTCACTCTGCTTTACGTACGTAAAGTAAAGCGTGGGTTTGTGTTATTGTGTAAATGTTTGTGTGTGTGTGTGTGTGTACTTGATGGAGTTGTCGATGTGTAGATGAATGATATTCATAAGTTTATTTATGGAAATTGCTTTTGAGTGGATTTTATGAAGATTATTCTTATGGAATATATTCTAGATTGATGAATTGGTGCTTTGAACTAGCTTAGAGTGCTGTATGGAGGTTTGAATAAGCCTAGAATGGCATATGGTGCTGTAAAGTAGCTTACTTTACTTACTTACTTCGCTGACCGTACATATCAATTGTGATCCATGGCCTGCCTCAGATAGAGACTTAAACAAGCCGAGAATGACATATGGTAGGTTGAAGTAAGGGTTATCGATGCCAAGACCGATACTGAGACTTTCCGGGCAGTGTCAGTTTAGGTCTTAGTCTTGAAAATCGAGACTTTAGATTGAAAGAGCTTAAAATAGTGAAAAGAGCCTTAAACTAGCTTATAAGATTGCATTTGATGTCAATATAGTTACTAGTATCCTAAACGTTCATTGTCAAGAGGTAATAAACCTTAGAGCCAGCTTGAGATACCCTCGAACAAGAGTCACGGATCACAAGTGACTTAAACTAAAGAAGATTAAGTAAGTAGTTAGAACAGTTTTAATCTAACTCAAGACTGGAAGAAGCACGGCATAGAAAGTGAGGTTAAACTGAGCAGCAAGACAGCATGTCTTAGCCATTCTCTGCCATTGGGTCAAAACAGAAGTGAATCCAGAAAACACGAAGTTTGACTCTAACGGAATCCTGTCAACTCTGTCAAAAGCTACAAAAGGCAGAAAACATGTATTGATGAAATAATGTCAGGTTAAAAGTGACAGAACAGAGAATTTCCATAAAGTTGGTGACCGAGTCAGCAACAGAGGGAGGAACAAACTTAAGTGATGTATCTAGAAGTAAGGAAGGGGTCGGTGGTTTGGGGGACTTCCCAACACTCTTCAATTTGGTATAATTTTCGATACAAAAATCATATTGGTCTCCTTACATCCTTAAATTCCATGCCTTTCCCCTCTTCCTCTAAACTATCCATTATATCCATCCTTAAAACTAATTCAAGCAGCACTAAATAGCATACATCCATAAACAATTTTAGTTTTTCACCATTTTTCTTCATTACTGATTTTTATGATTTTATCGATTTTTTTTACTAAATTATCTGCAGTTCATCACCCTGGACGGATTGTCTTCAATCACAATGATTTATTTTTACTTTTATTTTTATAGCCTTTTTTTCGTGAAATTTTACTGCTAAATAGTTTACTTAAACATTTTGAAGTTCTTTAATTTATTGTCGATGTGCAGATGACATTGGACATGATGTAAATAGTCATTAGCAGGGGAAATTGGGTGAGACTGAACTCTGGATCTGACTAAATGTGATGTGTATAGCTTCTCATGGTAATTCCTAAAAACATACGTAAATCCTTAATTACACAACTGATGACCACGCTACATGCCGGGATAAATACACTAAAGGATAGACAAAAGCCGATCCTAAGCAGCTTGTCTGAAGGATGGTAGATCTACAATTCGGCTAGGGATGTGAAGGCATACAGCCATTTCCAAAATCTACGAACTCAAGGCTGTGAGAAGCTATTGATAGAGATAGCATGGACCGCATTTGGTATTAGTAATTGGCAGATGGAAGCCAGCAACAGAACCCATAATATCCCAGCACTTTCTGGTCACCCAGTCCAGAGTGTGGCTGTCTCAAATATAACCGTTTATTTTTTTTTTAAAAAAATTTTTTTCGTTAAAATTCAAATTTTTTTTCACCGTTACTTTTACTTTCTTCTTAACGGACATTTTAATTTTAAAATAAGTTAACTTCGAATTGTTCAAAGTTTTCGACAATCTAGTGTCGAAAAACTCGAATATTAGACGGCCACGTTTTGACTCAGACGACAAGTTACGTTTAAAGCTGACAAAAGTGACATTTTGTCATCTAATTTGTCCGGATCTTCTCAAAAATCATCAAAAATGATCTAAAAATCATCCAAAATTCATGAATATAACTTTGATCATCCTCACATCCCAGTCAATCCTTCCCAATCATCACCAACTATCCAATCACTTCCATATCACCTCAATATCACCATCCATACCCTTGAATCTCATTCAACCAACCAACAAAACAGTCTAAAGACTTAATATAAAAGCAAAAGCAGCAAAAAATCACTTCCATCAATATTGACCGACCGCGAAATGCGGCCACTACGATTATGATTAGGGATTTCAATACCGGACCAAAATCTCAATCCCGGGATTACGGTATTGGGAAATTCTCAATCCCGGGATCCCGGGATCCCGGGATCAATACTGATATAATGAATTACTCAAAATCTGGCATCAAATTATGCTCAAAACAACTGAAACTAACTAAATTTGAGTTGAATTGCGGTTGAATTGCCATTTAAAAATTATTCTTGTTTAAAAACTAACTTCTAACTTCTAAGATTTTCAATGTCGGTATTAAAATCTTTCCATTTTCGGTATTGAATATCAATATTTCATACAAATAAGTTTCGGTATTCAAAACCTTAATTCCGACAAATTTTAACGTTTCTAATGATATGAACTGAAAAATTGCTGTTAATCAGTTGATAAATAGCTAATCTAATGAAAACGACTATGATCTGTTTTTTGATTAGTATCTGTCTTGTACCAGTCTTGAATAAGTACAACAAGATGTTGTAAAATAAAGAATAAGGTGAAAATAAAGATTTTTAATCGCTTTTCAGTCAAAATTTTCAATTTTTAATCAAAAAATAGAGCTAATAAAAAATTTAAGTTAAGGTTAAACTTTTTTTTGGAAAAAAAATCAATTTTAAATTTGAATATTGAATAAAAATAACTTGAAAATCCTATGAATTTCTCAATACCGTAATACCGGAATACCGAAACTTCAATCCCGGGAATTCGGTATTGAAAAATCGAGCCGTATCCCGGGATCCCGGTATTCGGGATCCCGGGATTGAAAACCCTAATTATGATGTTAATCAACCATGAAGAAAAATACACAAATCGTAAAAAATCGTTGTGACTTTTTTTTTTATTGTTTAACGACGAGAAATGTTTGCACATGAATTTTTACTTTGCAGACAGACATGTGGAAAATAGACAAAGGGGAGGGGGAGGAGGGGTATGGGGTGTGGGTGATTAAAAAGAAGACGAACGAAGGCAGTGTGAATGTAAACAGGACATAAATGTAAATATTTTTGTGAACATATGGAAAAAAAAAGATTTGTAAAATTTTTTTAATGCGATTTAAGTCGTTAAAATGAGATTTATTGGATGGAAATGTGGAGCAAGATTGACTGTGTGAATGGTGCCTGAGGTGATCGAGAGGATCAAGTGTTAATATCCAATAAAAATATCAAGATCTTAATGATCAAATTCTGAGTTTTCGAGATCATCAAGCAGCGTAATTTAAACTGTTTTGCAGAGAACTCAATCTGGTTTGCAGAGAATTCAAAATAATTTACAGAGAACTAAACCTAATTTACAGAGAACTCAACCTGATTTACAGAGAACTCAACCGGAGTTACAGAGAACTCAACCTGATTTACAGAGAACTCAACCCTTTTTTTTTTTTTTTTTTTTTTTTCATTTTATTTTTTTGTGCAATATCACACTATGGAGCTAAATCATAACCAAAATCGCACCAAAAATAACACTTCCCAGTAGCCAACAGTCAATCTAAATCCAAACAATATTTCATTCGACCGATGCCACACCGCGCGTAGGTAGACAAGCCGCCAGGCGACGACTTTAAAGACATTTTTTTTGCATAGTTTCGCCATTGAATAAAATTCTCCGTTGGTTTAAAAGCTTTCGCGACATTCCGCGTTGCTGTTGCTGCTGTTGGTATAAAGATCAAGTTATGTTTGTGCTGATCAAGTGGCTTGGACAAGGACGAAAGAGACTACAAAGAAGAAATTGTGAAATAGATCGCGAATGTTGAATTTTGGAATTAAAATTTTTATTTTTATTTTCTCACTCTTTTGTTTTTGGTGATTCAGGTGGATTAAATGTTATTTATTGGACATTTTTGTGGTCAAGTTTGGTGTATGTTTGTGGGAAAAATGAGATTTTTTGGGGTTATGAACGGAATTTTTGAAATTTGCATCTTTGAGGTTATGTTCTTCAATTTTGAGATTATTTTGCTCAATTTTGAGGTTATGTTGCTCGAATTTTAGGTTATGATGCTCAATTTTGAGGTTATTTTGCTCAATTTTGAGGTTATTTTGCTCAATTTTGAGGTTATTTTGCTCAATTTTGAGGTTATTTTGATCAATTTTGAGGTTAAGTTGCTCAATTTTGAGGTTAAGTTGCTTAAATTTGAGGTTAAGTTGCTCAATTTTGAGGTTATTTTGATCAATTTTGAGGTTAAGTTGCTTAATTTTGAGGTTATGTTCCTCAATTTTGAAGTTTTTTTGCTCAATTTTTAGGTTATAATGCTCAATTCTAAAAAACTGACTCACCAAGTCACCTCCATGCACAAATAAAATTGACACCAGACACTCATTACTTGACAGTCGGCGACTTTTGTCATAAAAATGACTACAAAAACGCAATAAAATTTGTCATTTTAAATAATCAATAACTGATAAAATATCTAGTTTCTGCATATTTTAATGATTTTTATTGGATATGATCATATGCAAATATTAAGTCACAGCTTGCCGACTTATTGGTTAAATGACGGCTGAATTTATAATAATTAATTGGAATGTCGTTAAATATTTGATTGATTTTTATGTCCAAGAGGCGTTAAGCTATGGGAAAAAGTGGAAGATTCAGCATGTTCATCCCCAAAAGGTCACAGCAGGTCATAATTTTCATCATCACGCACAGTTTTCCCATCTTAGAAACTTAAAAATACTTTTCTAACCTCAAAAATCCTTTTTTTACATCTCGCAATAAATAATTCATAAAAATTTTTTTTCAGCAGCTCCAAATGACCGCAAACTTTTTTTTCTGCTCATTTCTTCACAAAATTGAAAAGTTTTTTTCTGACTTTTTTTTTTTTGTTTGATTTTTTATTGAAACTTTTTAGACAGAAAAGTTGGATTTTTTTACACGTGTGTGAAGAATTGTGCCTTTTGTGGTGTTTTTTGGAGGATGTAAAAGTATTTTTTGGGGATCTTCTGGGAAGGTTGGATGGTGAAAATGTGAAAAATGATGAACCTGTGGTCGGTTTGGAGGAGGATTGAAGAATTTTTGGGGTTAGAATGATGAAAAATTCACAAAAAAGTTGAATGTCGCTCAATTTTTGAGTAGCGCTCAATTTCGGAATGTCGCTCAGGTTTAGAATGTAGCTCGACTTTCGAATACAGCTCGACTTTAGAATGTCGCTCAGCTTTCGGGTAACGCTCAACATGAATCTGTCAATTCTAAAGTTGAGCGACATTCTAAAGTCGAGCGACATTCTAAAGTCGAGCGATATTCAAAAGTCGAGCGACATTCTAAAGTCGAGCGACATTCTAAAGTCGAGCGACATTCTAAAGTCGAGCGACATTCTAAAGTCGAGCGACATTCTAAAGTTGAGCGACATCCTAAAGTCGAGCGACATTCTAAAGTCGAGCGACATTCTAAAGTCGAGCAACATTCTTAAGTCGAGCGACATTCTAAAGTCGAGCGACATTCTAAAGTCGAGCGACATTCTAAAGTCGAGCGACATTCTAAAGTCGAGCGACATTCTAAAATCGAGCGACATTTTAAAGTCGAGCGACATTCCAAATCTGAGCGGCATTCTAAAACCGAGTGTAACTAAATTTATTACATTAATAATTCTAACCTCAATTTTAACTCCATTTTCCAACCCCACAAGAACACAACTTTTTCTATAAATTTATTGATTCAAGTGTCAAAAAAACGTAGAGAGACAATTAAGTAGCGACAAAAAAAAAGCCTTTGAAGTATCTCGACTGATATAATCGATGTGTAAACATTTATCAATAAAATTGTCTTCTTTATTTGAAACTCACGCATGTTTTGTCAGTTCAATTTTATGAATTTATTGAAGGTAATGAGGCGAATGTTGATGTGAAAATTATCAGATTGTGTAAGAATATTGGAAAAGTTGTTGATTGATTTGATGGTGATATGGATGGTATGGTTGTGGATTTGGTTGAAAATGGGGGATTTTTGAAGGTGCGCGACGTTCTAAAGTTGAGCAAGATTCTATAGTAGACCAACTTTAGAATGTCGCTCGGCTTTAGAATGTCGCTCGACTTTAGAATGTCGCTCGACTTTAGAATGTAGCTCGACTTTAGAATGTCGCTCAATTATAGAATGTCGCTCGACTTTAGAATGTCGCTCGACTTTGGAATGCCGCTCGACTATAGAATGCCGCTCGACTTTAGAATGTCGCTCGACTTTAGAATGTAGCTCGACTTTAGAATGTCGCTCGACTTTAGAATGTCGCTCGACTGTAGAATGTCGCTCGACTTTAGAATGTCGAGCAACTTTAGAATGCCGCTCGACTTTAGAATGTCGCTCGACTTCAGAATGTCGCTCGACTTTAGAATGTCGCTCGACTTTAGAATGTTGCTCATAATTCGAATGTCGCTCAACTTTAGAATGTTGCTCAACTTTAGAATGTCGCTCGACTTTCGAATGTCGCTCAACTTTAGATTGTCGCTCAGCTTTGGAATGTCGCTCGACTTTAGAATGTCGCTCGACTTTAGAATTCCGCTCGATTCTAGAATGTCGCTCGACTTCAGAATGTCGCTTGACTTTTGAATGCCGCTCGTCTTTAGAATGTAGCTCGACTTTGGAATGTCACTCAACTTTAGAATGTCGCTAAAATTTTAAATATTGCTCATTTAGAATTGTTTGGTCAATTAAATAAAATTGTCCAAAGAAGCATATGCCCATGTAATTAATAATATCTAAATTTCAACAAATTAATCAACCTTACATCCCTTCCAATTTTTAACAATACCCAAAAAAACAACAACAAAAGAGAAATTTTCAAATTCTCATTAATTTTTCATAAACTTCCCTTCAATTTGTTCTCAAAAAATTCATTCACATTGTAAATGTAAGCAAACCCACTACATTGACCTGATAAACAATCCTCCCTTCAAAAATCAACGAGATCCTCTCAATTTCAAGCTATACAGCACAATACAGACACAAATACACACAAAATCTAATCATCAAAACCAAATGTTTACTCATCCGTCCATTCCATTTCATAAGGGACAGTACAGGACGAAATTATAGCAAAATTTATTGAGGGCCAGGTGGCTTTAAAGCGTGCCAGACGGGCCGTGCTCGTGACATTCAAAAAATTGTATTTTTTTTGTTGTTCTATGCTTTAAAATTTTGATCACGCAATTTTTTTTTGGAATTAAATGTTAAATTTTTCTTTCGTTCTCTTTTTTTGGTGATTGTTTGTATAGAAATGGAGTGGAGACGTTAGGTAGAAAGTGGACTGCAGGTGGACGGAAGTGAGCGCACAAAATGTTTGAATTCTTATAAGAATTGTTGACTTTTTAGACTGATTTGAATGGGAAATGGAATTGGTTGTGTTAGATACTGACAAAAAGCTGGAATAAAACTCAGATTAAGTCTAATGCATAGCTAGAAGAATGCTCGGTTTTAGCCTGATACACAGCTAGCATAACGCACAGTTCAAATCAGATGTACAACTGGAAGAGCACTCAGCTTGAATCAAACGCACGTCAGAAATAGTGCTCAGCTTTAGTATGACGCACAGCTGTCTTTAGCATACTGTGCAGCTTGAATCAGATGTTCAACTATAAAACGCTCAGCTTAAGGATAAAACACAGCTGGAAGAACGTTAAGTTTGATTCTAAAGCCCAGCTTGAATGACGTTCAGATTGAGTCAGACATGCAACTGAGCTGGAAGAACGCTCAATTGTAGTATGTCTTACAGCTAGAAGCTGGAAAAATGCTCAGCGAGACATGAATGAGCAGTTGGTGTACTTTTACTAATTTTTATCAAATGAGCCACTGAAATAACATTCTGTTGAATTCAAAAGCGTAGCTGGAAGAACGCATGGCTAAAGTCAACACACTGCTCAGCTAAAAGAACGCTCAACTTTAGGTTAACGCACTGCTAGAAGAACGCTCAGCTTTAACCTGATTGACAACTGAAAGAACACATAGTTTTAGTGTGATGCGCAGCTAGATGAACGCTCAACTTAAATCAAATGCACAGTTTGAAGAATGCTTAGCTTGAGTCAAATGTGCAGCTGAAATAACGCCCAGCTTTAGTTAGAAGCACATCTGAAAGAATGCTGAGCTTTAGTTTCATTCATATTTCAAAGAACGCTCAGTATTAGTCAGACGCATAGCTGGAATTACAAGTAGCTTTAGTGTAATGCACTGCTTGAATAACGCACAGTTTGAGTTTGACGCACAGTTTTAAAAGCGCTTGATTTTAATCTGATACAAAACTGGAAGAACGCTCAGCCTAAGTCAGACACACAACTAGAAAAAGTTCAGCTTTAATCTGATCCACAGCAAGTAGAACACTCAGCTCCGGTATAACGCACAGCTTTAAATGATCGCTTTAGTCTGACACACAGCTTAAGGTCGACGCACAGCTGAAATACCGTTCAGCTTAAATAAATTTGCAAGAACGTTCAGCTTAAGTCAAACGTATAACTAATAGAACGCTCAGCTTTAGTAAAACGCACAGCTTTAAGAACGCTCAGATTCAAGATTCTAAACCTTAAAGTTTTCAAAAATTCAGCTAATTCACTCCCCCATTCTCACCATTTCCAAGCTCCAACTAGCTCAGATTACGGCAGAATTATTTTAATTTGATAAAATGTGAGTTATTGAATTGGACAGCATAGCTTATGCGATAAAACTGCTCGACAACTTTATTGCTGTTTATAATTATTTATTTACTTTGTTGTTGGAATCGCGACTCAATTTGCTTATTTTTAGGCTTGAAAACGTGAATGATAAGGGGTCAATGATGGATATCCAGGCACAAAAACGTGTTAATGGATATAAAAAATTGTGAAATTTTAGACATAAAAAAAATTCCCCTAAAAAGTGATAATTTCCATATGTTAAAACGTGTTTATGTCCTGTGAGAATGACGAATAAAGCAACGACGTAGTTTCAAATTGCATCACATTAACTACATCCATGCCTTGTACATATGACACAGTCAAAGACGGTAAAACACGTCGACTTTTTTTTATATTTTTTTATGATTTCACTTTAGTTGTGTAGAAATTTAAATATTATGATTCAAGTTCTTACTTTATGGACAGTAAGCTTTAAATGTGTTAATATGAGTGCAGTTTCTTGAGAATGTGACTTAGAGTGGTATTAGGGACGTCACTCGATTAGGTAGAATTGGATGTGAAATTTTTAAACAAATTTTTTTTTTGTTTTATTGCTTTTTTAAGTGTATTTTTAATTATTATTTTATTGTTTTGTATTGTTTTGAGCATGTTATGAATTATTCAAATTTGATTGTTAAAAATAAGAATTATTACTGATTTTTAAAAAACTCAATTTCAAAAATTAATAGACACATTTTTAAATTTTAAAAATTTAATTGAATTTTTTTGAAATTTTAAAAATTGAATTAAAATTTTTTTTTCAAATTTTAAAAATTGAAAAATTCATCTTTAAAATTTAGAAAAATTTAATTTTAGAAATTTGAAAAGAAATGAATTTTAAAAATTAAAATTTTAAAAAAATTAAAAATTAAAATCATTGTTTGTCAATTTACAAAAATTTAAAATTAAAAAAAATTGTAAATTAAAAAAATTGAAAATTAAAAAAAAATCAACATTTAAAAATGAATACATTTTTTTAAAAAATGTTTCAAAATATTGAAAAAAGTTTAGTTTTAGGAATTTGAAAATGTTAAAAAAATTAGAAAAGTTAGTTTTAATTTTAATACAATTTTAAATTGAATTAAAATTGAAAATTTGGATCAAAAACTCAATTTAAAAATATTTAAATTAAATTTTGAGAAGTTTGTAAAATTCTAATTTTTATTTAAAATATAACAAATACTAAATTACTATTTTATTTAGATTTTTTCAAATATTCAAATTTTGAATTTATTGTGATGGTTAAAATTTTTGAGATTGTTTTAAATTTTAAACAATTTAAATTTTTATATTGTCCATAAATTTTTAACTTTTCAAATCTATAAATTTAAATTTTTTTTTAAATTTTTAAATTTTTATATTATTTAAAATTTTCATATTTTTTTTAAATTTTTTAAACGTTTTTAAATTTTTAAATTTTCTTTAATTTTTAAATTTGTAAATTTTTGAATTCTTAAATATTTAAATTTTAATTTTATTTCAATTTTTAAAGTTTTAATAAATTTTTTTTTTATTTTTTTTTAAGTTTCTAATTTCAATTTCTCTTTTATGTTTTTAGTTTCAATTTTTATTTTTTTAAAATTTAAATCAAATTTTTCGAATTTTAAATTTTCGAGATTCTTTCTGAACTATTTTAAATTCTTCACAAATTAATCTACATCTCTCCAAACCCTATACCCATCACTCCCCTCATAATTACCCCATAGTTTCCTCTTCATTACCCTCCACAATAACCCCATCATCACCCCAAAAACCCACAACATCTTAAAATCCATAAAAACTCTTCCTCAATCCAATTTGACACACAAAAAACAGAGACTTCGAGGAAATAAAATAAAATACAAAAAAAAAATTCAATTCTGCTTTATTTTTTTGTAAACATTGCATTCACACACACAACGATACAAAGCCAGTCCACACACACATTCACACATGAATAAAGAATCTTAAAATTATCAAATTTCATCGCAATTTTTGCTCATTTTTAGTCAATTTTTTGTGGATTTAACTTGATTTTGTGATCAGTTGTTGTATTTTGGATGGGTTTTGAGGGGTTCGGGTGGGTAGATTGGAGGGTACGATGGGGAATTGTACGAAATATTGAGCAGGTGTCGATGAAATTTTCTGAATTTCGACATGTTTTTTGATTTTTGAGGGATTTTTGTGGGTATTTTGGGGTATTGAGTGGGGTTAAGGGGGGTGAGTGGGTCACATGGGGTCAAGTACCCCAAAAATTGGATGAAAATTGGAGGAATTAAGTCATTTGAGGAGTTAAAATTGAAAATTACAACAACAAATTGCCTTAGTCCGTACACAATATTTACACAATGGAACTACCAATACATACGCAAATCTTCTGGCCTCTGCGACAACCACACGATTTTCTCTTCTATCCGCAGATCTCTTTCTTCTTTTTATTTCACTTTTTTTTCACAATTTTTAATTCAAATTTTTTTAAATTTTTTTCACAATTTTCCAAATTTTTCACATTTTTCCCGGACCCGTGAAAATGCCGGGATGAAAATTTAATTTTCACTTTTTTCCTTTTTTTTTGTGTTGAAAAAACTTTTTTTTTTAACTTTGAAAATTTAACATTTTTTCACTTAATTTCAACACTTTTGGGGCATTTGTGTCGGATTAATCCACAATTTGGGGCGATTTTTTCACTCGAATGTCTGTAAAATGCTGTAAAAAATGCCAAAAAAATTAAAACCGCGGACGATGACAAAAAAAAGACTTTTTTTTTATTTCTTTCCTTTTTCCAGCGATTCGACAACAAAAACTAAACTCAAAATTCTCTTTTACTCTGTGGTCGGTGGTTGAGCAACGGAGTGACTGAGCAATGAGGTTTGGGGATTATGGAAAGATTGTGCAAATGAGCAATTGGACTGGGGTGTGTTTAGAAAATGAGTTTGAATTTATTTTGACCGTTAGGGAATTTTTTTGAATTTTTATTTTTATTTGATTTTTGGGGATTTTTTTTTACATTATTATATTTTTTTAATTTTTATTTTAATTAAAAACAAATACAATCAAAAATTTAATTTAAATTTATATAAATTTTAAACTTTTTTAAAACAAAAAAAAATAAAACATTTTAACAAATTAAAAAAAAACAATTGAAAAAAAAATAAAAATTAAAAAAAAATTCAAAATTAAAACTTTTTTGAAAAATTTATTAAAAATTTAAAAAATTCAACACATTTTTTAAAAATCAAAAAAATTAAAAGTTTGAAGAAAGACTTTATATTAATTTTTATTTATTTAATTTTAACATTTAAAAAAAATTAAAACATTTTTCAAAATCCGTTAAACATTTTTAAAAAAATTAAAACATTTTAAAAGATGAAATTAAATTTTTGAAATTTGATAAAAAAAACTCAAAATTTAAAATTCAAGAAATATAATAATATCTTTAAAAAAACCCAAACCAATTTGAAAACATTTAATTTTATTCTAAACAGTTCAAAAAATCCAAAATAATTCTAAAAAATTTTGAAAAAAATTTAAAAAATTTTGAAAAAAATTTAAAAAATTTTGAAAAAAATTTAAAAAATTTTGAAAAAAATTTAAAATTTAAAAAGTTTAGTAAAATTTATTAAAAAAAAAATATCAATTTTATTAATTATTCAACAATTATTCTTACATCACTGTCTCTAATTATTGATTACTCAATCCAAAAACCGGCACCAGGACAAAGTAATGCCAGCCTATAAATGAATTATTTTAAATATTTTTAATCAATTCTCTGATTATTTGCTGCACAGCCATTTTCCAATACATTAATTAAATTTGTGAATTTTTTATTCAATTCCTCATAGTTCTTGCTGATAGCTTCAGTAATGCTCACCAACTTTTCATCAATTCCGGCTAGTTTCATGTCCTGAATCCTTAATTTATCGTTAACATTATCAAATTTTGATTCAATTCCTGAACACTGTTCGTTGCTGTTTACCTGAATTATTTGAGAAATTGTGTCGAAAAATTCTTCCCTTTCCTTCTTGATTTGTGCTGATTTTAGACCTTGTAGCTGTTCCTGGAAAAACCTATCAAACCTTGAAACTTCAACTTCATATTCCAAATTTCCAATTTTCTTTTTTAAATCCCAAGAATTTAAATTTTGTGACTCAATTTGAAGGTTTTTAACTTTTTGATCCAAATTTGAATAATCAAAATTTGTGCATTTTGCAGCTTTGACTTGCGTCTGTATAGCTATCAAGTTGTTGCTGACATCAATGTCGATACAAGTAATTCCATGTGCAAAAAAAGCCTCCAAATTAATTAAATTATCAAAAATATTTGGATCAATTTGTGTAATTTTATTGTAACTTAAAAAAATTGCATTCAGCAGCGGATTAAACTCGAATAAATTTGCTTCCAGTACTTCCAGTTGACCATATTGCAGCCGAAGATCCATCAATTTTGAAAAATATTTCAAGTCACTTTTGTGAATTTCCTTTTGACTGCAGTTGTAGATCTGAATTCCTTTCAAATTTCTAAAAATTTTATGTAAACCGCTTGGAAAATAATGAATTTGTCCTTTATTTGAAGCTTCAATGGCACTAACATTATCATGATTAAATCCAGGCAAGTGATCTCCAGTAATTAAGTCAACATATGCTGTATCAGGTGACGTTATGATTTGTGAATTTGCAACACTACAGAAGTAAATTGTGCCTACATTTCCCCATTTTATATTATTATAGTAACGGCACTCAAAGGTTGCAGGTTGTGAGGAACCAAGAAGTGCCATGAATACACAGGCAAGTATGCTAATCAAAGGGATGAAAAACAATTTTTTTTTTGTAGTTTTCTAGAATTTGCCCACATGCGCATGTATACGCATATCACATGCGCATGTGTGCGCATGCATGCGCATGTTGATTTTTGGGGACATAATTTTAAAAATATTTAATTTTTGCTGCTCATTAACACTAACAGGCTATGATTATGCTTTCATAGGACAGAAATACAACTATGGTACTTAAAAGCAGTCTCTTTACCATTTAGGGTAATGAGCTAAGCTAGGAAGGTTTCTGACCAAGAGATTTGGAATAACAGACCAGATTATATTTATGCTTATTTCCACTACTATACTTACATTATCATTGCTGTCGAAAAGTTACAGACAATAAAAATAAATTGAATTATTGATCAAATTAATGCACAGTGAATATGTTGTATGTCGGATATCGAATAGTAAACTGAACGAAAAATGAACCAGAACACATTTAATTTAATTTTTTTAATCGCACTCAATTGCATCGTTCTAAAATTATGTAACGTCAAGGACCGCGAATAGCACAATTTAATCAATCGATCCAAAATCTGGAAATTATCTTGCATATGAAACGAATCGGACAATTTGTCAGACTCAAGCCAATATGGGATTGAATTTTTGATCCATTAACCGATTTGAATGTGATATGTAATGTGCGTAGTGGTCGCGTATTTGGAAGGAAAAATGCATATAATTGGCCAAAATTACTGCTTCATGTCGACTCTGACCAGAGGCCGGGTTTCTTCTGATCAGTCTTAAAGTCGCTTTCTTGGAATTTATTAATCCTACTAAATGAAGATAATTGGTTAATTCTAGTTTTTAACTTAGGAAAGGATCAAGTAATGAGTGTAAGATCTTTATCAATGAACCGACCACAGGATAGAGTCATAATTGTCTAATGCTGACTTTTTGACCATTTCTACGCCATGTGCCTTCCCGGTAGGCAAAAAAGAGGAGATTTGACCTCAAAATTACTCTCTTAGTCTAGATACATTCTTAGGTCATAGCATTGTTGATGTCAACATCCAATCTGCAAAATTCCTAATAAGCCGCCAGTAACATCTGTACTTTAATTCACATAAAATATAATTTCTGCGTAACTGAACTTCCAAACAACCCATTTATGGATCTGTTTTTGTAATTATCAGTTGATAAAAAAATTTTATTGTCGGAAGTTTATTAATCTACAAACTTAGTATGATTCACTTTCATGCAGAGTTGTCAATTCTTATTTTCCTTAGCAGGTGGTGGATCAGTGACTTTATCATCATACTTCACATCTGGATAAACATTTTCAAGATACCATTTAAAGCTTTTACATCCAAGTGTCTCTTTGATCTTCTTCTGCTTACTAACATCACCAAAATCTCGATTATCAAAATCTGTCGCACGATGATAAAATCTTTTATATTCATCAAGCCACACTTCCGCAAGACGATCTGTATTGCGACGTACTTCACTGCCACCGCCGGGGAACTAAAAAATTTTGAGAATTTTTGGATTAATGTTGGAACTGGAATCAATTATTGAGTCTTACTGTGTATGGATGCTTCTTTCGGAACATGTGTGCTGCATGACTGCATGGAACTTGATAGACTTCACCACCGCACATCCAAACCTGAAATTAAGTCAATTTTAGTGTTTAAAGTCCTTTAAGGCACTCATGGTAGCCACAAGCAGCACTTAAGAGCTTACAAACCAGAACTGATCATGCTAATCACTTCCACACCCTCAATCAACCTACCTTAAAGCTCAATTCCAAGTTTTCAGCACCCCATGTCTGAAATTCCTCATCATACATCCCAACACGTAGGAAGCTGTCCTTCATGATGACAAAAAAGGCTCCAAGCATGGTTGGTGTCCTGATTGGTGCACATGGGTGACCCATTCTGACCTTTTCTTCTTTACGGATTGGAATCCAATCGTAGATGAGGTTCCATTTGAAGCCACCGACCTAGGAGAGGATTTTAGTGATTATCTTTGGGGATTGTTCATAAGTTACGTCAATTAATAAGAATTGGATTTGGATTTTGTATGGAAAAGTTGGTTCCAACCGACTTGTACGTAATTTGTGAATAATCCCCAACTTAGTTACTTTGGAATTGTTCTCAAAATGCACAAAAATCATCAAAAAAAGTTCAAATTTAAAAAATGCGCCTTAAAAACATCACTCAAATTACTCTCTTACTTGTCAATTATCAAACATTACTCACCATATAAGTCTCAGGATTATCATTGTACTTATATTCCAAAGTATTAGCATCCAATCCATCCACAACTGGAAGTGTCGATGACAATGGATTCTTGACTAATGGATCCAGTAAAGGTTCTAGCCATCCAGGTGTGACTTCAATATGTGCATCCATAAAGACTAAAGCTGGTCCCTCAGCATTAACACATCCAAACATTCTCGCTCGAATTAGACCGACTCGAATTGGAATTCTGACTAGTTTGATCTTATTGTAAGGTGCGATGAAGTCCTCGAGGGGCTTTTTGAGGTTAGCTGGAAATATTCAAATTTTTAACGGTTTTTTTTTGCGACAAATTTTAAATTATTTTGACAAAATTCATCAAAAAAGTTCAAAATTTTGATGAAATTCATTTTTGAGGTTAAATGAGCAACATAACCTCAAAAAATAATCAACATAACCTCAAAAATCTCAACCCACCATGTGTCGAGCAGTCATCAACAAGCACAATTTCCTTCAACAATCTTGCGGATGTCCTCTTAAATACAGCAAAAACAGACCTCAAGATCATCGACAGTGGCTCATTGTGAAAGACCATAATAACGGAAGTCATTGGCATGTCATCAACATAAGTGACTGTACGACAATATTCAGGACGTATATCAGGCAAGTCACGATCCAATGGAATTAATGTTGACACAAATTCATTGATTGAGTAAATTTCCCAACTTTTGGTGACTTTTTGGGCAATTTCAGGTGGAAGGTTGGCGGGTAGGTTGACGGGTTGACCCATATGACCTGGATCGGTAAGATTGAGGATCTTGTGAAGTTTCTTGATCTCATCTGATAGAACTGGCCACACAAAAAGGTCAGGTTTGGTGCGTCGTCTGTCTTTTTTGAGCCTTTTTGTTGAATTTTTGCCAACTTCACCGACTAGCTTGAGTCGTGGGTCGACATACTCGTCGCCAACTTGAAGCTTGGCTTGTCGGATCTTCAGGAAGTCTAAGTCTTCATCTTCTTTTGTTTTGTCATCAGACATGGATGATTTGTAAAAGTAAGCAAGGATGATGAGCCAAAATATGCCCATAAATATGAGAAAGTTCAGCAGTGAACATCGACGGAGCATTTTACCCATTTTTGGGGGGATTCGATTTCAAGGTTAGGTCCAATAATACCTAAAATTGTATTTAAAGTAATTAAAGCTTAATTGCATCTATCATGTTTAATAAAAATGCAATTTTCAATTTAATGATAGACAAAATGGCAAGTAAGAGCAATCAGGCTATTGGTATGGCTTCATAGTGCTCTAGTTCAATTAGCATAGCTCTTCACAATTCATCATCTGTATCTTGTGAACAATTTAGATAATTATTGCATTTACTAGTTCATTTGGTAATTTACAGTCATTTTTAAAGCACAAAGAAGGATAAATTGGAAATTTGAAGGTAAAATTATTGTATTTGAACTAAACTTATCCTTGAGTTTGTACAATATCATGAGATTGGTGTAATTCCACCTGTCTTTCGGACTAACTTGCACCTAGAACTGAACTTATCCTTAGAACTGAATTTATTGCTTCACCTTCTAAAGCCTAACAAAACTAATTTTTTTAGTTATGACTGACATAATTATTTAGCCGGCAACTGCACTTAGCAAATGCCTTACCTGATTTTACTACCTTAACCTCTTATCGTGGAGTGCTAGCCACAAACTGATCTAATAACATACAACTTAAAATGACACGATTTTCACGATTACGAAACCTTAAAAAAATAACTTTCGTGACTTACAAAATTTCAATAAATTTCTTTCAATTTTCCACGATGTTGTCCGTTCCAAAGCTCATCGTCAACTAAACTGCAAAATTAATTTAAATTCCAACTTTTTGTAAAAAGTTACAAAATTTATTCACGATTTCAGTCTCGACGAAATTTTCCATCCGTTCAGTTCCTCGTCAGTCAAAGCCTTTTTGCCATCCAAAAAAATGCCACGAAATCGTCCATCTTTGGGACGTAAATTCATCCGTTACTCATTCATCCGCTTCATTGTGTCTGTTGCCTTCTTCTACATGATATTCATGCTGTGGATGTCACAATGGAACCAAGAACTGCTTACAGCTGTTGATGAACAGAAACTTGTTGACGTCGATGTGAGGGAATTGATTCGTGGTAAAATTGTCGATAATGTTGGTAAGGAGCAGCTTGTTGTGGATGATTTTGGTGATTATGGACATGGACATAAGGATGCATATGAAGACTACGTCATGGATTCGATGATATCCGTTGAAATTAATGGTGAAATTAAGGACAGAAATTTTGTTGATTTAAGTCCAAATTTAGTCGGTCTGCATCGAATTCCAAAGCCAACATTTCCACCGGAAGTCGTCGCTATCCATAGAAGATTGAACCTTACAAATCCAGGACATATGGGTGCACCCCTATTGCTACCCCCGAACCTTCCACATGACATACAAATGATGTTTAATAAAAGTTGGGAAACGTATCAAATTAATGAATTTGGATCGACTTTGATTCCGTTGGATAGGGAACTTCCTGACATGAGGACACCGTACTGTAAGAATAAGACATACAGTCCTAATTTACCGATGGCATCTGTCATTATGGTGTTTCATAATGAAGCATTGTCGATGATTCTTAGGACTGTTTATTCAATATTAATCATGTCACCTCCAAATTTGCTAAGGGAGATTGTGCTTGTTGATGATTGTTCTACACATGGTGAGGATTTAGGGAATTCTAACCTCAAAATTGACAACTTAACTTCAAAATTTGACAACTTAACCTCAAAATTTAGCAACTTAACCTCAACATTTTACAATTTAACCTTAAAATTTAGATTCTAACCAAAAAATTGGACAGCTTAACCTCAAAATTTGACAACTTAACCTCAAAATTTGACAACTTAACCGCAAAATTGGATAACTTAACCTTAAAATTTGACAACTTGAATTTAGCAACCTAACCTCAAAACTGGACAACTTAACCTCAAAATTGGACAACTTAACCTCAAAGTTTGACAATTTAACCTGAAAATTTTACAACTTAACCTCAAAAATCAGCAACTTAACCTAAAAATTTGACTATTTAACCTCAAAATTTGGTAACTTAACCTCAAAATTAGACACTTTAACCTCAAAATTTGGCAATCTAACCTCAAAATTTGACAACTTAACCTCAAAATTTGACAACTTAACCTCAAAATTTGACAACTTAACCTCAAAATTAGACACTTTAACCTCAAAATTTGGCAACATAACCTCAAAATTAGACAACCTAACCTCAAAATTTGACAACTTAACCTTAAAATTTGGCAACTTAACCTCAAAATTTGACAAATTAACCTCAAAATTTGGCAACATAACCTCAAAATTAGACACTTTAACCTCAAAATTGGACAACTTAACCTCAAAATTGAACAACTTAACCTCAAAATTTGACAATTTAACCTCAAAATTGGATAACTTAACCTTAAAATTTGACATTTCGACCTCAAAACTTGAAAACTTAACCTCAAAATTTGACAACTTAACCTCAATAATTGACAATTTAACCTCAAAATTTGAACTTCTAACCTCAAAATCTACAACTTTTTCTAGAAAACCTCCACGCCACCCTCGAACAATCCATCGAGAAGCTCCCAAAAGTGAAAATAGTCAGAGCTCCACTGCGCATAGGACTCATGAAAGCCCGAATGTTAGGCGCAGTCAACTCCAAAGGACCAGCACTAATATTCATGGATTCACACATGGAAGCAACTCATGGATGGCTTGAACCACTTCTAGACCGACTTGCAATCAATAAAAACATCACAGCAATCAGCAGTGTCGAAACTTTAAATTATCAGACACTGGAAGTATTTTACCATCGAGATCCAGCTAATATTCCAGTGACTGGATTTGATTGGAACTTGATTTTCAACTGGAAGCAGTCACCAATGTCTGAGAAGAGGAGTCGAGGAAATCCAAATGATCCAATTGTGTCGCCGACCATGCTTGGTGCATTCTTTGTGATTGATAAGGAATATTTTGAGATGTTGGGCATGTATGATCCTGGATTTGAGATATGGGGTGCTGAAAATTTGGAATTGGCTTTTAAAGGTAAATTATTGGGAGGTTGATCACTTATTGCGTCACGCTACCCTCAAAATATGAAATCTAACCTTAAAATTGGAAATTCTAACCTCAAAAAATTGATTCTAACCTCAAAATATGAATTCTAACCTAAAAATTTGAAATTCTAACCTAAAAATTTGAAATTCTAACCTAAAAATATGAAATTCTAACCTCAAAATACGATAATTCTTAACCTAAATTCCAGTTTGGATGTGTGGAGGAAGAGTCGAGGTCATACCATGCAGCAGAGTCGTCCATCTATTCAGGAAGAAGTTTCCATATGCAGTAAGTTGTCTTAGACTTGATCCACAAACCTAAAATCATCAAACCTTACTTTTAGTTTCCAGTTGGAGGAGGTGAAGTCCGTAAAAACACTGATCGACTTGCTGAAGTCTGGCTTGATGAGTACAAAAGATTCTACTACAGAAAAGTTGGAAATAACAGGAGAAACTTTGGAGACATTTCAGAACAGAAGAAGTTGAGAGAGAATTTAGGCTGCAAGAGCTTCAAATGGTACTTAGAGAATGTCTATACAGATCATCAAATTCCACCTGAGTTAAAAGATCCAGTTATTGATCCGAATCAAGGAAATGTCCAGAATCAACAGCAACAGAATAATCAAGGAAATCAACAACAGAATTGGAACCAACAAGCTCAGCAGAACCGACAAGTTCAGCAAAATCAGCAACAAAATGGCGGTAATCAACAAGGTCAAAATAATCAGCAGAATCAAGGACAACAGCAACAGCAGCAGCAGCAGCAACAGCAGCAACAGCAGCAGCAGCAGCAGCAGCAGCAGCAGCAGCAGCAACAGCAGCAGCAACAGCAACAGCAAAACGGACAGCAAGGTCAACTGCAGAATCAAGGAAATGGACAGCAACAACAGAATAAGCAACAAGATCAGCAACAAAATCAGAACCAGCAGCAAGTCCAACAAAAAATCGATCAGACTCAAGTTGCACAAAATCAACAGAACGTTCAAGCAAACCAGACACAGAATCAAGCGCAAAATGCAGCTCCAGTCGAGAAACGTGAGCAGAAAGTTGAAGCTAAGGTAGCTGAACAGATGCCTAAGAATGAGAATGGCACAAAAACTTAAGGATGTGATGTAAATTAATGAGAAATTTGGGAGAAATAAAGCATAAAGTTGTAGTTGATTTGTTACTTTAATTAATGTGGTTTTTATTGGATATTGAGGTATGATATTGAGATAGAGGGGGTTGATATATCCGATGACTATTCAGCACGTGAACATTTAAAGACCAGACTCGATGATTATGTCAAAAAGTTACCAAAAGTACGAATTGTACGATCGGAACGACGTCTTGGTATTGTTGCTAATCGTGTACTTGGTGCACGTAATGCAATCGGTCCAATAATAATCTTTGTGGACAGCCATGTGGAAGTGACACCAGGATGGCTTGAACCTGTTTTAGATCAACTTAAAGACAATCCAAATTTAGTGATTTGGTCAAAAATTTCAGGAATTAGTGACAAGGATTTAAGGCTTAATATTGATGACGGTGTCGGTGGAATTGGTGCCTTTGATTGGGCAATGAACTTTAAATGGATTGATGTCAAATGGTACGAAGGTGATCATCCAACAGACAAGTATGCACCAAAAGCATCACCAACTCTTATGGGACCAACTTATGGATTATGGAAAGATTTTCTCGAAAGAATTGGATGACATGGACATTTGGGGTGATATCCCTCAAATGCTGGATAATGGTCGCTGACTTGTACCAGCCAATTAGATACCCAATTAGACCCCGTACCCTACATCCCACAAAGATAGACACAACTTAATTAAATATTGTAAAAAATTCTTTATTTTCAATTTTTTCCCAACTTTTCCTCAACTTCCTTCTTAATTTCCTCAACTTTCTTGGCTAGGTCCTCATCACTGTTGGTTCCTTTGTCCTTAATATCATCCTTTACTGCTCCTTCTCCTCAACCCTAATTTCAGGCTTCTGTGTTGTTGTTGTATCCCTAATATTCTCAGGAACTTCATACATTGGATATACATTATCTAAATACCATTGGAAGCTTTGACACTTGTTCCTTATTTCCAGCCTCTCAGTTATGTCACCAAATTGTCGATCCTTTGTATCACCAATGAGTCTATAGTAATATCTCTTATAGTCCTGCAGCCATACTTCAGCTATTCTGTCTGTATTCCATCGATATCCACCTTTACCTTTTGATGCCATTGAGTATGTATGTCCACGAAACATGTGACAGACCATTGAGCATGGAACCATTTCAACACGTCCACCACACATCCAGGCACGAAAACCAAGCTCAACATCCTCACCACCCCAAATGTCCATGTCTACATCAAAATATCCAATTCTTTCGAGAAAGTCCTTCCATAATCCATAAGTTGGTCCCATAAGAGTTGGTGATGCCTTTGGTGCATACTTGTCTGTTGGATGATCACCTTCGTACCATTTGACATCAATCCATTTAAAGTTCATTGCCCAATCAAAGGCACCAATTCCACCGACACCGTCATCAATATTAAGTCTCAAATCCTTGTCACTAATTCCTGAAATTTTCGACCAAATTACTAAATTTGGATTGTCTTTAAGTTGATCTAAAACAGGTTCAAGCCATCCCGGTGTCACTTCCACGTGGCTGTCCACAAAGATAATTATTGGACCGATTGCATTACGTGCACCAAGTACACGATTAGCAACAATACCAAGACGTCGTTCTGATCGTACAATTCGTACTTTTGGTAACTTTTTGACATAATCATCGAGTCTGGTCTTTAAATGTTCACGTGCTGAATAGTCATCGGATATGAGAATTTCCTCAATATAACTCAGATTTGAATATCGAATAATTGAGTGAATTGTTCGCAATAAGAGACTCCAATCGTCCTCATGTACAGGTATGACGACTGATACTTTCGGTAAGTCACTTCGGTAGACTTTCGTACGACAATATTCACTTCGTTTGTCAGGTATTTCACGATTAAGACTAACCAATGAGGATACAAAGGCATTAAATCCATAAGCTTTAAATCCATCGTCAATTTTTTGTTTTATTTCATTTGACACATTCGGTGGAATTATGACAGGTGCACCAAGATGTCCTGGATTTGTGAGATTAAGTTCAGCCATATAACGTCGGGCTTCATCCGTAATTCCGTCACTTAACTCATATTCTGGTTGTTCTATTTGATTTTCAACTTCCACGTTGACATAGGCTTGATATTCATCCTTATTATCACCACCAGCATTATATATTCCATCCTGTATAGCTTTAAGCTTATCAAATCCATTCTCAATAAAGCCATGAAGGCTATTTTTAAGGAATGAGTTCTCTTCTTGCAGCACATGCTGATTAAATGAATTTTTTATAGCAAATACCATCATAAGTAGAATGAGAGTCAGGACTGTCAACTTGATGACACTACGAAATCTAAAGCCAGACATTGGGGGGTGCTTCTTGTTTGGATACATTTGATTTGGGCGTGGCTGGATGGAGGGGAAGAAAAAATTGAGGGATTAGTGGAGGGTTAATAGGGTTCATGAGTTGATTGTTTAGGTCGAAGTCGAATCAAATTGAGTTTTAGTTGATCCAGGGGGGTATGCTGGGGAGAGGGTTTGATGGGTTAACCGTCCTGGCCATTTTTGGAATTAAATTCTTCAATTTTCTAAGGTTTTTCTTGACAAAAGTACCAAAAACCCCCCAAAAATTGACTTAATACACCTCAACTTGATCATTCATGACACCTGGTCTTTATAGCCACCCATGGGCCCCCTTAAGGATCCCTATGCATTCCTAAACCCATAATTCACTTAAATACCCTCCAGACCTCAATTATAGACAGTCTTCTCCTATACTTTATAGTATAATTTCCCAAAATTTCGGTTCCGGAAGATTTTAGTGAAATCCCGGAACAGTCCCGTCCCGATCCCGGTCCCGGCAACAAGAAAGCATACCTTACAGCTCATCTTACCCTCCATACCCCCAAATTCCCAACAAACCCCATGAACCCCTCCTAAATACTCACCAACTTTCTATTTTCCCTTTCCTAAAATTTCCCTTTTTTTTGTCTTTAAATTTCCCAGACAGCACAACTGAATCTTGACGTATCCGCAACTCAACTGAACGTTAGTTTAGAATTTTTTTGAGATATAAGTTTTAATTAAAATAAAAATTTAATTCGTGACTTTTAAATAACTTTTCATTAATTTTTAATTTTAAATTTACATTTTATGAGCTTAATGACTTTAATCGAGGACAGAAAATGAGACATGATGACATTAAATGATAGTCGTGATTGTTGATGGGTCATATCTTAGGATTTAGGGGTTTCAAGTTAGGGGATTTGAATGGATAGAGTTGGGTAGAGCTGGAAGTCGACTAGAATTTTGTATGAAAAAGGAGATTCGGCTTCATGCAAAGTCGTGGTCGGCTTCGAGATTTGGAATTGGATATAATTTATATCTGGCATTGAAAATCCTACAGACTTAATTTGAATTGTCAATGATAATTTAAGGTCATTTTAGCCATGTGCCTAGCTGAGTGATTAACAGAGACACTAAAATATTCTAAAGGGGAACTAAGTGGAATCTTGTGAGCTGGAATTACTGCGTTTTATGATTGCATCACACTACTTAATCCTACAGCTTACAGAAGATATCCGATCTTCTTGCTCGAAAAGCACATGGCGTAGAAATGACGAAAAATTTAGCTCCAGACTGACTTGATTTTGGGATGAAGCTGGATTTCATTGAATCATGGTCAGAGAAAATAGTCACACTGGTCAGAAGTCTAGGAGTCGGATTGATGACCATTTTATTAATCCGTGTGTCTTCCGGGTTGAAAGCTCTGCACAATGAAATTACATGAGTACGTCACAAGCTTGCTATACTGCCCTTGGTTGGAATCCACAAGGGAAAAGGCGTCCAGGAGCTTTTGATACAGCCAGCATCAGAGTCAGGTGGAAAGAATTTTGTAGCAATCTAGGATCTAAGTCGGAGCATGGTTCCAGTAAGTAAGTAAGTAAGTCATAAGACCTGATGTACTGTGTAAATGAATCTAGTTACAATTCGTGTGCGCAATAATAGGGACTATTCATATATTATGTAACTTTACCCTATTTTCTTTTCTTTGTTACGAAACAATACAGTTCTAGGACTACCCGGGAAGTGCCGGTCTCAGTCTCGGCATCGGGAACCATTAGTTATGAGCAATCTTTTCTACGACACGACACACCTTGGTGGTAAGTCTCGACAGAAACTGCACACGACATGTAGAGTATATAACTGCTTATTAAATTCACTGTTCGTATAGATCTTCTGGGATTCATGGCGTCCCTCGGATCCCCCATGAAACTGACTACTTACTTCCTTGACTGGGGCTCATGAGGGCCCATTGCCGCGTGTAAAAAATGTCTACAAACAGCTCTATCCTTCGAAACCTACTGTCAGTTCGAGATATTAAGGACTCTAGCGTCCTTTTCAACACATGCAATCCAGGAACTCTTCGTTCTTCCTCGCTATCTCTTGACATCCACAAAGTCTGAGGTAGTTGCCAATTTTCAATACCAAATGCAATACTGTCTTTGTCATATTCCTTCAGCAATTGCGACACATAATAAGTCAAAGACCTCAAAATTACATTCAACACTCAAACCAAGCTTAGTAACTAGAAAGGCATAAATTAATAAAATAATAAGATTTTCTAAAATTAGACATGACCTGGGGATTGAACCCCAGCAAGCAAAAAACAAGCAGCAAAACTACGAACAAAAAATTCAATCAAAATATTTCCGTTATTTTTAAGTCAAGTCCATCCATCCGAGTCATGTTCATGTCATGTCTCAAGCATATTTGGACATAAATTTAAGTCCAACACTTTTGAATGTTTTTTTTTGCAGACGTAATAAGAAGAAGAATGTCAAGAACTGCTCAATTCTAAGCTTTTAATGCTCAATACAGGCACAGCTGCACTAATACATGTGTAACATGTGTCAATGTGTTAGTGTCAAAAACTGGTGAATGTAAACACAAAGCTCAACATCCATCTCATTCGTTAAGATCGTCTCGCACAAGTCGACGTAATTTTTTTTTCTTTCAATTTTTTTTTTCGTGGACGACAAAAAAAATAAATTTGAAGATTTTGAGGACATTTTGTGGCTAAAATGTGACTTTAAATGTTGGAAAAATTGTGAAAAATTAAGTGAGAAAATTTGGAAAATTTGTTGGTGAAAATGTGGAAAAGAAAAGTCGAATGGAAAGTTTAAAAGCTGAAAGAAGAAAAAAGAGAAATTTTTTTTTAATACGTGAAGCAAAAACATTTTTTTTTACTTTATTTTTATTAAAAAGAAGAATTTTTTTTGTGTTTAGAAAAAAAATTGATGGAAATTTTAGTGAATTAAGTGTGATAATTTGGAGGAATTGAGGTGGGAAAATTGAGTGAAAAAAATTATTAAATTCAAAAAGTTGAACAAAAAAGAAAAATTTCTTAAGAAGTTGAGATAAAAAAAAGTTAAATAACCGGGTTGGACGGAAAAATCGGGAAAATTTTATATTCAAATAAAAATAATTTTGGATATTGGAAATTAAAATTCGCTAAATTTCAACATTTTTGTGTGAAAAATTACACAAATTCACACAAAACTGATAACTAAGGCTGAAAATTCAGCAAAATATTAGGAAAATTTGTTAAAAATAGATTAATAGTTTTTTTGTGTAAAATAGCAAGAAAATATCCAAAACTTGGGCAATAGTTGTGAAAAAACTGTCAAAAATTGTGACAAATTCGTTAAAAATTGAGGTGTGATTTTTAAAATTTTGGTGCAATCGTCAAAAATTTTAAAAACATTTAAAAAAATTGTGAAAAAAGCTAAAAATTTGTGAAAAAAATCATCAAAACACTGCTGGTAAATTTAAAAAATTTGACTCAAAAATTGTGAAAAAATTGTCGTTTCCTGGAAAAATTGTCAAAATTGTAAATTTTAGACAAAATCATAAAGATTGTTAAAATCTGTTTCTTAATCAAATGTTGCACATAAAATCCAGCGCAATTTGTCAAAAATCCTCAAAAATTGTAAAAAACATCAAAATCTTGTGAAATATTCAACAAAAACTGTGGAAATTTCAACAAAAATTACAGATAAATCCTACAAAATTGTTCATAAATTGCCACTTTTCTTTAAAATTTCGAAAAAGTTGTGACCATATTTGAAAATTCTGGATAATTTCTATAAATTGGTGGACAAAGCAACCAAAAAGTGTGAAAAAACATCAAAAACTTCCAAAAAACATCAAGATTTAATCAAAAACATTAAAGTTTTGACTATTGTGAAAATTCATCAAAATTTGCTTAAATCAACAAAAATTGATAAAATTGTGAAAAATAGTAGAAAATTGTGGTAAAATTCCCAAAAATTGTGAAAAATTGACAACAAATTGTACCAAAAGATCTTCAAAATTTGTGGACAAAATCATCAAAAAACATCAAAGTTAGCCAAGAAAACATCAAAAAAAATTGTGAAAAATCAACAAAAACTACAGAAAAAGTCAAAAATCACCCAACTCTCCACACAGCCACACAGTGCCTAACCACATCAACGCAACAACACCGTCAAACCACATCAACATCAATCCCAAATCCATACCAAAAAGCAACCCAATAACAACAACAACAACCTTCAAACCTTCAAAAAAACCCAAAACAATCCAAAAAAGTCCAAAAAAAAGCCATTCCAAGAATCACAACAAGCAATACACAAATAATCAAACTTGTCTTCAAGGTGAAATCGCAGCATTCTTCAAGACATTCAGTGATTGGAAAAGAAAGTGAGACTCAGCAACAAGGCTGTGTGACTGTATTTGTGCGACTTTAATACCACAGCTGTGGATTTTGTGTATTTATTGGCATTAAGTTGTGTCTGTAACTCGTCTGACGTCATTAAGTGCTTCAAGTCGTATTTATTCTGTTATTTAACGATAGATTCCCAACATCCGTGAACCGATCGGGTTGGAACTTGATTAAAATTGTCAAAAATCGTCAAAAAATTGTCAAAAATTGTCAAAAATTTGTCAAAATTTACCAAAAAATCCCCAAAAAAATTGCATAAAAAAAAATGCCGCGAATCTTAAAAAAACAATAAAAAAAAGTCAAAGAAAAGAGAAAGTTTTGCAGCAACAACAAGTCACAAGGCAGGCAAACAACAAAAGAGAGTCAATTTCATAACTTGCGCAACAGTCTGGATGTGCTGCATATAAAAAAGTCAAAATGATGCGAAAATTTTATTTACAAATTTTTGTCGTCTTTCTGCTGTCAACGGCACATTCGCGTGGTTTTGGACCGGGTACGATAACGGTTGATAGAAATTGGAATATACCGGAAGCGACAAAAGTTGGAACTTTAGTTAAGACAGTTGAGGTGAAGGGTGTTAATAGGAATGTGACTTATGCACTTGAGAATGATGATATGCTGAGTAAGGACTTGGATAATCCGTTCTGGATTAATCCGAATAATGGATATGTCTACTTGAATAAGAGTCTGGAAGGATGGGTGAGTTGGTGATTTATATTTTTTGATTTTTTGCCCCTAAAACCTCCAAAATTTACAAATTTACAAATGACGTCTAAGATTAACTTTAAAGCCAGTCATCCAGTAATGGGCAACCTTTGGTATGCGATGACACAATTTGAACCATGGATTGGCAGAACTCAATTTTGAAGTTCAATTTCTCTTCCTTTTTCTATTATTCTATTCTGTTTTGGATCAGAGGTGGACAACCTTTTATTTTTCTCGGCACACCTTGGTGATGAGCTTCAACCGAGACCACACGACGCATCCGATTCATGCTAATTCCAAAAAATTTATGCGATACACAAAAGTGCGCGACACACAGGTTGCCCAACACTGATCAGAGTCCGACTACTGAAGTCCTGCCAAACTTTGAACTAAACTGCATCAATAGAGTGACTATTGTGTATTAAATAGGGTTTGCCAAAATTAGATGCACATTGATGCAGAGATGCAGAAAACTGCAAACCTGCAGCAGGCCTGTGCATCTGGGTGAACCCTATAATTAAATCAAGATCGTTATTTCCTTACTTACTTCACTGTCCATACAGATCATCTCTGATACATGGTTTCACTCAGTTGGTGCTTAAAATTGGCTGCCTAAAGTCCCCGCATTCAGAATAACCCGCTTCCCGACCAGAGTTGGCAGAACTTTGGAGCCTGGACTCCGGACTTTCGGAGTCCGAACTCCACTTTTTTTTGGAGTCCGGACTCTACATTGAAGTCCTGCCAACTCTGTTCCCGACTACTCTACCTGTTGCATTCACAGTCATATCCATCATATCCAATTACTAGTATTTCCAACCAATTACAAAACAGACATAGACCTCATTCTCAAAGAAGACTACGTACCCCAAATGACCTTCTGACTACACCTCTGCCCCTGATAACCGCTTCCCCAATAGCCCAATAGCCTTGCCTATATCACCATCTTTAATACTTACTTACTTCACTTCCTTGGCGAAGGTATATCGGGGCCCATTACCAATTGTCAGACACTCCAAAATTACAGTTCTGTACTTACTGCACTTGTATGAAAAGTATGAAAAGTACAGTAAGTCCAGTACTGTACCACTGGAGTGTCTGACTCTTGCCCATTACAACATTTAGAATTAGTCCAAATCTGGATCTGCCTTAAGGCAACTTCTGCCAGTTTCTAACTCCCAGCACTTTTGCATCGTTGCTCATACAGCAATCCCATGAGCTCTTTGGACTACCTCGAGTCTTCCATCTTCCATTCCCCTTGATAACAGCTCACATAATCTCTTGTACATTTATTTCCTAAAATGTCAATCATCAGTTATGAGTCACCCAAAAAAAAATATTTAAATGAACTCTTAAGCACGTCTGTCTGTGTGATTTTTGGTTATGTGTATGACCTCGATCCATATGAGTCTGCAAAAAAATGTGATTACGCAATGTTCATGTTTGTTGAAAAATATTTGGATATATCGAGTGCACATGGGATATTTGGCATACATATTAAGTATGTTAAGGATGTAGATTTAGGTTGTTTAGGCTGTGTGACGAGGTGGATTAGTGTAGTAATGTGGTTTTATTGGAAATGGATGAATTTTGTGGTGTTGGGAGTGACTTAGCACTAAGATGTGGAACGGATTGGACAGTGCTGATGTGGATTGTCATTCTTTGGAAGACGTAGAGCTATGGTTGTGGCATCGATGGAAATTCAGCCGAATTTCGTAATATTTCGTCCGAATTTAGCTGAGATTGACCGAATTTTGGTTGGTTCCATAAGCTACAGCAATAGACAGCTGTGCGGTTTGCAAAGGATGACAATCCACATCTCTATTGCCCAATCCATGGCACACCTTAGTGACACCCACTAGCTACACCTCACTGGTCTCATACTACATCCATAATTACTCATTATTGTCTCTAAAATCAGCTCTATTGCTGCTTTTCTTACTTACTTTGCTGACCGTACAGATTAATTGTGATCAATGACCTTCTATTACATCCTATTCTATGCCAATTCCCTCTTCCCAAACCCCATACTGTCTCCATCGATATCTTCCATCCCAAATGACGACCATACTCACTATACTACTTACTACATGCCAATTCCAATGAAAATCAATTAAGCCATTTAGTACCCAAAAAATCTCACTCAACTTCCTTCAACCCAAATAAATTAACAAGTCATTGTTCCCCAGAACAACATTTTTGTCATAAGTCATTGAACGTATCAAGTCAGTTAGACTCAAAAATAACTTGCAAATTGCTTCAATATACAGAAAGAAATATTAAAAGCAAGACGAGAGAATTGAAATAGGAAGTCAGTCAATAATAACAATTTTTTGAGGCTGTGTTGGAAATATTTGAGTAGCAATGTGTGCTGATTGATTTTTGTGTTATGCTAATGGAGTTTAGATGGGAAACTGGATGAGAATTTGTGGGAATTTTTTGAATTTTAGACACAAACTCAGTTATTAAAACCATGGACCCCCAATTTTTACCAATAGTTAGAGTTCATGTCTTTATGTACTGAATGATTCAAGCAATTTTTGTCCAATTTAATGAAAATTTCATGAATTTTTGACAAAACCTCAATTATTCAAACATAAGACCACCTTATTTTACCTCCTTAACCTAATAAATCCAAACCATAGACCCCATTTCATATCTTCGTGAATCCATTAAGTTCACAATTCTTGGTTAGTTCAATTAATTTTCATGAATTTTTATCTAAACCTCAATTTTTCAAATTATAGACCCCCCAATTTTATCATCATAACCTCAAAAATTCAATCCATAGACCACCATAATAATTGTTTTCTTTCATTAAGTTCGTAATTCTCGTTCATTTAAACTAAATTTCAGGAATTTTTGTCTCAATCTCAATTTTTCAAACCATTGACCCCCTTTTTTACCACACTTTATAATTTCAATTTCCCATCAAAAACTCAAATATCGTGAATTTTCACGAAAAATTGCAACTTTCGTGAATTTTAGAATTCGTTATTTTTGGTCTCAGTCACATTTATTTAAAACATAAACCCCCATTTTACAATCTCAATCTCATAATTTCAAACCTCAGACCCCCTCGATTCATACTTTTGTCTATCCATTAAATACGCAAATCTCATCCAATTCAATTATATTTCTGGAATTTCTGTCTGAAACTCAAATTTTTAAACCATAGACCCCCTTTTCAAATCCATAACTTCAATCCATACATTTAACATGCAGACCTCGTCCAAATCAATTATTCAAGAATAATAGACACAAGAGAATTAAATTAAGCTACAAATATGCTCATCAATTGTGAATTTCAAGAAGCTAAACACAAAATTGAATTAATTTTTTTATTATTTTTTTAATAAATATTCTCGCACCTTGAAGCTATTTTGTATCTGTTGTTGTGTTGCGTACATAGCAATCAGCAATTATTGATGGGAAGAGATGAGTTTTGGGATGTAAAAATTGATGAGATTAATTGTGGGAATTTTGAAGGAAATTTGAATAAATTTTTAAGGTGGAAATTAGGGGTGTGTTAAGGAGAAGGAGGGTTTAGGGGTCAATTTTGGGGTGGGTTTAGCTTGACCCTTGAATCCCCCACTTCCGCATTTTTGGACGACAATCTTCAATTTGTTTGGATTTTTAGTGAAATTAAGTCCGAAATTCCAAAATTCCAAAATTAACCCCACCATACCCACCCCTACCCCCTTTATAAAACAATATCTGACTGCACCCCACTGACTGGTTGTCTCTATACCCTAATACTTTACCAAATCTACATCCTATAACCCCAAAGTATCAACAAATACTCCACAACATTCAGTTACATAAAGCAATGCCTGAACTTTAAATCACATCAAGCTGTAGCTATGCTTAACTTACCAAACATATTATACCACTTACAACATGCAATATGAAACAATATAAAAAAAAATAAAAATTAAATCCGGTTCATATTATATCGAAGCTAATAAATAAAAGCAAAGCAAATGCGGATCAAAAATGAAAAAAAAAAATTATTAAACAATTAATCGAGTTTTTAGTTGCTTTTGAAGATATAAATAGATTTTACGGATGCACTGAATGCAGGGGTGGGCAACCTTTTAATTTTTGCGGCACACCTTATTAGTAAGCCCCAAATGAAACGGCATTAAATGGCATTTCCAAAGAATTTTGACATTATTGGTACATTAGTGGGTCGTGTCACAAAGGTTGTAAAACCATATACCTAATAGGTTGGAAGTATTGGATTTTGAAATTGTTGTTGATTTTTTTGGGGAAATTTTGATGTTGACTTGTTATTTAATTTTGATTAGTTTGAGTGAATCTTTAAAATTTGTATCAAAATAATAGAACCATGGTTTTAGTACTAAAATTTTAGAACTAGTAATTTAGTAATGTAGTTTTGATACTAAATTCTTAGATCTAGTATTTTATTATTAAAGTTTTGGAACTAATTTTTCAGAGCTAAAGTATCAAAATTAAGGTTTTAGAACTAGTGTTTTAGAATTAAAGTCTTAGAACTAAGGTTTTAGAACTAAGGTTTTAGAACTAAGGTTTAGAACTAAGGTTTTAGAACTATTTTTTTTTAGAACTAAAGTTTTGGAACTAAGGTTTCTGAACTAAGGTTTTAGAACTGAGGTTTTAGAACTTAAGTCTTAGTACTAAAGTTTCAAAACCATACTTTTAGAACTAAGCTAACCCCTCGCCCCACCAAAAACTTCCCAAAAATCATCACAAACCCAAAAATATCCATCCAAAAACAGCCAAGTCATTGACATTAATTCTGCATATCTTTTTCATCATGTCCAATCTCAACTCATTAAGAATCATCACTCGAGTGATTTTTGACGCCCGACTGCTACTTTATGGTCTTTTTTTGTTCAACTGCAATTTTTCATATTTACATTTGCAATAAAAAAATCACACATTTTGTATCCTCAAGAGCACCTTTACAGCACTTAATTGCTGTGCAAATCTGCAAAAATTATGCAATATTAATAATAAATCTTTCAACTTGAGAGCATCCATGAAGCTGTATTTGTGATGAGATGTTGACGATTGATTAAGTGCAGTGTGGATGTGAATGACTTAAGGATGGTTTTTTTGTAGTGGAATTGATGAATAACACTTCAGTTTTGGGTAAATGTTGATGAACTTGAATGCAAAATTGATTTTTGTATTTGGGGCTGTGCTTGAGTGACTCAAGCTTAATGTCGTTTTGGCTGAGCGTTATTCAAGCTAAGTGTTGCTCTGGCCAAACATCAAGTTGAGCGTTGTTTCAGCTGTGCGTCATTTAAGCTGAGCGTTGTTCTGGCTATGCGTCACTCAAGCTGGGCTTTGTTCTGGCTATGCGTCACTCAAGCTGAGCGTTGTTTCAGCTGTGCGTCATTCAAGCTGAGTATTCTTTCGGCTGTACGTGATTCAAGCTGATCAGTTTTCTGGCTATACGTCACTCTAACTGAACGTTGTTTCGGCTATGCGTCACTCAAGCTGAGTGTTGTTCTAGCTATGCGTCACTCAAGTTTAGCGTTCTTCTGGCTATGCGTCATTCAGGCTGAGCGTTGTTCTGGCTATGCATCACTCAAGCTGAGCAGTGTTCTGGCTATGCGTCACTAAAGCTGAGCATTGTTCTGGCTATGTGTCACTCAAGCTAAGCATTGTTCTGGCTATGCGTCATTCAAGCTGAGCGTCATCCAAGTTGAGCGTTTTTCAAGCTGAGCATTACTCAAGATAAGCCTTACTCAAGTTAAGCGTTGTTTTGGCTATGCGTCACTTAAGCTGAGCTTTGTTCTGGCTATGCGTCACTCAAGCTAAGCTTTGTTCTGGCTGTACGTCACACAATTTTAGCTTTTTTAAGACTCTGCGTCACTCAAGTCGATCGTTTTTTCGGCTATGACCGTAGCTGTACGTCACTCTTGATTACCTAATTATCTCTGCTTTCTTTTCATGCTTTTTAATTTTCTCCAAAATTTATTTTTTCTCATTTTAGTCCCAACCAAATCCATTCATCATCTCAGTAGCCGCCGACGATGGCAGCATTCCCGTCAAAAATCAAGTTCTAGTCCGCATCGTACCAACAAATGGTCCACAAATTCTCAACAGCTTCGAACCACCACACAAAGCCTTTCCAGTTCTACCCGACTTTACATCACTTCCACAACCTCCAATTCCATTTCCAAATGGTCAACCAATCTTTCGTCCACAATCACCATCGCGACGTCCACAACCCGACATCAATGTAGCTATAAGACAGAATAAGACATATGTCGATGGATCAACAATAGAACCGCCAACAGAAGCAACAACAAAGACAACAACAACAACAACAACAACATCAGTTCCAACAACAACAACGACAGAGGCTGCAAAGACAAAGATTGAAAAGGACAGCGACAATCTCACAGCATTAGTGACAATCCTTATAGCAGTGCTGACAATATTCCTGGTCGCAGCACTCATCGGTGTCCTTATATTCCGTAAGCAGCTCATGCGTCCATTTAGTCGTAAATTTAAAAAAAGTAAAGTCGATAAGGCCAAAAAGAGCAACCAAAGTATCCACGTCATTACACTGTCCGATGAGAGTAGCCGTAACTCAATGGTTATGCAGCACTGGCAAGGTCCATTAGCATATAATAACCGTTATACGCCATGGTCACATGATGACATCCATGGCCAAATATCAAATTCAAGCTTTACGTACAGCGGTGGCGGTGACATTAAGGTACCGGGATATGACAGATGGGAGTTCCCGCGTCATCGACTTAAGGTCTTTAATATACTCGGCGAAGGTGCATTTGGACAGGTCTGGAGATGTGAGGCATCGGATATTGATGGTGTTGAGGGTATATCCACTGTGGCTGTAAAGACATTAAAGGAAAATGCAACGGAAGTTGAGAAGAAGGATCTGATGTCGGAACTGCAAGTCATGAAGACACTCGAGACACATGTTAATGTTGTAAGGCTGCTTGGTTGCTGTACCGAGAAGGATCCAATATTTGTGATTATTGAGTATGTGGCATTGGGTAAGCTGCAGCAGTTCCTGAGGAACTCGAGAGTTGAGAAAAATTATCATAATTCGAATGGAAAGTCAAAGACACTTACGTCACGTGATCTTGTGTCATTCATGTATCAAGTTGCTAGGGGAATGGAGTTCTTGTCATCTAGAGGGGTAAGTAGACTTGATGGACCAAAATGGTGTGTTGTACACGACTTTAGACAAATGTACTAGTAAATTAAATCAAAACAGACTTCTTTTACTAAATTGTACCAAATTGGTGTGCTACACACGACTACATACCTTTTTTTATTAAACAGTGTCAAAAAGATGAACTACAAACTACTTTAGATCAATATTGAAGTAAATTGTACCAAAGTAGTGTGCTACATACGATTATTGACTCTGTTTTACTAAATTGTACCAAAATGGTGCGCTACATACGACTATTGACTCTGTTTTACTAAATTGTACTAAAATGGTGCTTTATACACTACTTTTGACTAAAACTGACTAAATTGTACCAAAATGGTGCGCTATATACGATTATTGACCTTGTTTCACTAAATTGTACCAAAATGGTGCTTTACATACGACTATTGACTATGTTTCACTAAATTGAACTAAAGTAGTGCACTAAATACGACTATTGACCACTGTTTCCCTAAATTGTACCAAAATAGTGCTTTACATACGACTATTGACTCTGTTTCACTAAATTGTACTAAAATGGTGCATTTTACACTACTTTTGACTACAATTGACTAAATTGTCACAAAGTAGTGCTTTGCACACGACTATTGACCATTATTCTTATAAATTGTACCAAAATGGTGCGCATCATACGACTATTGACTCTGTTTTACTAAATTCTACCAAAATGGTGTGTTGCATACTACTATTAACCACTATTTCCCTAAATTGTCCCAAAGTAGTGCTTTGCACACGACTATTGACCATTATTCTTATAAATTGTACCAAAATGGTGCACCAAACACGACTTTTGACCAACCTAACCTACAACTAACCAGTACATAACCTCTAATGTCGTAAATCATCATCCACAGATCATCCATCGTGACTTGGCAGCCAGGAACATCCTTATAACTGAAGACTACACGTGCAAAATTGCAGATTTTGGATTTGCACGTGACATTGAGACATCGACTGTATATGAGAGGAAGACTGGTGGTCGTCAGCCAATTAGGTATGTATCCATGATGTCACATGACTAGCTTGTTCCTTAATGTTTGTATCTTTTGTAGATGGATGGCCATAGAGTCACTGTACGACAACATATTCTCAGTCAAGTCCGATGTGTGGGCATTTGGGATTCTTATGTGGGAAATAGCGACCCTCGGTTCAACGCCATATCCAGGTATGGGTGCCGCGGAAGTAATGAAGAAGGTCCGTGATGGATATCGACTGGAGAAGCCAGAACATACGAGTCGGGAGATTTACAATTATATGTATTATTGCTGGGACGGTGACCCGAAGAACCGACCCGACTTTTCGGAAATTCGAAGCAATTTGGACAAATTGTTGTCGACATCGACCGACTATATTGAACTTGAGAGATTTCCTGAACATGATTATTATAATATTTTACATAATATTAGTGGCGAAAAGCTCTAGTGACTTGAACATTTTTTAGGTTATGTGAATTTTTGACTTAATTTTTTTAATTTTAAATTTATTCCAAATAATTAAATAATTTGAAGCTTGTTGATGAACTCATATCGGCACGTGTTGAGATATTAAGCACCAAATGCATTGAATAATTAAAAAATATTAAAATTTAAAAAATATTTTAATTTTTAAGTTTCAAAATTTAATTTTTTTTTAAATTTAAAAATTGAAATATTCTGAATTTTGAATTTTAAAATTATAAAAAAAAATTAGAATTTGAATTTTAAAAAATTTAAAATTTAATATTCAAAATTGAAAACTGAAAATAAAAAAGATTTAAATTTGAAAAACTTGAAAATTTTAAAAATTTTAAAAAATTTAAAATTGAAAATCTTAAAAAAATTTAAAATTGAAAATTTTAAAAAATTTAAAATTAAAAATTTTAAAAATTTAAAATTGAAAATTTTAAAAAATTTATGATTGAAAATTTTATAAAATTTAAAATTGAAAATTTTAAAAAATTTATGATTGAAAATTTTATAAAATTTAAAATTGAAAACTTTAAAAAATTTAAAATTGAAAATTTTCAAAAATGTGAAATTGAAAATTTTAAAAAATTTAAAATTGAAAATTTAAAAATAATTTGAAATTTAGGTTTGAAAAAAATTTAAATTGAGATATTTAAAGTTGAGAAATTTAAAAATTAGAAAATTAAAAATTTTATTTTCCAAATATTTTAAATATAACTTTTATTTTTTAAGAATATTCAAATTTAAAATTTTTAAATTTTTCAAATTTAAGATTTTTTAAATTTTAATTTTTAAGTCTTTTAAATTATAAATAAAAATTTGTAAAAATAATTAAATTATTTGAATTTATAAACTTCAAATTTGATTTTAAAAATATTTATTATTCAAAACTCAAATTTAAAATAATTAAAATATTTAAAAATATAAAACTTAAATTTCGTCATCTCAGCAAAAAAAGTGTAAAATATTTATTAAATTATTTTAATTATTCTATATAAAAATAAAAGTTAAATTTATCTTTCGTGTGTTTATATTTAATCACAATAGAATCGTTAAAGCAATAAATAATGGAAATATAATAAATCCTGAAATTCAATTGTACTATAAGCTGTTAACCCAAATAATTTAAATATCGATAAAAAAAAGTTAAATTTTTTTTGAATTTTTAAAATTTTGTGTAAAACTAGAAAATCTTTTCGCTGCTACTTTTGTACCTTTTTCATTAATTTTTCACTTTCATTTTCATTAAAATTTAATTTTTCAAAATTCAAAATGTTTGAAAAAAATCAAAAAAATTCCAAATTTTGCAAAAATCAGCATCTCAGCTGTGCCAAATCAAGTAAAAAATTTCTCAGAATTGTGAAAATTAAAAAAAAAATTAAAATTAAAAAATTAAAAAAGGAACTAAATTGACTTAATCAGCTGTAAAATAATTATTTAAAAAATAAAATAAAATTCTTCTTAAATATTATAATTAAAATATTGTTAATTTTTATTCTAAGAAAGTGGAAGGTGCGGGGGAGGGGGGGGGGTTCATGGTATCGACCGAATTTCGACCGATTTTTGATTGATTTTTGCTGATTTTCATATTAATTTTGACCGATTTTTGGTCCAATCTAACACTCACATTTCGGCTGAATTGGGGGATGATGAAGAGGGAGAGGGGATGGGGGAGCATGGTTTATAGCATCAACCAAAATTCTGCCGAATTCGACTGATTTCGTCCGAATTCTCCACAAACCCCTAAAATTTCCTTATTTCTACTTTCCAACAAATGAATCCAATCCTTTCATTTTTCCGTCCTCAAAAACATCCCCATGTGCTCTACGACAATCATATTTCTTTTCACCATCGACTATGAACTCCATAATTATAGTTCCACGCCATTTTCCACAATAATGAGGAGGTACGGTGGATAGCAGATGCTCTGGAAGGTTGAATCGAATCATGTTGAGCTCCCATATGCTCTGAAAGGCAAGAAATTGCTTATAAATTACTAAACTACTAGAGCAAATGCTCGTTACATATAACAAAAACGTGAATCTGACCAAAATCGGGTCGAAATTTAGCCAAAATCTGGTTAAAATTTGGCTAAAATTTGACCAAAATTTTGTTAAAATCCAAAAAAATTTGTCTGAAATTTGATAAAAATCTGAAAAAAATCCAACAGAATCTAAATTAAATTCGGTCAAAATATGGCAAAAATTCAACAAAATTTGGCCGAAATCTGGTCAAAATTCGATAGAAATCTGGTTGAAGTTCAATAAAATTTGTCCAAATTTTTATAAAAATCTGGTCAATATTCAGCAGAATCTTTAAGGAATTTGACCGAAATCCGGCAAAAATCCGGCCGAATTCTGATCAAAATCCGGCCGAAGTCTGACCAAAATCCGGCAGAAAGAAGAGAAAATTTGTCCAAATTTCGATAAAAATCTGGTCGAAATTCAGCAGAATTTTTCAGAAATTTGACCAAAATCCGGCAGAAATCTGGCCAAAATTCATCAGAATCTATCTAAAATCCGAATGTCAATATCCAAAATTCAATCAATTCCAATCAAATCTTCCCCGTCATACTCACCCCAGCCTCAATCGGACATTCCGGAAATGAATCCAAATTCGGATAACTTGCTTCCATTTATCATGAGAAGTTACACAAAAGTCATCATACTTTCTGTCCATAACTTGCATAATCCATTGACCACGATCATATTTTTCAACATAAAATCGGAATGGTAAGACATCAAATCCACTATTGAATTTTATAGCTCCAATAAAGTACACATGAGTGTCATTTTCAATATGACTGTCAACCTCAGTCGTGTCAATGACATTGGCTTCCTTGCCTTTATATTCTGGACAGGTTTCGAGTTCTGTGTGGAAGATTAAGAAGGATTTTGGGTATATGGGTTTTGAAAGGCAGTGGTGGACAACCTTTATTGAGCCGCGGGACACCTTGGTGGTGAGCCTTGATCATAGCTGCACACAGCATACGATTCAAGGTACTTCCAAAAGTGTTTTTGCGGCCCACAGGTTCGCCACCACTGGTATAGTGTCTTAGTGCTGAATTGAGACTTAATTCGGTGATTGCTGATTGCTGACTCTAGTCAGACTTACAGAAGTCTGCCTGAGTGAACAACTTGACATAATATTTAATTAGGTAACTAGACCAACGGTCGACTCAGTAGTCGACCCCCTGGACGACACTATGTCTAGTTAGCTGACTAGACATTATGTCAAGTTGAGCACTTAAATTTGAGTTCAGAATTTTGAATTTTTCCCATACTTTAGGCTTTCTGGATATACTTACGAAAATTAGGAATGAATATCACACGTCCATCAACTATGCCTACTATAACCAACTCGAATATGCAAATAAATTGACAAAATACTTTAAAATTCATTTCAGAATCAAAGCTTAATACTCAGTAAAATTCGAGACTCAATTGTGCTTTAAAGTCAACAACTTAATTTAAAATTGGAATCAAAATTTAATTGAGTGATATTTTGATTTTATCATGTCATTTTATGACTGCGGATAACAAAATATAATTGATGTTTATTGTCTCAAAATTGAATATGTACATTGTAGAAATTTACTTAGTTACTTCCTAGACTGGAGTGCAGTTGTGGGAACAAATACGGCCGACACTTCCAGCCTTACTTCGATGGAAGGCACTCTGAAGTTGATGGCCATGCATGCCAATTCATGATCAATGGCCTCATTCAGTTGGTGACAAAGGCTAGCTCATTGCTGCTTATTTTCAACAACCTCCTTCCAAAAGTTATTTGATTCAGATTTAGCAGGACATGACCGGATCCCAAACAGACCGTAATGTCAGACTCCAACTTAGGAACCATATCACCAGAGTAACGTCTATCTGGTGTCTCCTTGTCCTATTCGGATTAGTATAAGGGAGGACATGATGTAGGATACAGGCAGTATTCTTGAATACAATAGAAGGATGAATCAATCTATTTGAGTACCTCAAGAGACCACCCTGTCGTTATTAGTTCCTATTACTCAACTAGAGTATCGGGAGCGCCCGTGGCGCCCCATCTTCAGAATTTTCAGCTTTACATATCTTCATGTGGCATCACATTAAACCCATATTCCCCCCCATACCCCTTAATTTTCGGCTTCACAAAATAGCTTCACATGGCTTCCGTTCTTGTATCAGCAAAGGAATTGGATGTTTATAATATAGATAATAAACACCCAATACCTTTGCTGATACAAAAACGGAAGCCATGTGAAACCGTGTAAAGCTGGAAATTGAGGGGTATCAGGGGGAATGAGGGGTGTAATGTGGTGCCATGTGATGCCACGTGAAGCAATGTGAAGCTGAAAATTTTGAAGATGGGCGCCACGGGCGCTCCCGAATACACTAGTTACTCAATAATTAACTAACAAAACATGCAACAATCAGCAACAATAGCTCTAAAACAATATAAAGTCACAAAATCAGCATTAATCTTCAAATCCATCAAATCATTTATTCAGCAACAATGTTAAATCATCATCGACAATTCAACCAACAATATTCCCTAAACCTTTAGCCTTTCCATCATCAAAAATGTCACCATAAACTCTACGACAATCAGACTTCTTTTCGCCATCGACCATGAATTCCATAATTATAGTTGCGCGCCACTTTCCACAATAATGATGAGGCAGGTTGTCCAATAACATTTCTGATAAGCTGAATTGGACCATGTCAACTGTCCAAATGGTCTGTAGATGTTAAAAAGGTATAAAAAATACTAGTAAGGATGCCCGTTGGGTATGACAGAATGTCTGTATTCTTAATGAGTCACAGGTCAACTGGATTCTTGTCTGAGCCTGAATATCATGAATTCTGGTCTGTAGCCATGTTAGAGACCAGATTCATGCTACCCTAGAGCCATACATTCGTCCATTTCCACCCCATGAGCCTTAAACCCCTCATACCTATCAATACCTGGCACATGACGTAGCCCAGGTCGACTTGATTCTGGTCTGAGACTGAATTATGTCAAATCTGATCCGGAGCCATGTTAGAGACCAGATTAACACTGCCCAGAAGCCAGACATTCGGTCATTTCCACCCAATATCCCATAAACCCCTCCATACCCATCAATACCTACCCCACTTTCCAATGGACATTCCGGAAATGAATTCAAATTAGGATAAAATGGCTGTGACTTGTCATGAGCAGTCAAGCACATGTCATCATATGTCCTGTCAAACACCTGTGTAATCCACTGACCACGGTCATAATGTTCAGCATATAAATGTGTTGGAAGTGATTTGATGTTGTCATTAAACTTTAATTGTCCATTAAAGTATGCATGTGTGTCATTTTCAATGTGAATTTCCATGTCAGATGTGTCAACGATGTTGGCTTCCATGCCCTTATATTCAGCGCATCTTTCAATTTCTGGAATTGGAATTGATTAATTAATATTGTTATGGAATTGATGAAAATAAGTTATGGCTAGTTGAGGTTAGGTTAATGTCCAGTTCTGAGTTGCGATGACAAGGACCTGTCAAAACCTGCGACAGGTCAGACTTGTGACAGGCCAAATCTGTCTGCCTGTCAACAGGTAACGACCTGTGACAGATGGACTGTTTCTGTTGACCTGTCACAGATTGCAACTCTGTGTCCAGTTAATGACTGGTTATGGCTTATTTTTGTCAAAGTGTGGCTGTCTCAAAAACGACCGTTAATTTTATTTTAAAAAAATTTTTCTCACTAAAATTTAAATTTATTTTGACCGTTACTTTAACTTTTCTTTTTAACGTAAATTTTTATTTTAAAATAAGTTGAGTTCGAAATGTTCGACAATCTAATGTCAAAAAACTCGAATTTGAGGCGGGCTCACTCTGATTTTTGTTAAGTCATGATTGTGATCAGTCTCAAGTACTGTCTTGGTTGGGTTCATTTACAGCAGTGGCTATTTATCCCACGGCACACGTTGGCAATTGTTACTGGACATAGCCAGCAACAGAGTCATAAGGAAAGGTCTTTTGTTGTAGCTTGAGCTCCACAAAGGAACAAAATAAGGAATGACATATTGGTACAAAGCCACAAACGAAACCGCACATGATGTTTGGTTCATAAACGTTGGCCACAACTGATTTAGAAGCTTGGACTCGAATTTGACTTGGATTTTGGATAGAAAAGTCGAGTTGAGTCTATTTTGGAGTCAACTTCGTAATTTGGTCCCCAAAGTCGAGTTTAATACCGAGACTTGACTTCCCAGATACTCGAGAAATTGTCTAGACCGAGAATTTGGGTAATTGATATGAACCCATCCTTCCTTCATCTTTATCGGAACGTACAGTAACCAAATCAATTGTAATCGAGTACCGAGGAGTGGGGAGAGGGGGATAGAAGCTATTTGGGTCACTTTCTAAACCATTACTTAATTTCATCACCATTTTCCAATTAAAAAGCATCAATAAAAGCATAAACTTACGAAAATCAGGCACAAATGTAGCACCAGCATCTGCTGTGGCTAAAAAGCTTGACGACAAAGTTAAGAACAAATATCCAAAATTCATTTTCATCTCCAAAAAATTAGTCACAATTCAACTCAAGATTTGAAGAACTAATGAAAAATGTAGCGTGAAAATCCAGCACAACTTCATTAAATTAATTTTTTTTGAGCAGCTATGATCGAACGGAATTGATTGAAAAAATGTTGATGATGTGATTAGAATCTTAATTGAGGTCAGTGTGTTGCTGACACAAAATTTAATTGAAATTTTTTCCGATAATTTTTTCCAGACAATGTTGCATCATACCCTAACTGATATAGAGCATGCTTACATAGTAAACAGAGATTATTGCAGTACCTGGAAGCGGATGCTTTGGCTTTTAGGGATATTGATACATACTTATTGCTCCTTACATAGTTATGGCAATCATGTTCATATGTGGGTTAAAATAAAAGGCTTTCCATTTGAGTCTGTTGCTGACTACGTCATCTAGTTTATACAAATGCTCTGTCTGCATGTTGATCTGACATTATTTCATCCAGAGTTGGCAGAACTCCGAGAGTCCGACTCCACTGGAATCAAAATTCCGACTACAAAATAGAGTTATGTCTACATTGCTTTCATCACGGTTCTGCAACTAACTTTTTATGCTTCCAGAGCATCTTTTCCTTTGCAGATTCCAACCAAATGTGTTTCCGTTCCAGCATTAACATTCGTTTTACAAAGCGTACTTCCTCATCTGAATTTTCTTGATGATATTTTGATGACTTGCTAATTATGGAAGCTTGTCGTTTGAAGGCTAATTAGCTGAATACGCTTACTTACTGAAACCATGCTTCGATGTGAAGCCTATCTACAAAAGACTTTCCATTCGACTGTATTATCAATTCCATTCGAGCCGGTCTTATTACAAATGCTCTTGTTGTGAACGGAATCTTCAAAAATTCCTGACAGATTTTTATAATTTTTTATCTTCAGAAATCAAGATTGAATCATGGATGGTTTAGTCCAGGAACTAGAAAATGTGGAGAATTTTGATACCATTGGTCAGATGATGAACAACAGCATTGGACATTGCATTCAGAGGAATTTGTTGATTTTTCAGTAGTAAATACCACATTGATCCCAAAGATTGGCTCCATTCCTGTATTGGATGTGTAAAAAAGGACGCAAAATAGAGCCGGCTTTAGACATTCTCTCCGGCGTACAATGGACTCATGTACGAACCAGAGCAAGGAAGTAATTAAAAAATTGTCAATTTTTGTGATTTTTTTTTCATGTCTTTTTATTTATTTTGGAATTTTTTTTATTAAAATTATTGCAAAACATTTGAACCTAAAATCCAGAGTGGATCAAAAATACGTCAGAACTAGTCATCAACTGGATATTAACAGTTAGAGATGCAAAAACCGTTCAAATTCTTGATAATTTGTGAGGTTTTGTAAGAAAAATCATATAAAATATCAAGAATTTGCACGTCACAGGCACCTGTTTAACAACTCTGCATTAACTAGCCATCAACCAGCTTCAACGTATTTTTGTCCAATCAGAAAATACAAACAATTTACTGATTACACTAAGTACAATCAAAAAAAGGAATCAAAAGCAATTGATCATCCTTAAAAGTGAAATTAAAATAAATAATAAATTATTTTCTATCTAAAAAAATGTCTATAACAATGCGCAATTTATCACCGATAGCTTCTAACTATTTTTTTTTTTTTAAAATGTTAAATATTTTTAAGAGCTTTTTTCACAGTCTTACAGTCTAAATATCTAGTAAAGTTGTGATGTTATGATTATCATGTTGTTTGGTGGAACTTTTAAGGCATAGCAATGGAAAAAGGAGCACATGCTTCCTAAACAGACTTTCTTAGGTCAGAAAATGACAAAGCCAGGAGTGCTCAACCTTTAATTATTTGCGGCACATCTTCCTGATTAACCTATACCGAAACCAAACACGGCATACGGTTTATTGCACTTTTAAGAATTTTTAGCTGCACACTAATGTTCCACGGCCCACAAGTTGTCCACCACTGTATGCACCTTTATGCTATGTCTCCCTAAAAAATTCCATCAAATTTCTAAAAAAATGTGTCTTTTAATTAATTTTTATAAAAAGTTTTCTTTAAGTTGATTTGGAATTTTTGTGAAAAAATTTATCAAATTTAGTGTTTTTTGTGAAGCTGAAAATATTCAAGTCGAGGACCCCCTTTAGCATTCAAAGTTGTGTCTTATATTTGTGGGTTGTGCAACTGATTAAATTGGAAATTATCAATTACACATCCTTGATCACAAGAGAGTTTGAAGTCGGCTTAAGTTTACTTGACTCAAGTCTACTTGACACAAGTCTACTTGACTTAAGTCTGCTTGACTTTAGTCTACTTGACTTAAGTGTAATTGACTCAATTCTCTGTGACTCAAGTTAACGTGACTCAAGTTAACTTGAGTTAAATCTACTTGACTCAAGTCTGTTTTACTCAAGTATACTTGAGTAAAGTCAACTTGATTAAAATATACTTGACTAAAGACTATTTAACTTCAAATCTTGACTTAAATCTACTTGACTCAATCAACTTGACTTAAAAAATTCTTGACTCAAATCAACTTGACTTAAGCCTACTTGACTTAAGTTGACTGAAGTCGACTTCAAACTCAACAGAATAGCACAAGTTGTTCAATCGATCTAAAAATCCAGCCAAGACCTCAAATCGACTTGATTCTGACATAATGTCAAAAAAACGGTTAAAATCCGACATTCATACTAGACTCATGCCGGCCTGGTACCAGATTTTAGTATCAATTAATCAACTTGAGCTGTTCCTGACTGTGCCATTCTTAAAAATTATTCAATTTTAAATTAATTTGGTTTTAATTAAATTCTATTTTCGCACAATAATTGGCTGCTGAAGATCACTGTCGTCAAAGAAGAATGCATCGGATGCAATTGTGTTGTATGGTTGCTCATAGTCACAATGGAATTCTGGAAATAGAAATTGATGTTAAAATTATTTGTAATTTATGAGTTAAATTGTGATTTTTTTGATTTTTTTACCAAAGCTCAATTATGTATAAACTTGACAAAAAATGTCAAAATTTTCACTATTATTTCTAATTTTGTTAATTAAAAGCTGTTGATTAGGGAACGTTTGGAAGTTAGGTAACGCTAAAAAATAGCAAATTTGGAGTTTATTTTTGCCCACCAGAATTTGTACTCCGTAACCTTAGTTACCAAGCTGAAAGACCAAAATAGTGCCCCCAATACCTAATAAGCTAAATCATATACATATTGAGTCCGACTGCACTGGACTCGAATCGGACTTTAAAGTCCAAATTCAGATTCAGACCAAATTCGGACAAAATCCGGATTTGGACAATCAATCTGGATTTTATCCAAATTTAGTCCGAATTTGGTCTGATTCTGGTCTGAATCTTCATATAAACTTTGTCCGATTGGAATATGGCAACGTCAAGTCGCTTTCTGATTAGATTGTCTATATTATGTACCTTCATTTCACACCCCTGATACCACAAACTCATAAAAAGTTGTCTAGCTTATCTTATCTAAATTTATTGCATCCAGCTCTTGACTTTTGAATTTATTAAATAATTAATGTATATCTATGAGCAGATAAAGTGCCTCTTGAGTGCATGAATGGTACACAATCAAGTCAGAAAGCGACTAGATATAGCCGTAAATGGATGCAAAATTAAATATTCAATTTACAGCATGTAAGAGACATTCTGTTAGCATAAGGGTTCTCAAGACCGAGACCAAGATCAAGATTACCCAGTCTCGGTATTAAGTCTTGATCCACATGTTCCCCACATACTTATAGGTATGATTTAAATCAATGGACAACCTGTGTGCCGCGGAACACCAGTGTGATCCGAAAAATTATTTGAAATGCCATGAGCCGTGCGGCTTTGGTCGAGGCTTAACACCAAGATGAGTTGTACCTCATGACCAAGGTGTACCGTGCCTCATCACAAAGGTTGCCCACTCCTGATTTAGATAAATTTTACTATTTATAAAGCACAGTCGAAGGATGTGGAACTGACGAATCTCAAATTTTGATCATTTTTGAACAATTTTTGACTATTTTTCATCATAATTGCTCAATTTCGAATCAGTTCCACATCCTTGACACATTAACTGTAAGCCAACTAAGCTACACAAAAACGTGCAAAATAATTGTAAATGCAAAAGAAGCAGCAACAAAAAAAAAGTATTTTAATGTGCAAAATTATTTTATTTCAGCTAATTTTGAACCAATTTGTGTTAAAAGTGCAGTTCCTTTATAAAAATTTTGGTAGTTCTGTTAGGGATTTTGTACCATTATTAACAATAAATTTTTTACACTAAAATACGACAACTTTTTGAGCAATTCCGGAGCTATTTTTTTAGTTCTTATTATCATCTCGATTTATATCAAAATCATCATCTTTATCGTCAGCTATTTCAGCCTCAACTTCTGACTTTTTCTTACCGTGTGGTCCATAAATTCTCTCGAGAATCCATTGAATGACAAAATGAAGCACGAAAAAGATTGCAAAGGCAAATGCATAGAATCGAAAGGCCAGTGATCCTCCATATTTGTCCATAAGTATGCCACCGATGAAACTGCCTGTGGATACGCCAATTCCTTCAAATACGGCACCAACGAGACCCTAAAATTTTGAAATTTTGGTTGTTAAAATGGTTGAATTGAGGGATTTGAGGAGGTGATTTTAGAAGGCATTTAACGATTTCTTACCTGTAGAGTAGCTTCTGTACCCTGTGGAGCAACAGAACTAGCATAACTGGCCATAGTTGCATAAAATACACCAAATGTTACACCGTTAAGCAGCTCGATTGGCAGAACATACCTAAAATAATGAGAAATTTACCTAATTAGTCATCCTGAAATCTTGTCAACCTAACCTCAACCTAACCTCAACCTAACCTCAACCTGACCTCAACCTAACCTCAACCTGACCTCAACCTAACCTCAACCTAACCTCAACATAACCTCAACCTAACCTCAACCTAACCTCAACCTAATCTCAACCTAACCTCAACCTAACCTCAACCTCACCTCAAACTAATCTCAACCTAACCTCAAAATAGCCACAACCTAACCTCAATCTGACCTCAACCTAACCTCAACCTGACCTCAACCTAACCTCAATCTAACCTCAACTTAACCTCAACCTAACCTCAACCTAACCTCAACCTAACCTCAACCTGACCTCAACCTAACCTCAACCTAATCTCAACCTAACCTCAAAATAGCCACAACCTAACCTCAATCTGACCTCAACCTAACCTCAACCTGACCTCAACCTAACCTCAATCTAACCTCAAATTAGCCTCAACCTAACCTCAACCTAACCTCAAATTAGCCTCAACCTAACCTCAATCTAACCTCAAATTAGCCTCAACCTAACCTCAACCTAACCTCAAATTAGCCTCAACCTAACCTCAACCTAACCTCAAATTAGCCTCAACCTAACCTCAACCTAACCTCAACCTAACCTCAACCTAACCTCAACCTAGCTTCAACCTAACCTCAACCTAACCTCAACCTAACTTCAACCTAACCTCAACCTAACCTCAACCTAACCTCAACCTAACCTCAACCTAACCTCAACCTAACCTCAACCTAACCTCAACCTAACCTCAATCTAACCTCAACCTAACCTCAACCTAACCTCAACCTAACCTCAACCTAACCTCAACCTAACATCAACCTAACCTCAACCTAACCTCAACCTAACCTCAACCTAACCTCAACCTAACCTCAACCTAACCTCAACCTAACCTCAACCTAACCTCAACCTAACATCAACCTAACCTCAACCTAACCTCAACCTAACCTCAACCTAACCTCAACCTAACCTCAACCTAACCTCAACCTAACCTAACCTCAAATACCCAACAAACTAGATCTATTCCTTACCATGGATTCGTCAATATCGAATACAAGAAAAATCTCAGCACAAATCCAACAAGCACCAAATTCATTGCATTTATGTGTCCAATCTTCTTCAACAGCTTTCCAGACAGGAAGAAGAACGGAACTTCACCTCCGAAGCATTGAATTCCCATCACTAAGCCTTGCAATGTCTTCATACTTGAATCATAGGCGCACGACTCTTGCGTTGCTGCCAAATTCTCTAAATGCCAAAATAGGAAATTCCATACCATTGCAGTTCCGATGCCAACACATATGCACCAAATGAAAAAGACAATGACACGGAAGGATTTGAAGATTTTTCCGACATCCTTGAGGATATTTGTGGATAATTTTGTTTGTGTGTGTTTTAAACGTGATGATACAAGCATGTCAAATGCAAGAGCACCAGCCATCAAGTAAAATCCAATACTGTAGTCTTTTGAAGTCTTTCCTTCAGAAAATTTATCGATGAGAAGTCCAGCGATGATTGAGAATGTTCCCCAACCGACAGATCCCCAGAGGCGCTGGGAGCTAAAATAAGAGAATAATTATTAAAGGTTTAGGTAATTTAATAACGAGCAGCTCGACCTGAGCGAGGTTCAAGTGATCAGCTCGACCCGAGCGAGTCTCAAGGGATCAGCTCGACCTAAGCTAGTATCAAATGATCAGCTCGGCCCAAGCCAGTATCAATTGATCAGCTCGACCCGAGCAAGTCTTAATAGCTGATCAGCTCGACATGAGCGAGTCTTAAGTGATTAGCTCGACCCGAGCGAATCTCATAAAATCAGCTTGACCCGAGCGAATCTCATAAGATCAGCTCGTCCCGAGCGAATCTCATAAGATCAGCTCGTCCCGAGCGAATCTCATAAGATCAGCTCGACCTGAGCGAGTCTCATGAGATCAGCTCGCCTTGAGCTATTCTCAGCTGATCAGCTCGACCCGAGCTAGTCTCAAATGATTAGCTCGACCTGAGCGAGTCTCAAATGATCAGCTCGACCCGAATAAGTCTTAAATGATCAGCTCGACCCGAGCGAATCTCACAAAATCGGCTAGACCCGAGCGAATCTCACAAGATCAGCTCGACCCGAGCGAGTCTCAATGATCAGCTCGACCCGAGCGAGTCTCAAATGATCAGCTCGACCCGAGCTAGTCTCAAATGATCAGCTTGACTCCAACAAATCTCAAATAATCAGCTCGACCCGATCGAGTCTTAAATGATCAGCTCGACCTGAGCGAATCTCATAATGTCAGCTCGACCCGAGCGAGTCTAAAATAATCAGTCTGTGATTCGCTCGACCCATGCATTAAGTCATGTAGCAATCGAATACTCACCCAAATCTCTGAGGCTTATTTCCCAACATCTCAAAGCAAATTGCATCACCAACTGAGACAACCACAGCCATACCAGCCCATGAAATAATCAACATCATAAAAAATGTCCAAAATTGATATGTAGTCTTAACTTGATCATCAGTAGCACCAGCAAAAAGTTCATTTACAGTCTCACTTTCAAAGTCAACTTGACACTTCATCTCGACCTTCTGTTTATCACCCGGACAGTAAAGTGTCGTTGAATGTCCACCAATTGTGCCATTTGAAAATACTAAATGAAAACAGTCGCCAAGCTTCTCAATTCTATTATGTGCAACATGCGTATTAATTGTGAATTGCTTATCAGATGACTCACAAAGTCCTGGTACATTCCAATTACTGCAGATGCTACTCCATGCTGAATTTTTCTCACATTTCATATGCGATCCAAATGTATCGGTATTATTCTCATCTACAACTTGCTCTATAATACATTTATCAATCTCATTTAAATTTGGCGGACAAAATTTCATTAAAGTCACTCCATTATGACAATGAAATTCTGAATTTGATGGAATTGATGGGATGAAATTGATGGCAAAGAATGAAATGATGATGACTAATTGAAAGATAATGAACAGTCTTTTTTGAATATGAAATCTATCACCAATAGCACCGAATAGTGGTTTTGATATTAGACCAACGATAGGTAATATTGTGTAGATTATGCCGACTATTACGGATGAGTAGCCGAGCTGCTTTGCTAGAGTCTAAAAATAAATAAAATTATTAAATTTTGTTATTGAGTAATTTTGTCTGATTTTGATATTTGATCAGCTCGACATGAGCTTGTCACTTGATCAGCTCGACCTGAGCTAATCACTAGATCAGCTCGACCTGAGCTAGTCACTAGATCAGCTCGACCTGAGGTGGTCACTAGATTAACTCGACCCAAGCTAGTCACTAGATCAGCTCGATCTGAGCTAATCACTTGACCAGCTCGACCTGAGCTAGTCACTAGATCAGCTCAACTTAAGCTAGTCACTAAATCAGCTCGACTTGAGCTAGTCACTAGATCAGCTCGACTTAAGCTAGTCACTAGATCAGCTCGACTTAAGCTAGACTCTTGATCAGCTCGACCAGAGCTAGTCTCTTAATCAGCTCGACCTAAGCTAGTCACTAGATCAGCTCGACCTAAGCTAGTCACTAGATCAGCTCGACCTGAGCTAGTCACCAGATTAGCTCGACCTGAGCTAGTCACTTGATCAGCTCGACCTGAGCTAGTCAATAGATTAGCTCGACCTGAGCTAGTCACAAGATCAGCTCGACCTGAGGTAATCACTTTCCAACTATCCCTCCAAATGACTACATCATCACAACTTACTAGCCATTCTACATACAAGCATCACAATCACATAATACTACAATGATGTTTACAAATCACTCATAACCCAGACACAGATTCATAAATCTTATATTATACATCAAGTCTAGAACAATTCTCCAGAGTTTTTTCACATTTGCTCTACATTGTGCTATATTGTATCAAATTGCTTCTATGTTTGAGTGAACTTTATCATGAATAATTTAATTATTTTATTGTTTAAATTAAATAAACGAATTTTATCTTGGAATTTATGAACATGATATGAGTTTTGACAATTTTTTGTGGATGTTTGTAATTTGATATGTTGTCTACACGTGTTAGACGACTGTCCGGCGGGAGGAGGTTAAGCTCATCCCTTGACCCCTCCACACCACCTCTTCAAGCCTCCCAATCCCTCCATTTTACTCCACACCTCACCGTCCCTAAACTCTTCCCACCCCTCCTTACCCCTCAACTCTTGTGCACTTCTCTACTCCTCCTCAGCCCTCCAATGTTCCTCAAACCCGTCATTTCACTTTTACCCATCAGTCCACCCGTCCACTGTTCCCAATACCCATTACTCTTCTCCAACCCCTCCACACATCCCCAGCAATACCCTTTTCCTCAAACCTTCGCATCAGCCCACTATTACTCACTCGTCCATCTCTCCTTAGCCATCTGCTCCTACCCATACCATCCATCCACTCCTCCCTACTCCTCCCTACTTCTCCACTTATCCCTCCTTTTCCCCATTCCTCCCCATTCCTCTACTTTCCCCCACTTTTCCCCACATTTCTACTCCTCCCTATACCTCCCTACTCTTCATCAACCCTCCTTCCCTTCCCTCTTCCCCCTCCCCTTTTCCCCACCCGTCCAATATTACCTAACCCTCCTTACCCGTCAACTCCTCCCTACCCTACCCTCCTCACTCGCCCCAGTATACCCATGATAATTACACACTAATACTTCAACTAATTCCAGTCCGTGCAACTCGAGTATCAATCATTAAACCTTCAATATTTTCACTTCCGATTGCCAATGACTAAGCAACAAAGTTAACAACTCATTCCTCTCTGATTGGTAAAATCCCCAAAAAAAAGCACGTGCTTGATGTAGCGTCTATCCAATGTTCCTTTTTAATTATATATCTTATCAGATTATAACTTTCATTGTTGTGCCTTATCAGACACTTCAAATAAAGCTATTTAAAAATGGAATCAACTGAGAATTCGGAAATTGACCTCTGTTTGGGATGTTTTGGGGTAGGAAGGCATGCTGATGCACTGAGCAGTTCTATGCAGTTCCTCAATAAATCCAATTCAATCCCGTCCTATCCAATATCATGCCACACATGATAAGGCATTAACAAACAATCAATACCAATACTTAATCACTTAGTCACACATCTTTAGTTCCATAGTACAAAAATAATTATCGCTCATAAGCTATTTATTGCGTACACAGACATTATGCAAATGAAAATGAAAACACAGCAAAATTGTCGGTCGGGCATTAAATTTGTTGTGTTGATGACTGTGTTTTGTTTGGATTTCGGTCTAAGTTGGTATGACTGTATTCTGGTCTATATGTCTGACTGTCTTCCTGTCTATATGATCTGACCCGTTGGTTTGGCTGTCATACCGTCTGTCTATTGGTCTGACTACCTGTCTGCCTTATGGTCTGAGTCACTGTCTATCCCGATCTCTATCCCGGTCTCTGTCTCAGTCTCTTCGGTCCTAGGTCTTCGGTCTTCCGGTCTTCATGTCTTCGGGTTTTCGTGTCTTCGGGTCTTCGGGTCTTCGGGTCTTCATGTCTTCGGGTTTTCGTGTCTTCGGGTCTTCGGGTCTTCGGGTCTTCATGTCTTCGGGTTTTCGTGTCTTCGGGTCTTCGGGTCTTCGGGTCTTCATGTCTTCGGGTTTTCGTGTCTTCGTGTCTTCGTGTCTTCGTGTCTTCGTGTCTTCGTGTCTTCGTGTCTTCGGGTCTTCGGGTCCTCAGGTCTTCTGTCTTCTGTCTTCTGTCTTTGGTCTTCGGCCTCTTCGGTCTCTTCGGTCTCTTCGGTCGTCTTCGGTCTCTTCGGTCGTCTTCGGCCTCTTCGGCCTCTTCGGTCTTCGGTCTTCGGTCTTCAGTCTCTGTCTTGGTTTCTGTCTCGGTCTCTGTCTCCAAAACGAGACTTCCTGGATCCATGTTTTATATGACTACCTGTCTTTCCGTCTGTTGGCCAGTCTATATGTCTGTTGTCCAGACTGTCTGTCCTTTAATTTGTCATTCTATTTACAAGACATTTCCCAAAACATCCAACAAATTTTCAATTCAAAACAATCACAAATCCACAATATTCCTATACAAACATCCACAAATATCCACAAATTCACTCCAGATCCATCAAATCCTCATCCTCAACATCCATAAAATCTCAAATTCTACTTACAGGTATGAACGGCACAACCGGAGCAGTTCCTGTAAAAAGTCAACAAAAAAAATGTTCAAAATTACAATTTTTTATTCCAACTTTGTACTTTGGAAGTAAATCTTCAGGAACTAAGTATTTACCTGCATTGAACAGGAAGTAGTGACCCTTCATGGGCAGCAAGTGCTTATCGACCTCAACAACCATCTTAATAATGTCTTAAAACTCTTTTTTTTATCACTAAATTTTTTAAATTTGAGAATTTTTTCACATTGTTTTACGGACAAATGAAGCACACAGACTGACTAGTCAATTTCCTTAGTTCTATTTTTGTGTGTATGTTGTTGTTGTTGTTGCTTGGATGAAGTTGTGATGTCTCGGTGAATGCTTTTCGATGTGAAGTTGTACTTGTGGGGGGAAAATGTAAACATAATCAACACAAAAAAAGTGAAGGTTCTGAAGTGATGCGAAGGAATGTTTTCATACGCACTGATGGGTTTGTGTCTTGGGTGGAGAGGGAAATTTGAATTTAAAAAAGCCGTTACGGACTTTTTGGTTAAATTTCAATTTTTAAGTATTTTTATTCAATTTTTCTTACAATTTTTAACAATTTTCCTCAATTTTCCTGAATTTTCCACAATTTTTCCTCAATTTTCTCAACAATTTCCCCACCTAACCTCAAAATTTCTAATCTAATTCATGAATGTAGCTCTCAATCCATCCAATAAATGACGATACTCTTGTATAAATGTCCGGTGCAGCATCAACCTGAGCACATAGACGAACTCCGCTGACCACGACACCAACTGCCTCACCATTTGCAATCAGTAATGACCCTGAGTCACCTGGAAGATTGACAAAAAATTGCAAAATTTTCAAAAATTCCAAAAATTAATTTTCATACCAAAACAAAGTCCACTGGCTGGTTGAACAGTACAAATGTGACTTGTTGGATGAATGAATGGCTTAATTAAATAAAATGGATTTAAAGCATTGAAAAATGCAGTTCGAATGTTGCACTCATTGTGGGATATGATTGTTGTTGGCATGTATTGCAGGTGTCTTGACATGACCAAGTCAGTAGCTGGTGAGTCAATTGTTATGTTTGGACTATATGCACCAAATCCAGCTAGGATTGCGCGTGTATTTCCGTTTATTCTACGTCTACCAAGCGGAATTGGTTGGACAAATTCATTAAAAATTATTCTTGTTGTTGTTTTAATTAATCCGATGCTGAAAATGAATGGAAATGTTTGTGAAATTGTTTTATTGTGTCAAAAGGGGGAGTATCAAGAAGTGGGGGTAGGGATGACTTGCTAGACCAGCTTCTGGGGATAGGGGATTAGACGTTGCACTTGAATACGCCTTGGAGAATGTACCTTGGGGAACTACGCTTTGGGGAACTACAACTTGGGTAATACGCCTCGGGGAACCACGCCTTGGGGAACTACGCATTGGGGAGCTACGCCTTGGGGAACTACGACTTGGGGAACCACGCCTTGGGGAATACGCCTTGAGGAACTACGCTTCGGGGAACTACGCATTGGGGAACTACGCCTTGGGGAACTACGCCTTGGGGAACTATGCCTTTGGGAACTACGTCTTGGGAAACTACGCATCGGGGAACTACGCATCGGGGAACTACGCCTTGGGGAATACGCCCTGGGGAACTACGTTTTGGGGAACTACGCTTCGGAGTACTACGCATAGGGGAACTACGCATCGGGGAACTACGCTTTGGGAAACTACACCTTAAGGAACTACGCCTTGGTTAACTACGCCTTGGGGAACTTCATCTTAGGGAACTACGCCTTGGGGACGATGGATCCACCCTTCTCATCCTATACTCACTCAAACCAATTGCTGATATAAAATGGCGGTACATTGATCACATATGATGGATGTCTAATGATTCTTTCTACACCGTAAATTACTCCACCTTCATCCATTCGTACTGTTCCGACTATCAATGCATACAGTTCAGTACGATCGTTTAACAAACAGTGAGCTGCACTTAGGATCCAACGTTCATTGATGATACCTGCGCCGCATCCGTGACTGTTTGGGAAGGAGAAATTGATTAAAAATTTGTGTTTTGGGTTTTGATGGTTTCTTGGTGTCTTTGTCAGGTTCTGGTAGTCTATAGTAGCTTGTACTATGTCCATATGTAGCCCTTGTCGGTCACTGTCAGTCCATATCAGTCTCTAGCATCCATAAATTACCTTCCACGAAATCCAGCCGTTTGTATTGACACCATATATGGAAATTGACCTGGACTTGCGTCATTTCCACCTACAACGGTCGGAGATATCTTCACATCCGTTGGAGCAGCAGTGCAAAGAATTGCTAAATTCACAAGAACTAAAATCTTCAACATCTTTTCACATTTAAGTTTAAAATTGGAATAAAAAAATTTATTTATTTTTTTTAAATTATCAACTTTATCTTATCTTAGGATTTATGTGCTGATTGTAGCTGAAATTTGACATGTGCATCGATTTTTTAATTTGTTTGTTTTTAAATCCCTTTAAGATGGATATGAATCATATACCGGAATAGGGAAAGCTGATTAATTGATAAAAAAATCGGGCATTAAGTTTGTGTGACTCTGGTCTGAGGATGGATTTCATGTTATAAGCATGGAGCTATGGAGAGATTTTTTTAGATTATGGATATGGAGAGATTTTGACATAAGTTGGGGATAAAAAGGTGTTTCTTGTAGCTAAGGAATTAGTGAATGGTCCACAATTTATGAAATAACGCGGTTTTAAACCATTTGGTTTCTTAAGCTAATCAGGATCATCCTACCCTATCTGGAATATCCTACACTATTTGAGATATTCTACCCTATTCATAAGATCCCACTATACCCGGACTATCCTTCCCATTCTCGGTATATCCTTCACAACAAGGAATATCCCACTTTATTCGAGATATCCTACATTTCCCGAGATATCATATTCTACTAGAGATATACTGCTCTTTCCTTGTTTTCCTACCCTAATCTTGATATCCTGACCTCTCCGGAATATCCTACCGTACACGATTAAACAGAGCTATTTTAACGTATCACTTTTGCATAACGTAAAACAAAGCTATACTATATTTTGTAGAAATACTCAGCAATGGATACGCAGTATGTGTCAAATACCTCAAAATCGTGTCTAAAATCGTTCAATTTTTTAAACGCTTTTTATTAATTTTTTCACATTTTTTTAAATTTTTCTTTTAAAATTTTTTTTAATTTTTTTTTAAATTCTTTTTTAAATTTTTTTCAAAGTATTTTAATTTTCATAATTTTTTTAAATTTATTAAATTTTTTAATCTTTTAAAAATTTTTTCAAATTTTTTTTTAAATCAGTTCAAAATTTTCTCAAATATTATAATTTTTAAAATAAAATTTATTTTTTTTCTCAATATTTATAAAATTTTTCTATTTTTTAAAAATTTTTCTAATTTTTTTAAATATCATAAAATTTATACGTATTTAAAACCTTTTTTTTTAATTTTTTTCAATTTATATTTTAAATTATTATACAAATAAATTCTAAATTGCTTCAAAATTTATCCAAATGACTCCTTAATTGGTGACTTGACCTCAAGTGTGAGGTTTAAAAAGAAAATTTTCTCAAATTTCTCATCAAAGACCAAAATTGAGGTTTTGTACATCCCTTCCGGGAAAGCATCAAATGCCTTTTGATCATTAACAGTCAAATTATACAGCACAACATCACCAAAATATGGACATTTATGGAACAATTCAGGCACTGATTCCTTAATTTGCTGAATACTTTGTGTCATGAACAAATGTGTGGATTTACCGTCCATAATTTCACACCATTCAAGCTTCTTGGTATTGATGACTTCACGGTATATCAAGCCATAACGGTAATGAAATATCAACTGGACATAAAATGGCTTTTTAAGCTTTTTGGTGACTTTAACTCCAATATTTAAAGTTACGACTTTCCTCGAGTAAGCCTTGACATAACAGAACTCAACAAGTGCTGTAGAATTGTTGGAACTGCACTCAACACCACGAAATCGCGTACCATACACATAGTTGTCGACTGACTTTCCACATTTGACAGTCAAAATGGCCAAAAATTGAATAAAAATTAAAATAATTAAATTCATAAATTTTGAACTTTTTTTTTGTGGTTTTTGAGTTGAAATCTGCTGGAAATGTGGTAGTCAACTGACGTAGTTATGGGTGCTTTTAGGCTTAAATTATTTTAAACAATTATTTTAAATTACACTCTTAAATTTAATAAGCTTTAACACATCCTGCTATTTTGGTCTATTTTTAAAATAAAATTTGAGTTTTTTTTTTCGAATAAAATCGCAAATAAATTTTTAGTTAAAAAAGTTTAAATCACGATAAGTTTTATTTCGTATAGCTTTTAAAGATCAATTCTGATTCATGGTGCATAACAGGGGCGTAGCCAGGAGATTTTACTACGAGGAGGCCCGGCAGTTTTGAATTTTGAATTTTTTAAACAACAAACAAAAAATTTAAAAATAAAAAAAACGTTACAAAATAAACGGGGTCCTAATGGCCCTTCTGGCTACGCCCCTGGATCCATGGCTTCGGTCTACCAATTACCTATACCAAGAACAACAATCAAAACCTGTAGAAACTCCATTAAGTCTTTAAGTCAGATTTTATTGATGGTAAGAGAGCTCGTGGTAGACCGAAAAACTCCTTTAAGAAAGCTGTCAATTGAGACAGCAAGACATTGGCAAGTGACAGTCGGAAGTCGGCGATACAACCAGTTTTAGATGACTTTTGAGTGGAGGCCATGGATCACAATTGATCTGTACGGCCATCGAAGTTAGTAAGTAAGTAGATAAGTAAGTACAACAATGTCTCATTTTTCAGTTCTTTAATCGTACTCGATCTCTTTTCTCATCCACAAAATCAGACATTGTTCAATGTAGCTTCTACAGATCTCCTAATAACATGTCCTGCTGATGTATTTCCAAATTGTCACTGCATTTGAATAGGCCAAAGATGACTCTAAGAAACACCAATAGCATGTTCATCCGCAGCAGTCATGTTCCATGACTCCGATCCATAATTGATCCACAATTGGGACACCATTGAGATTGAAATTGTTGCTGATAATAGTCTCAAAGTAGACAAACTCATTGACTATCTCGATTCTCTTATCATCAATGACTAGGTAAGTGCCGAATAGGCTTATTTAGGGCGGCCATCTGTTGTATTTTTTGCAGGGATGCTGCTGTACTTTTCTACTTTGCTGCTGTGTCCCAACAAAGCCTTAAAATGTTCCCATTTTTCAGCAAGTCGAAAACTCCATACAAATTTTGGAATTTTTGACGAATTTTGAATATTTTTATTTTGGAGGTCCGGCTTCAAGCCCAGGACTATTATTTTCTACACTTTTTTGCTTTCTTACGTGATTAGTTGAATATTAAGACTCAAAATAGTCCAAAAGAACCCCAATAGTGCCAAACTTTGAAATGTCCCGGTTTTTTCCACAAACTGTCCCGATGTTTCTTGACCTCTCTGAAGCAGCAGCAATGATAAGATGTGATCTCGAAACCAAATTCAAATTTCTGTTTGGTCACACAAAAAAAAATTGAATAAAAATAAAACTGAGATTTTTAAACGCAGATCTCAACATTATTCCAATAAAAAAAAATAAACAGGATGTGTTAGATTTCAGTATAAAATATCAAAATAATCATGTGTGTATAAAAACATTTATCATTGTGTTATTTTCTCTCAGTTGATTGTCAAATTTTGAATTTAAGTCAAAAAAATCCAAAAAAAAAAAAAATGATTTTTAAAATTTTAATTTTTTTAAAATTTCTAACTTTATTGACTGTAAATAGTGCAAAGTCAGGTGACAATTATGTGAATGGTACACGATTTCGTGCTGTTGAGTGCAGTTCCAATAATGCCACAGCACTTGTTGAGTTCTGTTATGTTAAGGCATTCTCAAGACGTTATGTGACCTTAAATATTGGAGTTAAAATCATTAAAAAACTCAAAAAACCAATTTATTTCCAATTAAAATTTTATTACCGTTATGGCTTGATATATCGTGAAGTCATTAATACACATCAGCATGAATGGTGTGGAATTATGGACGGAAAGACAACACATTTGTTCATTACATCCAGCATAACACAAATTAAGGATTCAGCACCTGACTTGTTCCATAAATGTCCATATTTTGGTGATGTTGTGCTGTATAATTTGACAGTTAATGATCAAAAGGCTGTTGAGGCATTCCCGGAAGGGATGTATAAAACCTCAATTTTAGTCTTTGACAATAATCATGAAAAAGTTTTCTTTTTGAACCTCACAACTCAGGTCAAGTCACCAATTAAGGAGTCATTTGGATAAAAAAAAGCTTAAATTGTGAATAGAACTGGAATCAGATGGTGCCATGCTGTATTGCTCCACTTAAAAATATATGAATCATGTCCAATTAAATAATAAAAATTTGGAACCAAATAAATCTGATAATCAATACACATGCCTAGATTTAAGCTATTGAATAAATGTGATAAGAATTAATTTAAATAAAAAAAAATTGTTTTGATATTTTAAAAAAATAATAAAATTTTTTCTATTTTGATTGTTAAACACGCATGTGAAATGTTTTCTAATTTAAAAAAGTGTTTAATTAAATATTTGATTTAGTTCAAAATTTAACGGCTTTAAAAAATACAAATTTTAACGGATTTTAAAAATTCCAATAAAAATTCCAACGATTCTGAAAAATTCAAATTTCACTGGATATCAAAAATACAAATTTTCATAAATTCAAATCTTAACGGCTTTTTTAAATTTAAATTTAACAGTTTTTAAAAATTAAATTTTAACGGATTAATATTAATTTTAATTATTTTAATTTTATTAATTTTAATTAATTAATTTAATAATTCAACTTTTTTAAATTTCAAATTTTACGGGTTTTAAAAAATTCAAATTTTTGAGGATTTTGAAATTCAATTTTAAATAGTTTTTGAAATTCAATTTTAAATAGTTTTTGTAATTATAATTTAAACAGATTTCGAATATTCAAATTTTAACGACATTTTAAAATTCAAATTTAAATGGCTTTGAAAATTTAAATTGAACGATCTTCAAAAATTAATTTTTAACGACTTTTAAAAATTCAAATTTTAACGGATTTCAAGAATTCAAATTTTAACATCTTTTGGTTCTCAAATGTGATGAATGGGGAACACAAGTAGCCAACCGCTACACTTCGCCTAACATCACTAAGTACGAAACCAACCTTCTCGTGATCACATGTCGTTAATCCAAGCCACATAGTGAGACGGAGATGAACAGGGCTCTGATTAATACAGGGTGTGTTGGCTTAGCAAGTCTCCATTCTCAAACCAAAGCTATGAAAGTTCAAAGGAAGGAATACCAAACTGTATCTAACAATGATGATCAAGGCTAAAAGAAAACGGATTAACATTTAGAATTGGGAATTGGCAGGCTGCATCCAACGATAGAGCCAGCTTCAGGCGTCAACTGAGAGATGCTATGGATGACACTTGATCTTTACGTCCAGTGAAGTAACTAAAAATTCAAATTTTATCAGTTTAAAAATTTCAAACTGTAACGGTTTTTAAAAATTCAAATGATAACATCGGTAACAAATGACCCTCAAATTAAACAACAGAGTTTCCACCCCTAATCCTCAACGATCAATCAATTCAGAGACCATATAACCAAAAATTCCCCAGTGTAACTCCAACGGTCAATAAATATTCAAATGACCGATCAAGTTATCAGCATAACAAAAGTATAACACACATGATCACTTGTGCCTTCCCCTCGACTCATAACAAATTTCACAAAATATTGTAAATTTTAATATTAATTTAGTTCCAACAGCATCCACAAGACATGATTCGATTCATTGACGATATCGGCAATAACTTTACATTCCCAATTGGCATTGACAGTCCAGAGGAAGTATCAAAGTTATTGGAACGGATGAAAATTGACTTAATAATGCGTGAATTGTGCAATAAAAGTGTTGAGGATGTTGTATCGAAGCTGCTGGATCTAAAACTTGTGGAACAGACAGACATCCTGAATATTGTCGCAAAGCTGTTCAACGAAGCCTCAATCAGCAATCAAAAATGTCAAGTAAAGTTTGGGGAACTGACTAAAAAGCTGATTCATGTTTTGCCGACGCTGCTGACCAGGAACAAGTTTGACAGTTCCAAGTTAAAGCCACGGGAAATAATTGCTGGCAATTTTGAGAGGGAATTTTGGAAGGTCGTCAAGAACCGGACACCGATAATGCATGATGATGTCAATAAGGATCGTGGAATGACTACATTTATGGCTCATTTGTATAACATTGATATGATACAGGATGATAGGCTGTTTTTGTTGCTGTTGATGCTGACTAGTCAGCAAAAGAGACACAAGTATATCAAGTTGCTGATGAAACTGATTGAACCAAGAGTCCTGCAGAAGATATCAATGCATGGTGCAAGGAATCAAGCAGCTGTTCAGCTTCATAAGTTTATGAAGGAAAATAATATGCTTGGGGATATGAAGGATGTTAAAGGAGATCATGATGAGGAGGATGATGATAGGTGAGTACAGGAGTGAGCAGGGAAACTTTTACCCCAGGGTACCCCCAGGGTTCCCTCAGAGCAATTGTTCTCCCCCAAGGGCAATTATTCTCCCCCAGGGCAATTATTCTACCACAGGGCAATTATTCTACTCCAGGGCAATTATTCCCCTCAGAGCAATTATTCTACCCCAGGGCAATTATTCTACCCCAAGGCAATTATTCTCCCCCAGGGGCAATTATTCTCCCCCAGGGCAATTATTCTACCCCAGGGCAATTATTCTACCCCAGGGCAATTATTCTCCCCCAGGGTAATTATTCTACCCCAGGGCAATTATTCTCCCCCAGGGCAATTATTACCCCAGGGCAATTATTCTACCCCAGGGCAATTATTCTACCCCAGGGCAATTATTCTACCCCAGGGCAATTATTCTACCCCAGGGCAATTATTCTCCCCCAGGGCCATTATTCTACCCCAGGGCAATTATTCTACCCCAGGGCAATTATTACCCCAGGGCAATTATTCTACCCCAGGGCAATTATTCTCGCCCAGGGCAATTATTCTCCCCCAGGGCAATTATTTCCCTTAGGCGCAAGCAGTCTTTTCCCCAAGGCAACACTTTTCCCTAGAAAATTTTTCCGCCCGGGGCAAACTTATACAGCTTAGGAGTGGCCATTATACTGTGGTATGAAGTACGTTCTAGCTAGAGCTCGACTCTTGACTACGCGCCCCGGGGTAATTCTTACAAACTATTGACCCAGATCCTTTAACGCAATTCTTCATGCTTAATTTTACTTTTAGTGATTTCGATGCATCCAACTCAGACGATGACTCATCAGCCAGCAGTAACGATAGTGACACCGAGATGCCATCAACCTCAAAATCCATCAAGAAAACCAAAAAGTCACCAAAAAAAGTCAAAAAAGACAGAAAGTCGTCTGATTCTTCTACAACTGTTGATTCCGCAGACATTGTCAGGCTTTTTAAGGACCACCTGACTAACCTTCAAGCCAATAAGCAGTCAAATTTTGACATACAGCTGTTCAAGTCCTGCAATGACGATGAGAAGCAACAATGTGCTCAAAATTTACTTGATGCTGCTTTAAAGGATACAAATGGAACTAAAATCTATGCAGACATTGTCCTCAGCATCGTTCAACTCAGCATTCCAACAAGAATCAGCAAAAGGAACTTTAATCTGTTCCTTAAGGAAGCTTTTGAAGATAAAATGAAAATTTTATCAAGCCAAATTGAAGGCGGCAATGTTGACTGGGACTTTTTGAGAGGAACTGGACAATTTCTGGCTCATTTGTATGTTGTGGATGGTCTGAAGATCAGCGTGTTTAATAATTGGCTTGAACATACTAAAGCATTAGCAGTGGACAAGGAACAAGCTTTAAAAATCTTATTGGATGTTCATGACATATTTCATGAGTCGATGCAAAAGCGTGATGTGAATGCTTATAGGAATTTTATGGGATTTTTAAAGGACATCCATAGTAAACAGCCATTACCAGACAGTTTTCTACAAGTATATGGTAAACATTTGACTGAGGACTTTACTGACATCAAGCCAGTGGTTAAAGCAGTGACTAAAGAGAAGAACAAAGCTGGTGGAACGAATGCACCTGTTAAGCAAGTGTGAGTATCTTAGTCATATCATATAAGCTGTGTACCCCTCTTAATCATTATTTGTGTACCCCTCTTAGTCATTAGCTGTATACTTCTCTCTAGTCATTAGTTGTGTACCCATTTTAGTCAGTAGTTGTGAACCCCTCTTAGTCATTAGCTGTGTACCCCTCTTAGTCATTAGCTGTGTACCCCATTTAGTCATCAGCTGTGAACCCCCTTTAGTCATCAGCTGTGCACCCTCTCTTAGTCATTAGCTGTGTACCCCTCTTAGTCATTAGCTGTGCACCCTTCTTAGTCATTAGTTGTGTACCCCTTTTAGTCATTAGACTTGTTCCCCTCTTGGTCAGTAGTTGTGTACCCCTCTTAGTCATTAGCTGCGTACCCCTCTAAGACAATAGCTGTGTACCTCTTTTAGTCAGTAGTTGTGTACCCTTTTTAGTCATTAGTTTCATACCCATCTTAGTCAGCAGTTGTGTACCCCTTTTAGTCAGTAGTTGTGTACCCTTCTTAGTCATTAGTTTCGTACCCATCTTAGTCATCAGCTGTGTACCCCTCTATTTCAGTTGTTGTGTACCCCTCTTAATCGTTAGCTGTGTACCCCTCTTAGTCATTAGCTGTGTACCCCTTTTAGTCATTAGCTGTGTACCTCTCTTAGTCATTAGATTTGTACCCATGTTAGTCAGTAGCTGTGTACCCCGTTAAATCAAAAGCTGTGTACCCTTTTTCATCATTAGCTGCTCATCCTGTGCACATTTACAACATCAATTAAACAACAACTATAAAATTTTAAATTCCAGACCTCCACAACCAACATCATCTCCATATCACACATGTAAGAAATTCCAAGAATACCTGACTGCTATCATATCCGATCCAACAATAAGCTTCCAAAACTATAAAATGGTTGATACATCAACAGAAGCCCTTCAAGGTTGTGCATCAATCTTCTTGGACAATTGCTTAATTAAAATGGAAACGACTGGCATTTATTGCCAAAGTCTTACATCCGAAATTTTGCCGTCATTGTCAAGTGAAAATCAAGAAAAATTCAAAAAGTACATTAAGTATTGCATCTACACAGAAATGGCAACAATAGCTAATCTGGAGAAATATGAAGCATCAAATTGGCTTCGAGCATCAAATCTGACATGCTGCTTATGTGAATTCTACAAGCTGTACTTATTTGACAAAGATTTAGTCGACGCATGGCTTGAAAGACTACATTTGTCAGACAGAGGTTACTACTCGGAGTCCAAACGTGAATTTGATACGGCATTGCTGTTTACAACTACATTTATGGGCAGGAAGGAGAAACCGAAGAATTTAAGGGATCGAACTCAACGTCTTAAGATGAAAAAATCAAAATATTTAGACGAAATGATCATCGACACAGATGCGACATTTAAGGTTAATGAAATGAAGTAAGTAGAATCAGATTAGATTTATATCAATCCTAGACACAGGTCGAACCCAATCCTAGATGCAGGTCGAACCCAATCCTAGATCCAGGTCGAACCCAATCCTAGACACAGGTCGAACCCAATCCTAGAGACAGGTCGAACCCAATCCTAGATGCAGGTCGAACCCAATCCTAGACACAGGTCGAACCCAATCCTAGATGCAGGTCGAACCCAATCCTAGACACAGGTCGAACCCAATCCTAGATGCAGGTCGATCCCAATCCTAGATGTAGGTCGATCCCAATCCTAGATGTAGGTCGAACCCAATCCTAGATACAGGTCGAACCCAATCCTAGACACAGGTCGAACTCAATCTTACTCTAGGTTAATACAATATCAAGTCACACCACATTACAGTCTCTCCAATTTTCCAATTTCCAGGAAGTTCACCAGCATTGTCCTCAACATCCAAAACTACACAATGGATGACGTCAAGACAGCATTTTACAGCATTGAAATTGAAAATGACAAAGACTTTAAAAAGTTCCTCGACGGATTCCATGAGCTGTGCCTAAAGTGTCCATATCCATCAGCTAGTGCTGCCATCGCCAAGTTCCTATGCATTGAACTCAAGTCATTTGAGTTCCGTGAGAAAATATCGGACCTAATTTGTGCTGATTTTCGTACAACATTATTAAGCTATAAGAACGATTGGGATGATGCTGAAAATGACGTGGACCGGATTGTGCTTGTTGCTGCTGAATTCTACAACTATGGAGTCATAAGCTGCCTAAATTACATGAACAGCTTAGAAAAATTGGCTAAAAACATGACAGCTACGAAGCCAATCTTTATATTCCACATTTCCTTATACTCGACAGCCTTAAAGTTGATTCATACAGGCGATGGAAGTGACTTGCAGTACATCTATCAATACATCAAGAGTAAACCAAAATCTGGTCAACTGGCAAGTAGGTACAAGCAGTTTATTGATCATTATACAGCTGTTTTTGAGCTGTCATCAGCGACTGTCAGGAGGAGCCAAAAGAAGCTGACATTTGCCATAATTTTGGATAATTTGAATGAGATCAACTTTGATAATTCTGTCAAATATCTGGAACAGCTTGATGTCTTTAACAATAAGTCAAATTCGGGTATATTCAACAAAAAAGTCCTGTCGGATATGACAAAAGTCAACATTTATGTCCGATTTGCCAGCGAAATATCCAAATTTAAATATGACTTTAAGGACTTCCTTCAAGGTTCACTTGTTGTTGATTTTGGTAATATTTTAAACGTACCGAGTGGAATTGATCGATCAGAAAAGATTAAGCCATTAAAAGAGGAAGACATTCCAGCTATTCAGCTGATCCTCGACTTTGTCATTGAAATGTACAGCCAGAGGTTCTGCAATACAGCATATATCGACTTACTGCTTCAATTTCTATCCCAAGATGTCTGCATGAATCGTTTAAAATGTGTTGGATATTACCTAAAGTTTATCGGAGCCCGAATTGAACGCGAACGGCTGTGCTCACTTGAAGAATGCTTTCAAAGGATCAAGCAGAGCCTTAAAAGTGGACATTGTAAGGTTTTATTTGATAGAATTGAAAAATTGTCCAAAAATAAGTGGAAATTTGATTGTGATGAGGATGAGAGGAGTTATATGCTGGCTATGGGTGCTGATTGGAAGTATAATACGGAAAAGGTTGATGCTGATGTTCAGCAGAGCAAGACACTTAAGGGGAAGGTTCAGGATGTTGGAATTAAGGCTGAGGATAAGAAAATTGAGAAGGAAAATTCGGGAAAATCTGTGGAAAATGTCGGTAAAGGAGACCATGTCCAGAAAGGCAGCACATCATCAAATGTTGACCAGACAGCGTCATCATCTTCAATTAAAGACCATAAAGGACCTCCAAATTCAAACAATGATCAGAAAGCCCCTGGACCTTCAAATACACCCCAAAATGGAACCATGTCTACAAATATTGACCATAAAGGATCCAAATCCTCATCAGATCCAAACCTAACCCTAACCAAGCAATTCACATCAAATTCTACCCAAAATGAAGCTTCAACTTCATGTCAATCACCAGGTACATCAAAAGCAGACCCAACTATCCATCTACAGTCACTGAACATCAAAGAGACCAAAGCTATGCCATCCGACAACAAATCCATCAAAGCTGACAATAAGCCAATCCAAGCTGACACTCAATTAATCTCAAAAGACTCTAAGGCAAGCACGGCCGACACTAAGTCCATGCCAGGCGACACCCAACCAACTCCAGCTGATACCGAACTTACTCCACCCAGCACCCAACCGACTCCATCCAGCATCCAACCGACTCCACCCAGCACCCAACCGACTACATCCAACACCCAACCCACTCCATCCAGCACTCAACCCACTCCACCCAACACCCAACCCCAAACACCTGCTCACCTCAACCAAACTTATGAATTTTTCACCAAAACCGAAAGTGACTTTGAAGTATTCCTGAATGATCTTCAAACAGCATCGACAAATTTACTTACGATGTGTCAGCAGGCAGCACAACAAGTCACAAAATCTGCCGATAGTCAGAATGAATTTTTACAAATTTTATGGAAGTATTGCCTGATTGATGGCAGTTTAGTGACTGAAATAGCTGAAATTTGTAAAAAATTGACTAAAAATGAAGAAAAATTCATGAAAAATCTTGAAAAGTTTGTTAATCGACGGATAAATTCACTGTTGGCGATTGTCAAGTCAGCGAATGTTAAGGAGCATGAAGGTGTCAGGAAGAGAATGGCTAATGCCTTGCTGTTCATTGCTGCACTTTACAGTCAGGATTTGATAACCGACAGTGTTTTTCAGTCGTGTGCTGTGAGTAAATTGACGTCATTGTTGAATTGTAAGGAAGTTGCAGACATGCTGGTTATTATGACGAAGAAGATTAATGAGGATTGTGATGAGAATGTACAGCTGCAGGCTAAGATATTGGGACTGGAAAATCTTCAAGAAAGAAAATTTTTGGAGGTTTTTGGAAGTATTAAGAATGATTTGATGGAGATTGAGGGCAAGTGAGGTGAAATTGAGGGTAGTTGAGGTGAAATGAGGTGAAATTGAGGTGAATTGAGGTGAAATTGAGGTGAATTGAGGTGAAATAGAGGGTAGTTGAGGTGGAATTGAGATGAAGTTGAGATGAAATTGAGGTGAATTGAGGTGAAATTGAGGTGAAATAGAGGGTAGTTGAGGTGAAATGAGGTGAAATTGAGGTGAATTGATGTGAAATTGAGGTGAATTGAGGTGAAATAGAGGTGAAATAGAGGTGAAATTGAGGTGAATTGAGGTGAATTTAGGTGAAATTGAGGTTAATTGAGGTGAAATTGAGGTGAATTGAGGTGAAATTGAGGTGAATTGAGGTGAATTTAGGTGAAATGGTCATTTTGACCATTTTTGGCCAATTTTTCATCAAATTTGACAATTTTTCATCATCATTCTCAGCTTCACATCCTTAAAATCCTCAAAATCACATAAAAAATTATTTTATTTAACATTTAAATCCAGAAATTGAATAAAAAATCTATTTTCACAAATTATACCCAAATTATGATTTATTTAGGACATTCCCCATCATCAACTCCTGCAAATGGCAGATCATCATTATAACAATAATAAGTCTCAAGTACACAATTATTTTGGAATGTTAATCCATCCTTTGGCTCATCATAATATCCACAAATTGGTTTGTATTCGTCAGTGCAGTTTGTGTTGCACTTTTTGGCTTCATAGTCATCTTTAAGGGAATTTTTAAGGTTATTTAAAAAGGTTGGATTAGGTTTGAGGAAAGTCAATCTTACCTTGTGCATAGATGGTGACAATCAATGCTAGAAAGTGATTTTATAAAAGCATTTAAATCAAGAATCCAGAGCCAAAGGCATATTCCACAGGGGTACTCAATCTACCCCCTCACGACACCCCTTTTTGGTAAAAATGATTTAATCCCAAATGGCACACGGCATCAAATTTGGTGATGGCTCTGTACCGCTCAGACTCGCATAGATCCGCTCAGATCTGCTTACACTTACACAGAATCGCTCAGATCTGCTCAGACTCACTTACATCATCTAAGACACTCTCAAACCTGCTTAGACTCTCTTGGACACACTCAAAATAGCTTGGACCCGCCTAAATCCGCGCACATCCTCTTAGACTCGATCATAAGCACTTAGACCCTGTTCAGATCCACTCAGACCAGCTAAGATCCGGTCAGACCAGCTGGATTACGCTCAAATATATTCACACCCTTCAAGACTCGCTTAATACAGCTCAGCCTCCACCCAGACTCGCTCAGACTAGCTTAGACTATTTCAGAACCGATCAGATCTACTTAGATCCACTTAAACCCACTCAGATCTGCTCAAACCAACTAAGACTCAATAAGATCTGCTAAATTCCATTCAAATCCACTTAGATTTGCTCAAATCAGCTGAATTCCGCTCAGACTCGCTCAGATCCACTCGGACCCACTCAGATCTGCAAAGATTCACTCAGAACCGCTCAGATTTGCTAAAATTCACTTAATTCTACTTAGACCCGGTTAAACCCTTTCAGACTCGCTCAGATCCGCTTAGATCCGCTTAGATCCGCTCATATCCACTCAGAACCGCTCGATCCCACTCGATCCCACTCAATCCCGCTCAGACTCACACAGACTCGCTCATACTAGCTCAGATCCACTCAAACTCACTCATATCCACTCACATCAGCTCTGGATGAGCTGGTATCTCATCAGTAAAATGCACAATTTTCACAATGTTTTTTCTATTAAAGAAAATTCCAATAATTATGAAAATCATACACTTCTGCAGATGATTATCTCTTCTTTAGGTTCGATGAAGTTCTGTCCAAAGGCGGAGCCAGAATTTTTATTTTACCATTTTGTGTGTCGTGTGCCTTTTAGGAGTTAAAATTTAAATTTAAAACCCGAACAACACAAATCGGCTAATCAATCAAAAATCTGGCTTCAGACAGACATGACTCTGACATGATGAGATCCCCAGGTTGAGGAACTGGACGGTATTGGCGGTATTTATATGAAATACAGCTGTATTTGACTGTATTTAGCTGTATTTGACTGTATTCAGCTTTGTTTGACTGTATTTAGCTGTATTTGACTGTATTTAGCTGTATTTGACTGTATTCAGCTGTATTTGACTATATTTAGCTGTATTTGACTGTATTTAGCTGTATTTGACTGCATTTAGCTGTATTTGACTGTATTTAGCTGTATTTGACTGTATTTAACTGTATTTGACTGTATTTAGCTGTATTTGCCGGTATTTAGCGGTATCTGTAGATATACAGCGGTAGTTACTGCGGAGTTTCTCAACCTGGGTGGGATCGATCAATTAGCCGACTTGTGGTATTCAGGATATTGCATACCAGCCACAGCTAAAATCACAAAATATTTCATTTCACTTTTACACTTCTACACTGACTTGATCGATAAGACAAATGAACTAAGAATTTATGGAAATACCAACAGAGAAAAAATTGAGCATTTCATTTAAAAAAATTGAGAAAAATCTTAATTATTGAGCATCATTTGTGAGTGTAATGGTAAGAATAAGAAGCTATGGAAAGAACATACGACAAGAAGTCAAGATTCCTCTCTCAATCCGCATTGAGTAGCTTGTGTATATGTAAATATAAATGAAAGTTCTTGTTGATCATATGACGGGGAATTCCCGGTATATTTTAATTAAGTCAGTCACCTGTGATTCATTGTGATGATCCCGAACGACACACGGCTTAGAAATGATTGAGGATCTAACTTTAGACCAATGCACCTATGACGCGCAAAAACCGTACAAATTCTTGATAATTTGTATGGATTTGTAAGAAAAACCATACATATTATCAAGAATTTGTACGGTTTTTGCATGTCACAGGTGCCTGTTTTGCATCTCTGGACCAATGTGACTCTGGCTTAAGGATAGAATCGATAAAATCCGACATCAGTGATGGTCAACCTTTTGGCAGCCAAATTTTTAGAAACCCAATAACCAGCATGTCGTGCGTGATTTTGGTCAAGGCTCACCACGGCAAAAAGCAAAGGGTTGACCACCACTGACTGGCTAGATTTATGTTAGCCTGGGGTCAGACTTTCAGTCATTTCTACGCATCCTGGAACAGATGTATGGGGCACTAGAAATAAGAAAGGGGAAGGGAATCGAAAATTATCAGAAAATTGAAGAATTTTGGCCAAAATGAAGGATTTGATGATTATTACTGGCATATCCAGAGGGTCAACCTACTACCCCTCCCCCTTAAATATCTTTTGGAACCAAATTCATCAAATTTCCAAGAAATTTCACAAAAAAAACAACAAATTTTAAGATTTGCTCACTTTTATTCAAAAAAATTTAATACCCCGGGGAGCATATTACCCCAAGGCGTATGTTACACCAAGGCGCATATTACCCCAAGGCGCATATTACCCCAAGGCGTATATTACCCCAAGGCGCATGTTACCCTGGGGTAGATATTACCCTGGGGTAGATATTACCCTGGGGTAGATATTACCCTGGAGTAGATATTACCCTGGGGCTAATATTACCCTGGGGCTAATATTACCCTGGGTTATAAATTACCCTGAGGTCGATATTACCCCGGGGCGGATATAATGTTATTACTAAAATTAAAAGGCACAATCTGGACATTCTGAGCTTAATGCTCCCTCTTTCCTCCTCCTGCTGTCCCAACCGTCATCTTTAATTCGGACAATCTCCAATAAGCATTCCCTTAAACTTCTGTCCACCCCTCTTCATGCACGCATACTTGTCCATCTCACATTCACTCTGAAATGTTATTCCATACTTTGGATCTGTATCATATCCACAAAATGCCAACGGTTTAGGTTCACATTCTCTCATGCAGGTATTTGATTCCTCGGGTGTTTCAGATGGACGGAAGTTGTCTTGATTCGGTGATGGTTCAAAGTTGTTGGACGGGCTGTAGTTGGATGGACTGTAGTTGGATGTACCTTGTGGCATCATGTTGAAGTTATTGGATGGATAAAAATTGGGGAAATTAAGGTTGGCGAAATTTGGGAAGTTAAATTGTGGAAATTGAAAGTTGGGTAGTTGTGGTGCAGACCTGACTGACATGACTGAAAAAAATTGTAAAAATTTTGATTAAATTTGACTTGAAAAAAGACATCAAAACTTACCCAATAAGCACAAAATTAAGACAGTCTTCATGATTATATGCTGGATTATCTGTAAATTCCAAAGTTTGTTTTCATCAACACCGCGACACAAACTGACTAAAGAGTCTATACGACGAGATTATGGAAAGAACGCAGTAGAATTGAGAGGAAAAAGAGAGTAAAAAAATGAAGAGGATTTCCTTCGGTTTTTTGAGAATCTGAGCGAGTTTAAATTGTGACGTCACATTTCAGGCATTGTGAGACATTTGAAGATGCTAGATTCTCAATTCTGCATATTGCGTGACTCAGCGTATGCCAATGCAATGTATTTAAACACAATTCCTTTGTCGCATATCACACAAACCGGATTGAACAGCGAAAAAAGCAATTAGGCTTTCCATGGAACTGATCTTGGGTCTGCAGGATCTGTAGACCGACCATTCTAACCCTGTGTTGGTTCTATATAGTCACTGGCCGTACAGATCAACTGTGATCCATGGCCACTCAGACGTCGCCTATATCTGGTTCTATCGCCGGCTTACGCCTGCCAGTTGACAATACCAATTGCAATGCTGTCGCTATCGACAGCTTCCTTCCAGGAGCTCTTCGAGACATAATAAGTCAGAGGTGCTAATTAACCTGAATGCCTGACTACCTGTATGCCACCAAAAATAGTTGGAAATACCAAGAACTGAGTTTACAGTCGAGCCTTATCACCAAGGCGTGCAGCGAGAACTCTACACAAGCAGATGAAGAAGCACTTGGTGTCTTTTATGGACCGGCAAAAGAAGGTCAAATATTACGATGCATAGAGACAGCATTGCATTTGATATTGGCAATTGGCAGGCGGAAGCCGGCGATAGAACCAGCTTAAGGCGACATCTGCGAGAGGCCATGGATCACAGTTGATCTGTACGGCCAGCGAAGTAAGATGCAGGCATAATTATGAACTTAATCAGCTTTCCCATCTCAAGCTGTGAATCGCTTGAGACGGGCAGGTCATGTGAACAGACGACCACAGGATACCCCAGTATATAGTTGCAGACTTTGTGGATGGCAAAAGATTAAGAGGAAGGCCGAAAATGTCCTGGATCGGTTGTGTTGATAAGGACGTTAGAGTCCACAATATTCCAACATTGACAGAAGGATTCGAAGGATAGAGCGTCTTCAGACGTTCTTTAAATGCAGCAATGGGCCTCCGTGTGGCCCAGCCAAGGATGTAAGGTTTAGGGTCTGGACGGCCTAAACTCAGAATATGCATCGATTAGTCCTCTCGAGGCACTGTTGTAGAAGATCGAGGAATCAAGTAAAGTTTTGAAATTTCAAATTTTATTATTAGAATATCAATTTTATAGGATATAAATCATATAGCCATCCCTAACCAAAGTACACACAGTTCATTGGATTGAATTTCAGGACCAATTCCACTCCATCCCCTACATCCCAACACTTAATGACAACCTAAATTGGCTTAAAGCACTCGCCACGTAAAACATCCCGGAATGGCTGTCCACCACGATTCTCACAGACGTACATCTGAAGGAAGCACTCATTGGTAAATTGTTCACCAAATCTTGGATTATTATCATATCCACAAACAGGTGCATAATTTAATGTACATGATTTTGAGCATCTTATCATGCTGTATGATGGTTGAAATTGATGATTTTGTGGATTAAATTTAAGTTGTGGTGCTGATGTGACTGAATGAGCTGTAATGAAAGGGAATTTGAATTCTTAAGTCCATAGGAGGCTTAGGGACCGTCCGTAAATTACGTAATGCTAAAAAAAGCAACTTTCCGCTGGCCCGGACTCTCGTGTGAGTTGCAAAGGAAGTAAATCAGTAAAACCAGTGCTGGACAACCTTTTATTTGTCACGGCACATCATGGTGGTAAGCCTAGACCAAAACTGCACACGACATGCTTTTAATGGCATTTTCAATAATTACATGCCGTACATTGATGTGCCGCGGAACTTAGGTTGTCCACCACTGAACTATATACTCACCTAGTATAATCATCAATAGCAATGTCTTCATATTTCAGATTTTATTTTAAAAAAATTAAGAACTGGCAAACAGCGTCTATCGTCGTCTAACAAACTTGGCTTAATATCCACAAACAGCACATGAAATGCAGTTTAAGTAGCTCATATAAGCATTAAAATAGTCACCAAAGAGCATAAGAAATTATGAGAGAACTTGAGAACAATTATAAGTGAAGATCAATGGATGTAACGGTAAGATCATGTTCAGATGTGATGCTACATTTATTCTTGTGTACAGTGTGGTGGATATGAGAGCTTTTTTGGGATTGGAACCGCCGCACTGTACACAAGTAATCTTCAATGCAACATGTCATTGACTGCATCTTCTGTTTTTGTTGTTGTTGTTGTAATCTTGTCGCTTGAGATTTTTTTTTTGCTGACTTCTCTCAGTTTTTGTGCTGCTTACCGACGGTAAATATCGCTGCTATTTAGTCGAGTTTGAAAAAGAAAAAGTCATAAATGAATGTGAATATTTTGATAATTTTCTGTGGACTTTTGTGGATGCAAAACTGTGTTGATGCTCAATCAGCTGACTGTGACTATGGTAGACGATATTTTGCGACTAATGGCTACTTAACTCAGTACACACCCTACTATTCCTGCTATTTAAGCACAAAATTGCAAAGTTTAATCAACAAAGTGACAACAATCAATGGACAGCATAACTCTGGACATACTGATGATGACGTCACATACTTGTACATTAGCAACGGTAGCAGCATCAACACATTTTCATCAATTTACTGTGAAAAATTTAAAAATCTTGAAGTTATAAAAGCAGACGCTGTTTACACAATTGATGGAAATTCATTAGAAAAATGTGAAAATTTGTATGTTTTGGATCTACATGGAGTTCAGCTTAACTCCATACCCAATGAACTGTTCACCAGAAATTCAAAACTTTCAAAAATATTCTTTACAGAAAGTCAAGTGACAACAATGCCTGAAAATTTGTTTTCATCCCAAAATAATCTCAAATTATTAAGTTTAGGAAACAATCAAATCAACTTTTTACCATCAAATATTTTTAATCCACTGACTCAACTTGAATATTTTGATGTAAACAATAACAAGCTACAGTCAATTGACTCAAAATGGTTTAAAAATTTAGCCAAGTTAAAATGGCTGTTTTTGGGTGAAAACCAAATTTCTGTGGTTCCAGATAGATCCTTTGAGTTTTTAATCAATTTAGAGCTACTTGCCCTTCATAGCAACAGAATCAAGTTCCTAAATTCCAATTTCTTTGTTGGTCTACATAACCTCAAAGAACTGTACATCTACAAAAATGAAATCTCAGAACTGCCACAAAATACTTTTAAACCTTTAAGAAATTTGAAAACATTAAGCATGTTTAGCAACAAGTTAGCTATAATTGATGCTGCATCTTTTGGTGTTCTGAAGAACTTAGTTACAGTTGGTCTGCAAAGCAACAAAATCAATCAAATTGATGAAAAATTCATTGATAATACAGCAATTAAATGGATGGATATGATCGACAACATATGCAGTAATGAATTACTTGAAGGAATTGAAAGCATCAAAGTGGGTCTGAGGACATGCTTTGAGAATTATAAAACAACAAATGAAGTCACTCGTACTCAACAATGTGGACAGCCTGTCAAAGGAGTTGGGAATATTATTGGTGGTAAATTTGCTACAAGAGGTGACTTTCCATGGTAAGTACAGCATGTACATCAACAAAAGTCATAAAATTACGAATTTCCTTATTTTCAGGGTTGCAGTCCTGTCTACAGCATCTGGTGACCTTTTTTGTGGTGGAACACTTGTGTCTAAGCAAAAAGTTGTAACTGGTAAGTCTAAGGATGTAAGCTTTGGGACCAGACACTCAACCAACCCCTCTTACCTCCCTCATTATAGCTGGACATTGCATTCAAGACAAACATGCTCCAAAGCCAAAGCTGGCAGGTGAAGTCATCGTTCGACTTGGTATTTATGACCTGGACAAAAAAGTTGAAGTCGGAAGAGCTTCTCATGCTGTCCAAAGTATCAATGTTCATCCTGATTGGAATACACTCACACAGGCTTTTGATGCTGACATTGCTGTGCTGGTTTTGGACATAGAAGTCACATTTAGTGGATTTATTCAACCAATTTGTCTCGTCCAAGCTTCATCTGCATCAACTGGTGTTGTTGTTGGATATGGAAAAAGTGAAGACGGTACAAAAAAGCATGAAAATATCCCCAAAATACTCGAAACTCCAATTCACAGCAACGAAGACTGCTTCCTTAACAACTTTTTATTGGCTAAACTATCAAGTAAGCGAACATTTTGTGGAGGAACTGGAACTAGAATTGGAGTTTGTCGTGGTGACAGTGGAAATGGATTATTTGTGACTGATGGAACTACTTATTATCTACGTGGAGTTGTGTCATCATCATTAATTGGTGGACCTTATGGATGTGATGTTGATACTTATTCGGTATTTACGGATGTGACTAAATACATCGATTGGATCAATAACGTGTCCACAAGTCGATTTGACTAATCACTTGACTTTGGCCAGTCATGGTATGTTATTTGCTGGCCAGTCATGACTCATGACATGTCATACAATTGCTGTCCAGTCTATTATATTATGGACATAAATATATTAATCTTGGCATTTTTGCTAACATTTTTGTAATAATTTGGGTGATTGGAAATAAAAATTAAATCTTACAGAATAAAAAGCTTACTAACTTCCTCATGTCTTTAATCGTACAGATCAATTGTGATTCATAACATCCCACAGGTGTCGCCTGAAGCTGACTTCCATCTTCCAGTTACCAATACCAATTACAACACTGTCCATATCCACAAAGTCACAGACATTATTCAACGGAACTTCCAAAGATATCCTTTAAACATATCCAGCTTATTAACTTCCACATTACTCATGCACTCGAATAGGTCTCCATCCTTCTTATGGCCAAGGATGACTCTTTTTTAAGACACCAGTAGGATGTACGTCCGCAGCAGTTATGTTTCATGACTCCAATCCCATACAACGCATTTAGAGGAATTAGCTAAATATCTCTTTGATATTAAGAGATGTCTGATCCATTCTGATGTCGGAATTGTTGCTAATAATAGCCCCAAGGTAGACAAGCTCATTGACCAGCTTGACTTATTGGCCAACAAACTTCCATGTTCTACCTGATGCAGTCACCATCAAGAACTTTATGTTGTTCTCATTTATGCGAAATCTGTATTGGAACTCTGTACTGGCCTACCTGTCCATTTTGGAGAATGCATCGATTACGGACCTGATATTTCTTCCAACAATGTTCAAGTCATTGACAAATTCAAGCAGCTGCGTTGCCTTCCATTCAATATCCAGATCAGCCTTTTGAAAAACACCTTCCAGCTTATAGTCGACATCTCATCATCCTGCCTCAGTCGTGTTCTTCACTCCACACTCCGCTTGAACTTTCATGCCACACATTGCTTTTCGGGAGTCGCTCTAAGCAGCCTAATCAGCTTATGTGGCAAGAATTGATGAGTTGAGAACTAAGAACTTCTGACAAATTTGTCTGATGTCGAACATGTGATCTAAAGTCAATCTAAAAATATTGCAAGCTGAAGTATGTCGGTATTTTTGTTCAAAATTGGACATGCTGTAGCTCGGCAAGGAAGCCTTTATGTTGATATTATGACTAAATTATAGACTACTTTTTATTTCGATTTGCGATATCATGCCGACATACTTCAGCCACACTCCAGTGCGCTGCAGCTAAGGATGTAAGTAAGTAAGCTCATCATTTTGGATCGTACTGACGTCAAAATCCACAACTGACTGTGATTGAACTTATGAGACCTGCATCAGGCTGATTTGACTCTGACTTGATATCAGATTCGGTTTAAATCCGAATCCACATCATCTGGCGTGACTCAGACCTACCTAAGAATGTTACTTAATAAATTAATGAGCCACAGCCGCTTTTGGACAGTAATTTAGGAAGTAAAACAAATAAAAATTGGTCCAAAAAAATATCTGGAAAGGCACACGGCATGAAAATGTCAGAATATACGTCGTGTGTCCTTCGGGCATAGCTTAATATTCATTATAGCCATAATTGTGGTCATCCAAATAGGACAACCAGTTCCATGTGGGCGAACCTCTGATTTAATGCCATATTCAGTTCCGTGTACCATGCCAGAGTCACATCAACGTGATGTCCGATTTTGGATCAATTAGCCGACACGTGGTATTCAGCTCAGATTGTTGAGAATGAAATTAAATGGGAGAGTAATCCTCTCTGAGTATTATTGTGGCTTATAACTGAAGTGAGTAAAATTCATTGGATGTCCACTCGTGTTATTTATTTGACAATTTGGGAATACCCGTGACTATATTAATTATGACGTGATCATTGGAAACGGACATGATCATTGACTAACGGATATGATGTATCATTCTCTATCCCAAGGAAGTATAGTCCCGTATAGTCTGAGAAATGGCAAGGATCATGTAAATTGTGTCAATTTGTATGTCAGAGAATTGAATGCTGTGTAAAGAAGGAAGAGAAATGGAGAGAACGGGGAGTATGGTATGAAGTCCTGGTATGGCTGAGGATTTATGTCTTAAGATTGGATTGTAGCCAGGGTTGTTAAAACATATTCTGATTTACAGAATGTGTACCCATATGTCATATATTTCATGTGTTTATCCACTCATATCCACTCATATCCACTCATATCCACTCATATCCACTCATATCCACACATATCCACTCATATCCACTCATATCCACTCATATCCACTCATATCCACTCATATCCACTCATATCCACTCATATCCACTCATATCCACTCATCTCCACACATTTTAAAAACACACTAGATTCTGTTTTTAACAACCCTGATTGTAATCATAGGTACGGTATGGTGTTGTGATGCACTAGGAATGACAAAGCGATACACCTGAACTGTACCATAACAAAATCGGGATAAGAGCTCAAGGTTAAATAATCGTTCCTATATTTTGCGTTATTTAATCAGCACATGACCCCATGAATGAAAAAATATACAAAATTATGATTGGAAATGCCAAACAAATTTATGTTATCAGCCGCATATACTATTTTTGTTGTTGTAATCTTGTCTTTTGAGATTTTTTTATTGCTGTCCTCTCTCAGTTTTTGTGCTGTTCACCGACGGTAAAGATTGCTGCTATTTAGTCGAGTTTGAATAAGAAGAAGTCAAAAATGAATGTGAATATTTTGATAATTTTCTGTGGAATTTTGTGGATGCAAAATTGTGTTGATGCTCAATCAGCTGACTGTGACTATGGCATACGAAATTTTTGGACTACTGGTTACATAAATCAAAACAAAAACTACTATTCCTGCTCCATAAGCACAAAATTGCAAAGTTTAATCAACACAGTGACAACAATCAATGGACAGCATAACTCTGGACATGCTGATGATGACGTCACATACTTGTTGATTCCCAACGGTATCAGCCTCAATACATTTTCATCAATTTATTGTGAAAAATTTAAAAATCTTGAAGTTGTACAGTCATATGCTGCTGCTATTAATTCAATTGATGGAAATTCATTAGAAAAGTGTGAAAATTTGGATGTTTTGGATCTACATGGAGCTCAGCTTAACTCCATACCCAATGAATTGCTCACCAGGAATTCAAAACTAACACAAATATGGATTAGAACCAGTCAAGTGACAACATTGCCTGAAAATTTATTTTCATCCCAAAATAAGCTCAAATTATTAAATTTAAAAGACAATCAAATCAATTTTTTGTCATCAAATATTTTTAATCCACTGATTCAACTTGAAAGTCTTAGTCTATCCAATAACAAGCTACAGTCAATTGACTCAAAATGGTTTCAAAATTTAGGCAATTTAAAAAAGCTGTTTTTAAATGAAAACCAAATTTCATTAGTTCCAGATAAATCCTTTGAGTTTTTAATCAATTTAGAGGAACTTGGCCTTTATAGCAACAGAAACAAGCTCCTTAATTCAAACTCCTTTGCTGGTCTACATAACCTCAAAAAACTGTTCCTCTACAACAATGAAATCTCAGAATTGTCGCACAATACATTTGAACCATTAAGAAATTTGGAATTATTGAGCATGTATAGTAACAAGTTAACTATAATTGATGCTGCATCCTTTGGTGTTCATAAGAACTTAGTTACAGTTGGTCTGGGAAACAATAAAATCAATCAAATTGATGAGAAATTCATTGATAATACAGCTGTTAATTGGATAAATATGACTGGCAACATATGCAGCAATGAAGTCCTCAGAGGAACTAAAATCAAAGTTGGACTGAAGACATGTTTTGAGAATTATAAAACAACAAAAATTCAGCATGAAGTCACTCGTACTCAGCAATGTGGACAGCCTATCAAAGGAGCTGGAACTATTATTGGTGGCAGATATGCTCCAAGGGGTAACTTTCCATGGTAAGTACAGCATGTACATCAATAAAACTTATAAAATGTCGACGTTCCTTATTTTCAGGGTTGCAGTCCTGTCTACAGCATCTGGTGACCTTTTTTGTGGAGGAACGCTTGTGTCTAACCGAAAAGTGGTGACAGGTAAGTCTAAGGATATATGCTTTGGACCCAGAGTCTTAACCAACCTTCTCACTTCCCTCATTGCAGCCGCACATTGCATTCAAGGTTGGCACGTGAAATCATCGTTACACTTGGTACTTACAACCTGGACAGAAAAGTTGAAGTCGGAAGAGCTTCTCATGCTGTTCAAAGTGTCAATATTCATCCTGATTGGAATACTTTTACTGAATCGTATGATGCTGACATTGCTGTGCTGGTTTTGGACATAGAAGTCAATTTTAGTAGATATATTCAACCAATTTGTCTCGTCCAAGCTACATCTGCATCAACTGGTGTCGTTGTTGGATATGGAAAAAGTGAAGACGGTACAAAAAAGCATGAAAATATCCCCAAAATACTCGAAACTCCGATTCACAGCAATAGAGACTGTTTTAAGAACAACAGAGCATTTGCGGGACTTTCCAGTGGACGAACATTTTGTGGAGGAACTGGAACTGGAAGTGGAGTTTGCATTGGTGACAGTGGAAATGGATTATTTGTGACTGATGGAACTACTTATTATCTTCGTGGAATTGTGTCAGCGTCGTTACTTAATGTAAATCAAGAATGTGATGTTGATTCTTATTCGGTATTTACGGATGTGACTAAATACATCGATTGGATCAATAAGGTGTCCACAAGTCGATTTGACTGAGAATTGTACGCATTTAATATGAATTGAATTTTCCAAGGCTGAGGAACTAGGCGGCAATAGTTTCTCAGCCTGGATATTTTTATGTATCTTACAAGACTCAAAATTAATAAATAAAAATCCTCTTTACTGAGAATTTGCAGCGTTTTGCCTACCCTACACCTACCCTATACCTACCCTACACCTACCCTACACCTACCCTACACCTACCCTACACCTACCCTACACCTACCCTACACCTACCCTACACCTACCCTACACCTACCCTACACCTACCCTATACCTACCCTACACCTACCCTACACCTACCCTACACCTACCCTACACCTACCCTACACCTACCCTACACCTACCCTACACCTACCCTACACCTACCCTACACCTACCCTACACCTACCCTACACCTACCCTACACCTACCCTACACCTACCCTACACCTACCCTACACCTACCCTACACCTACCATGATCCTTGATCAGGTAGAACTAATGTTGACTGTGTTCCAGCAAAGATTCCATCCAATTGCTGCACAAAACCATTTTTCAAGAAATCAATCAAAATCCTGAAGCAGCTGAATGGATATGCCAAGCTTGTTGTGTCTCCTTTGATGTATGCAATTGCAGAACCCGAATCGGTATTCAATATAGCGTCCATAGCTGATCCAATTATGTCCCAAACACAGATGCTCCTCAAATATTCCTGATATAAATCAAGCATTCCAATTTTGGAAAATGCAGTCGATTCTCCTAAATTAAGGGATATTATAGAAAAAATTAAAGAAAGTCTGGTTTAAGCATCCTTACTAGCGATTATGGCTGCTTTTGATGTTACTGTACTGATTGCAATTGGAATGTAGCTGTTGATTCTTGTTATGACATTAAGGCAGACACCAATTGGAGCTGGAAAATTTTAGGGATAATTTTGAGTCATTTTAACGTTGGAATTGGCCATGAGTCTTATGACTGCAGACCTGCCTTCCCCTCCCCCTTAAGAGCGTGAATGACCCCCCCTTGCAAATTGATTTTGATCAAAAATTAGGGAAATTAGTGAATAAATCCAGGCTTTGGCCGAAACTGACAAATAAATGAAGGCTGACCCTTGGATGCACTATAAGGTACCTTCCAAAATACTGCATACTTGAGCATCTAAAATGCAGAAATTGCAGGCTGAACCTAACATAAAATTACTACAAATAATGGATTCGACCACCACCACCCTGAATCCCTAACCCTAATAATTTTATGGCTGACATATCAAGGTGTCGTGGAGTCGCAGACTTAAGTTTAAGAACCACTGCACACTTGGACAGTGCATTAATATTGAGTTAAATTATTGTCTAATTTAGGGGTTTTTAATCGCGGAATTGACCAGGATTCAGCAGATCCTCTATATGGAGTCGAGTTGACTTTTTCATACAAAATTCAGGTCCACTTCTAGCTCTGGCATTCCGAGTAGCTCAAGTCAGTTAATAAATTCAAAATCCAGCATCAGGTCCGGTGTGACTCTGACTAGGTATCAGGTGCTCAGGTGCTGGATCTGGTTCAAATTGAATCCGACACCAAGTCTGGTATGACGTGAATTTGGATTTAAACTGAATGGGGCACCAAGTTATAGGACGTCCTGTGGTAAGTCCATTAATTAAGGCATTAAAAGCTGGACGTCAAAGAAGGACGTTGGAAGGAAGCTGTCGATGTTGCGCTTGGTATCGGAAATTGGCAAGTGGAAGTCAGCGATAGAGCCAGCAAGTGACTCATGGACCACAACTGATCTGTACGACAAGCTAAGTAAGTAAGTAAGAGTCACGCGAACCTGACGCCAGATTTGTCCTATTCGGGTATGCAGCCATAAGTTCAACCTCAAAATTCAGTCCATTTTACATACTTTCTAAAGATTTTGCCTTTGCTGCTATTTTTGGTGCCATTTTATCTCTAATATTTAAAATTTGATGTCTTAACTGAACCAAGTCACTTGCTATGCAATCCAGAGGTGACTCAAATGGTTTAGATGCTGTGCCATTAAGAATATCAATGATTACACTTGGATTGACTCCTGATAATCGACATATAGCCATAGCTGCAAAGTTAATTGCACTATTTGCTTCACATTTAAGACCTAATGCAGCTGATGATGCAAGTGTTGGATCTGTTGGATTGTCTGAAAATATTGGACATGATTATAATTGACTATCAATGACAATTGGCTACTTACTGTCTGCGTATTCCTTAATATCCCTCAAGAGATTCAGCATAGCTTGATTAAATGGCACAAAGTCACTTTTAAATGACTTGCATGGCTGAACTTTCTTGCTTGTGGCTAGCTCAATATGGACTATAAGGAACAAAATTGTAAAATATTTCATAATTTTTTGGAACTTTTTAAGGGAAATTGAGAATGTCGATTGACTTTGCCAAAAATAAATAGACAGTTTTAAGCACGAAAAAACGTGACTTGTGAAATTTGGAAGCAATAACAAGTCATAATTCAGTGTTGGACAACCTTGGTTGTTTACAAGCCGCTTATCCAGGTCATTGCGCATTATGGGTCAGAAACCTGAAATTCAGCACAAGCGCATGAGGATGCACTAGGTGTCATTGAGAGATGTATGCTTTGAGCTAGGACTAGTGCTGACCTTCCATTAAAGGAAGTAGAAAAATACCTAATTTATATTATAAACACCCAATTCCTTTGGTGATACAAGAACGGAAGCCATGTGAAGTCATTTTGTGAAGCTTAACATTGAGGGGTATCAGGGGGACATGGACCAAACTCACCTTCTCGCGCAATCCAAGCAACATAGTGGGGCGGAGTCAAGCGAGGCTCTGGTTAATACAGGGTGCTGTGGCCTAGCAAGCCGCCACCCTTAACAACATGCTAAGAAATCAAAAGGAATTCTGGACGGAACCAACAGTCCAAATGACATCTGAAGATTATTTGAGAGTAAAAAATACTCAAAATATTGACAAAAATTGAGCGAAAAAAAGTATGAGAATATTTTGAGTCTTGGATGTGCTGTCATGCACAGGAATTTCACCATCCTTTTTTGTTCTCATCGGAGAAAAAAAAAAGACTTTTTGTGTTCACAAGTTGTGAGACTTCAGAGCTGATAAGTCAATAAAATTGAAATTTTCTGTGCTTTACTTAATATGTGCTTTATAGTTAGAAAATTGTCAATTTGAAAAAAAAAATGTTAAAAAATTGTTGAAAAATTTTAAAAAATTCAAAAAAAATTGTTGAAAAATTCAAAAAAAAACTTGTGAAAAAATTCAAAAAAAATTATTGAAAAATTTAAAAAAAATTGTTGAAAAATTCAAAAAATTGTTGAAAAATTCAAAAAAAAAATTGTTGAAAAATTCAAAAAAATTGTTGAAAATTTCAAAAAAAAGTGTAAAAAAATTCAATAAAATTGTCAAAAAAATATAAAATTGTTAAAAAAATTGATTAAAAATTAGAAAAAAAAATTGAAATTAATTTTAAAAATTTAAAAATTGTTTAAAAAGTTAAAAAATTGTTTAAAAAAGTGCTAAAAAAATTAAAATTGTTTAAAAAATTGAAAAATTCATAAAAAAAAATTAAAAATTGCTTAAGAAAGTTAAAAAAATTATAAAAATTAAAATAAAATAAAATTTAATCAAATTTTAAGAATTTAATTAAAAAAGTTAAAATTAAATTTGAAATTTTTACCGAAAATTCGAAATTTTTACCGAAAATTCGAAATTTTTACCGAAAATTCGAAATTTTAGCCGAAAATTCGAAATTTGAACCGAAAACTTTCAATTTTAGACCAAAAATTTCAATTTTTCAAGCTTAAAAATCCAAAAAAAAATTAAAATTTCAATTCAGAAATGAATAAAAGACAATAAAAGACAATAAAATTTCCCAAAAAAGTTGAGAAATTCAAAAAAAAATCTTAAAATTTCAAAAAGGATCCAAAAAAGCTTCAAAAAAATCCCTAAAAACTGCATAAAAATCCATCAAATAAGTAAACCCGAACGTGACCAAATTCATCGCTGACAAGAAAACATTGAAAATATCTTTGGCGCCGCTTTGTCATTGAGAACATCCGATGATGGTAATAAGAATAAAAATTCTAAGAAAAATTGTTCCTAGTTCTTCTTTATATCGTCAATGACCTACGACAACATAGTCTCTATATTGTTATGATTTAATCGATTTAATTTGCGTCATGTGATTTGACGGTTGCAACTGGAACTGCTATGTTGTCTCAAAAACGACCGTTAATTTTTTTTAAAAAATAAAAATTTTTGTGGTTAAAATTCAAATTTTTTTTGACCGTTAATTCTATTTTTCTTTGTAACGTAAATTTTTATTTTAAAATAAGTTGTCAAATACTGTACAAATGGATATGGAGAGGATGTTAACCACCTAACCCTCCTTATATATCCACGGCATGCAATTTACAATTCACTTCCTTACAGGGTATCGAGATCAAACCAACAAATGAACGTGAATGCACAAATTTAGCGCCTTTAATTCTTTGCTTTGCTCTTCTGGTGACAGCGGTAAGTCTTGATTCATTCCGAACATTACTGGTCGGGTAATTGATCCAATAATCCAGCACAAGACCGGCGTTACTCTAAATGTGGATCCAGAGCCATGTCAGAGTCAAGCCGCCTTGATACAGGATTTTTGGGTCGACTAACTAATTTGTGATAGTCAGGAACATACAAAGAGCTATCCCGAGCAGCACAATGTAGTCACTAGGTTGTCATGTTGACGGCATGACGTGAAAGTGGCTTGACAAGCGTTTACCGAAGTTCCAAGATCAGGAAGGCTTGATGTCTAATGACTACTCCTTAACATACAATGAGCATGCCTTCATACTACCATGTGAGCATGCTCTATGCCTGTTAGGGTACGTAATGGTCAATTTTGTCACATTGTGCTGTTCATGGATGCTGATTGCCGTGACTAACATTACTAATCAACATATCCATAACTTTTAGATTGGAGTTACTCTGATTTATGGAAGTGACAATGACAAGTCAATTGTAAAGCCTCAAATCCTCTATAGCCCAACAACTTTAGCACCATTAATTGAATTAACTGATATTCCCAAATCAATTATTACTGTAAATACAGAAGCAAGTCATGAGTCAACAACAATTACATCACTTGAGCCTTCAACCACCTTATTGCCATTATCAAGTTCAACTTTAAGTCAATCGGAAGTAATTACAACAACAACTCAAAGTTCAACAAGTCAAATTACAAGTGAAGCAGCAGTTCCATCTGAAAATCCAAATAAACAAGTCATACCTGATGTTGATACAGTTAAAGCAGTCACAGATACATCTGCTGGAACCACTGCTGCTTCTATTAAAATTCCAGACTTGAATATTGATCAAACAACAACAATTAAGCCTGATAACATCATTCCAACATCTGTTGAAGGAACGACATTAAGCCATGAAATTCCAATGACAACTGCAACTTCAACAACTGCTGATCCGGTCCATAAACATGAGCTGATTCCAACTCCACAGGCATTAACAGGATTTAAAAGAACCAAAAGAAATGACATAGCTGCAGCGACCTCAGCAGCTCCAACTGCAACATCCTCAGCCATACCAACAACGTCTGGAATTTCAACAACATCCACAGCTTCAACGACTTCCTCAACTTCAACAATTCTTACAATTACGGAACCAGAAAATCTCCCAACAACAACTATGGCAACTGTTTTAGTGACTGTACCGTTAAGAACTATGGATCCGACTAAAATACCTGAAAATAAATTTCATGAATTAACAACAAAAGGCATGGATGCAACAACAACAACTCAGTCAAGTTTACCGACAACAAGTATTGGAATGGAAACGACTACGAAGGTACATTACCCTCCTTCACACCCTCCCACATTGGACATTACTCTCCTTCACACCCTCCCACTTTAGACATTACCCTCCTTCACACCCTTCCACCTTGGACCTTACCCTCCTTCACACCCTCCCACATTGGACATTACCCTCCTTCACACCCTCCCACATTGGACATTACCCTCCTTCACACCCTCCCACATTGGACATTACCCTCCTTCACACCCTCCCACATTGGACATTACCCTCCTTCACACCCTCCCACCTTGGACATTACCCTCCTTCACACCCTCCCACATTGGACATTACCCTCCTTCACACCCTTCCACCTTGGACATTACCCTCCTTCACACCCTCCCACATTGGACATTACCCTCCTTCACACCCTCCCACATTGGACATTACTCTCCTTCACACCCTCCCACATTGGACATTACCCTGAACAATTTTTATTACTTTTAGACATCATTTGAGTCATCATCTGCAGCACCAACTACAAAACCAACAACCTCAACACCATCCAAAGCCAATAATCAAGGATCATACGAAATTGCATGGCATTTAGTAGCTTCAATGTCAATTGTGTCTCTAATATTCTCATACATATTCTTAGTGCTTTTTGGTAGATCAGCAAAAAGTGTCATTTGGATCATAAATGCAGCACTTGTCATTTTCTTTTGCTCATTTGCTGGACTTTCTGAAATGGCTGGTTATCGTATTATTGCAATTTTATCACTAATTACTGGATTAATTTTATTAATTTTAATGTTTTGGTATCGTGTGAGAATTAATGCTGTTGCTGCATTCATAAAGGAATGTTGTGCTGTATTTGTGGATGTTTCGAGTTTAAAGAATGAACCATTATTGGTAAGATGTGATTTTATTATACTTTATTATACTTTAGGACTATAGGACCATAGGACCATAAGACCATAGGACCATAAGACCATAAGACCATAAGACCATAAGACCATAAGACCATAAGACCATAGGACCATAGGACCATAAGACCATAGGACCATAAGACCATAGGACCATAAGACCATAGGACCATAAGACCATAAGACCATAGGACCATAGGACCATAAGACCATAAGACCATAGGACCATAGGACCATAAGACCATAGGACCATAAGACCATAGGACCATAGGACCATAAGACCATAGGACCATAGGACCATAAGACCATAAGACCATAAGACCATAAGACCATAAGACCATAGGACCATAAGACCATAATACCATAATACCATAAGACCATAAGACCATAAGACCATAGGACCATAGGACCATAAGACCATAGGACCATAGGACCATAAGACCATAAGACCATAAGACCATAAGACCATAAGACCATAGGACCATAAGACCATAATACCATAATACCATAAGACCATAAGACCATAAGACCATAGGACCATAGGACCATAGGACCATAAGACCATAAGACCATAGGACCATAGGACTATAGGACCATAGGACTTGACTTCTAACTTGAGACAGAATATGACCCCAGACCTAAGGACGAATCTAGGGATTTTTTGAGCGTTTCACATCCAAACCCCGTCTCACCTTCTTGTGAATCCTACCCAGACCATACTCACGTCAACCTGACCCAAGCTTCTCCATCATTCCTATGCCATACACTCAGTATACCAATTTTGACCAATAATTACCAATCTAATTTTCAAGACCATCGTCACCATCACAATTTCCTACATCATATTCTACAAATTCTTCACATCAATTCCTCCTGACATCAATAATAAGCCACAAGTCTTTCCATTATTCATCATAATTGGAACATTCATCTGGACAGTACAATTTGCCCTAAGTTGTCAACATTTTATCATTTCTGGAACTGTTTTACGATGGTATTTTAATCGTGACAAGACAAAGCCTCAACAGCCAATTAAATCATCAGTTTTTCATCTTATTCGGTTCCATTTGGGAAGTGCATGCATGGGATCATTGCTGATTATATTTGGAAAGATTTTTAGGATTGTTTTATTTCCATTTAGGGTGAGTATTGGGAATGTGAAGCTATATTTGAACGAATAATGTCTAGATCAGTGCTGTACAACTTTTTTTGTGACATGGCACAACTTAGTTTAATAGTTTGGACAACACTGCACTGGTGTGTCGTGTCACACAGTTTGGACAACACTGAATTAGTGTGTCGTGTCACACAGTTTGGACAACACAGCACTAGTGTGTCGTGTCACACAGTTTGGACAACACTGAACTAGTGTGTCGTGTCACACAGTTTGGACAACACAGCACTAGTGTGTCGTGTCACACAGTTTGGACAACACTGCACTAGTGTGTCGTGTCACACAGTTTGGACAACACTGAACTAGTGTGTCGTGTCACACAGTTTGGACAACACTGCACTAGTGTGTCGTGTCACACAGTTTGGACAACACTGAACTAGTGTGTCGTGTCACACAGTTTGGACAACACTGCACTGGTGTGTCGTGTCACACAGTTTGGACAACACTGCACTAATGTGTCGTGTCACACAGTTTGGACAACACTGCACTAATGTGTCGTGTCACACAGTTTGGACAATACTGCACTAGTGTGTCGTGTCACACAGTTTGGACAACACTAAACTAGTGTGTCGTGTCACACAGTTTGGAAAACACTGAACTAGTGTGTCGTGTCACACAGTTTGGACAACACAGCACTGGTGTGTCGTGTCACACAGTCTGAACAACACTGCTTTATATACTTGATAATTAACATAAATCTCTAATTATTCTAAATATAATCCATAGACAACCGAAGGCAAACAAGGCAACTGTCTAAGTAACATTACATCTATGTGCTGCATCAAGTCAGTCAAAGCATTCGATGAAGTAACACAATATTTAGCACCGAGAGCTTATACCTTAGTAGCAAAAGATGGAACTCCATTTCTTAAATCTGGTAAACAGGCTTACAATTTGGTGTCACAACGTATAATGGATATTGTTGCATTGAGCCATTATGGAGACATTGCGATGTTTGCTTGTAAAATTCTGATTGCTGTTATTTCTACTGTGGTTGGATATCCGGCGATTTGGATAAATGTTTGTAGATTTATTTTTGAAAATTTTTGAAAATTACGTAACGCATAAAGGAGCAGAGTAGAACCCTCTGGGTTGGGTGAGAATGCCTCGGGGTTGGATGAGAATGCCTCGGGGTTGGGTGAGAATGGCTCTGGGTTGGGTGAGAATGGCTCTGGGTTGGGTGAGAATGGCTCTGGGTTGGGTGAGAATGCCTCGGGGTTGGGTGAGAATGCCTCGGGGTTGGGTGAGAATGCCTCGGGGTTGGGTGAGAATGCCTCGGGGTTGGGTGAGAATGGCTCTGGGTTGGGTGAGAATGGCTCTGGGTTGGGTGAGAATGCCTCGGGGTTGGGTGAGAATGCCTCGGGGTTGGGTGAGAATGCCTCTGGGTTGGGTGAGAATGCCTCGAGGTTAGGAGAGGGCGCCTCGGGGTAATCATTTTGCGTTGCGTAATTTCCAAATTGAGATTTTTTTTTGAAATTATTTTAAAATTATTTTTTTAAATTTTAGACGGACCAAAAATACTCACTGAAAATATCCTTAATTATTGGTGGGGTCTTTGCTTTCATCATCGCCCACTGTATCTTGATGCTCGTTGAAATAACAGCAGATACAATTCTCATCTGTTTCTGTATTGATTGTGAGGAAAATAACGGAGTGTCTAGTTCCTATTTTATGTCAAATGAACTTATGAAATCTGTCAAAGACATGAAGGAAAGTGTCGGTGGAAGTGTTGATTTTGAGAGTAAAGGAATGGCAACTGGAAGTAGCGTACCAATGTTATCACATGATGGACATAAGGGGAAAAGGAAGAGGAAAGCATCAGATGGAGCACGAAGGATGTACGATTAAAAATATTTAATAAATGTTTACCCAAATGGCACATAATTAAGAGATGACATTGTGATGTCTTGATGACGTCATGTGATTGTCATGATGTGTCACTCGAGATACTTAATATTATAGCAATGATTTATGTCAACTAAAATTCTACCTCAGCTTACCTTAAATGTATATTAAAAGTTAATTAAATCAATTATTAAGCTTAAGGAAGTTTAAAGGAACTCAAAATAATTTAAATCTTTAATTAATTCCTAAAATTGCAATTGTTGATGATTAAGTATATGCTGATACATGCCCGAGCAGCATAATATAGTGAATTAGACAAGGTGCATGACTATAGTCACAAAAATGAGCATGCTTAATTAAATTGATTGAGTTAGGTCATGAATGTGCTCATTAAGATGAGGATGCACACTGTCGGTCAAGGATTAAGCCACAAAATGACACACACATGTCTTGTCATAGACCTGACAGCGTAGTGAAGCCTTAATGATCCACTGCATTGTGCTGCTCAATGGATATGACAATAAATGTGTGAAATTGTTCTCAAATTTGTGCTTAATATTCTGTAAGAATTAAAAAGGTCAAAAATAAAGCAATTAATTTATTAAAATTTTATAACTTTTATTTCCAATCACCCAAAATTATTACAAAAATGTTAGCAAAAATGCCAAGATTAATATATTTATGTCCATAATATAATAGACTGGACAGCAATTGTATGACATGTCATGAGTCATGACTGGCCAGCAAATAAAATACCATGACTGGCCAAAGTCAAGTGATTAGTCAAATCGACTTGTGGACACCTTATTGATCCAATCGATGTATTTAGTCACATCCGTAAATACAGAATAAGTATCAACATCACATCCATAAGGTCCACCAATTAATGATGATGACACAATTCCACGAAGATAATAAGTAGTTCCATCAGTCACAAATAATCCATTTCCACTGTCACCACGACAAACTCCAATTCCAGTTCCAGTTCCTCCACAAAATGTTCGCTTACTTGACAGTTTAGCCAATAAAAAGTTGTTAAGGAAGCAGTCTTCGTTGCTGTGAATTGGAGTTTCGAGTATTTTGGGGATATTTTCATGCTTTTTTGTACCGTCTTCACTTACTCCATATCCAACAACGACACCAGTTGATGCAGATGTAGCTTGGACGAGACAAATTGGTTGAATAAATCCACTAAATGTGACTTCTATGTCCAAAACCAGCACAGCAATGTCAGCATCAAAAGCCTGTGTGAGTGTATTCCAATCAGGATGAACATTGATACTTTGGACAGCATGAGAAGCTCTTCCGACTTCAATTTTTCTATCCAGATCATAAGTGCCAAGTTGAACGATGACTTCACCTGCTAACGTCGGCTTTGGAGCATGTTTGTCTTGAATGCAATGTCCAGCTATAATGAGGGAGGTAAGAGGGGTGCTTAAGTGTCTGGTCCCAAAGCTTACATCCTTAGACTTACCAGTTACGACTTTTTGCTTAGACACAAGTGTTCCTCCACAAATATATTCACCAGATGCAGTAGACAGGACTGCAATCCTGAAGAGTATGACAGTTGACATTTTATGACTTTTGTTGATGTACATGCTGTACTTACCATGGAAAGTTACCCCTTGGAGCATATCTGCCACCAATAATAGTTCCAGCTCCTTTGATAGGCTGTCCACATTGATGAGTACGAGTGACTTCATGCTGAGTTTTTGTTGTTTTATAATTCTCAAAACATATCTTCAGTCCAACTTTGATTTTAGTTCCTCTGAGGACTTCATTGCTGCATATGTTGCCAGTCATATTTATCCAATTAACTGCTGTATTATCAATGAACTTTTCATCAATTTGATTGATTTTGTTGTTATCAAGATAGATTGTATTTAAATTCTTATGAACACCAAAGGATGCAGCATCAATTATAGTTAACTTGTTATTAAACATGCTTAATAATTCCAAATTTCTTAAAGGTTTAAAAGTATTTTGTGGCAGTTCTGAGATTTCATTGTTGTAGAGGTACAGTTTTTTGAGGTTATGTAGACCAACAAAGGAATCTGAATTTAGGAACTTAATTCTGTTACTAGAAAGGGAAAGTTCCTCTACTTTTGTCAAAAACTCAAAGGATTTATCTGGAACTGATGAAATTTGGTTTTCATCTAAAAACAGCTGCTTTAAATTGCCTAAATTTTGAAACCATTTTGAGTCAATTGACTGAAGCTTGTTATTGGATAAATCAAGCTGTCCAAGTTGAATCAGTGGATTAAAAATATTTGATGACAAAAAATTGATTTGATTTCCTCTTAATTCTAATAATTTGAGCTTATTTTGGGATGAAAATAAATTTTCAGGCAATGTTGTCACTTGACTTTCTGTTATCCATATCTGTGTAAGTTTGGAATTTCTGGTGAGCAATTCATTGGGTATGGAGCTAAGCCGGGTTCTATCTAGATACAAAACATCCAAATTTTCACACTTTTCTAATGAATTCCCATCAATTGAATTAACAGCATCGACTGAGTATATAACTTCAAGATTTTTAAATTTTTGACAAAAAATTGATGAAAATGTGTTGATGCTGCTGCCGTTGCTAATGTACAAGAATCTGACATCATCATCAGTATGTCCAGAGTTATGCTGTCCATTGATTGTTGTCGCTTTGTTGATTAAACTTTGCAATTTTGTGCTTAAGTAGCAGGAATAATAGCTTTTGTTCTGACTTAAGTAACCAGTGGTCACAAAATTTTGCATGCCATAGTAACAGTCAGCTGATTGAGCATCAGCACAGCTTTGCATCCACAAAAGTCCACAGAAAATTATCAAAATATTCACATTCATTTTTGACTTCTTCTTATTCAAACTCGACTAAATAGCAGCGATCTTTACCGTCGGTAAGCAGCACGAAAACTGAGAGAAGTCAGCAAAAAAATCTCAAAACACAAGATTACAACAACAAAAACTGAAGATGTGGTCGATAACATGTTTTTTGTTTGGCATTTCAATTCATAATTTTTGGAGATTTTTTCATATATGGGGTCATGTGCTGATTAAGTAACGCATTCAGGTGTATTGTTTTACCATACCAGGTGTCACAGCATCATACCAAACTTATGGTTTCCAGTCCAGCATTCAATTCTCTGAAATATATTCCAAATTAAAGGCATCGATTGTTCCTTTGGCATTTAAATGTCAGAGAATCAAATTCTGTGCATCAATGTGTTGATCTGTTGCAAATGTAGATGTTAATATTAATACAGTCACAGTTATTGCCGAATTGTCAAATAAATAACACGAGTGGACATCCAAAGAATTTTACTCTCTTCAGTTATAAGCCACAATAATACTCAGAGAGGATTACTCTCAATTTAATCTCATTCTCAATATTCTGAGATGTAGGTTAGGTGTAGGGTAGGTGTAGGGTAGGTGTAGGTTAGGTGTAGGGTAGGTGTAGGGTAGGTGTAGGGTAGGTGTAGGGTAGGTGTAGGGTAGGTGTAGGGTGTAGGGACGGACAATAAAAAACCATTTTTTGAAAGTTTGTTCAATTAATTTATTTAATTCCAAAAAAAAAAAAAATCCAATTTTTTTCAGTTTAAACTGTCAAAAAACTTTGACCATTCAGTCTCCTCGTCCTCAACTGGACATAACTTAACCTGACAATCACGTTCCTCAAAATTATTTCCATAACAATCTAATCCACCATATGTTGGACTTGGTGATGCACATCGACGATATCTTCGTTGTTTTGGCCTCTCGCCATCCAAAGCATTAAAGCAAACTGAACATTCACTCCAGTCAGACCAATTATTCCATCTTCCATTTGATGGACATGAAAATTCATTGCATTTTCTTTGTTGGAATGTTTCTTCCATGCAATTTTCAGTTGAATCAAGACACGTTCTGGAACGGGTTTGAATTCCTGTTGATCCACAATATTCACTACATTCTGACCATTCTGACCATGGTGAATATTGGATTGGAATTTCAATTTTAACATTGAATATTTTACGTGATCGACTAAAGTTGTCGGTTGCCGTGCAGATGTACTTTCCTGTTGAAAAAGAAAAATTTAATGTTTTTAACAATTTTTGAATGTTTTTGATGATTTTTAATGTTTTTAGAAATCTTTTTGGATGTTTTGGGTACATTTTGAATGTTTTTAATGCTTTTATAAGTGCTTATGGCAAATTTTGAATGTTTTTAATCATTATTGAATGTTTTTGGTCGATTTTTGAATGTTTTTGATGATTTTTGTATGTTTTTGATCAGCTTTGTATGTTTCAGGTCGAGTTTTGAATGTTTTTAGTTAAATTTTGAATGTTTTAGTAAATTTTGAATGTTTTTGATCTATTTTAGAATGTTTTAAGCACCTTTTGAATGCTTTTGTAATTTTATGTATGTTTTTGATCGAGTTTTGAATGTTTTTAGTCAATTTTTTAATGTTTTTGACAATTTTTGAATATCTTACATTTCTGACACTTACCTTCGTGACTCCTCTTTGCATCACTAACTCTAACTTGCTGATGATCACTGGTCAAGTACACATAATCATCAAAAATTGAAATACTCTTAGAATTCTAAATCATAAAAAAGAAAAAAAAAATTCATTAATTTTAAATCATTAAAATGTTCCTTAAAACTTACAAATGTCCAACCAATATTCGACATCATTGAATTCTGCAAATTACATTCCAATGTAAATGCATGATGTAATTTAACAGTCAAATTTTCTTCTATATCTTCATGATCAATAATCTTTGCTGGTTGTCTGACATTAATTTGGAATATTCTTACTGTCTGTTGACTGGAATCAACTGCATGACATACAACTCTGCATGATCGTCGAACCGATCTGAGAACCTGTGGACGATAATTGTATTAGACTTAATTTTAAAGCTTTAAGTCAACTTTGAGTTGTAGAAGTTACGGATTGTACTCACCAAATCATTTGATTCATCCTTTAACAATGAATTTTTGCTTTTTGACTTTAGATTATCAAACAACATCCAACTAATTTTAGCTGATGATGGTCTATTAACAAGACATTTTAATGTCACATCCGTTTCCCTTAAAACATCAAATGTCTCAACTTTTTCCTTAACAATATTACGAATTTGAATTTTTGGTGCTGGCAAGACACGTACACGATAATTAAGATCACATTTACCAAGCTCATTAGTTCCAATACATGAATAATTTCCAGCATCATTAAGTGATGCCTCAGATATGCTTAGAATTTTACGATCATTTATAAATTTAACATCATTACTACTTTCAACTCTTTTGCCTTCTTTAAGCCATATTATTTGTGGTTTTGGATATCCATCAATAACACAATCAAGATTTAATGGCATATGTTCCATAATTTCAATATTATATTCCTTTAATTGATTCTTTTGTATATTGTGTGGCTTTTGTTTAACGACAATTTCGACAGTCTTTTCATCATGTCCAAGTGCATTAAAACTATAACAACGGAATTGCTTTAAATGTAAAAATTGTCGTGATTTATGTAAACTAATATCAAGTCTTAATGTTCTTGAGTCAATTTTTGTCAATTTTGCTAAACCATTATCATTAAAATGATTAATTTTGAATGGATTTTGATGACTTATTCCATTGCCAAATCCATCAAAATAAATGACATCATCATTTGATGACTTGAATGTCGATGTAATGTCTAATTTTGATGTTGATGTTAATACATGTCCATTTGTTGTCCATGATACAACTGGTAGTGGATATCCTTTAGTTATACATGAAAGTGCAACATTTCCATTTTCATCTTCTTCTGTTGATTGTATAATCTGTGCTGGCTCATAGATATCGATGGTAAAGTCAAGCTTTGTTGATCCAAATTTATTTCGTCCGATACAACGATATGTGCCTTTATCGGACATGGTAAGTTGATCGATTACGATGCTATCGTCGAGGATATCTTCGAGGAGTTCACTGTGAAGTAATAAATGAGAATTTTTGATAAGTTAAAAAATTTTGAATGTTTTTGATGATTTTTAATGTTTTTAGCAATCTTTTTGGATGTTTTGGGTACATTTTGAATGTTTTTATTGCTTTTATAAGTGCTAATAGCAAATTTTGAATGTTTTTAGTCATTATTGAATGTTTTTGGTCGATTTTTGAATGTTTTTGATGATTTTTTATGTTTTTAGCAATCTTTTTGGATGTTTTGGGTTCATTTTGATTGTTTTTAATGCTTTTATAAGTGCTTATGGCAAATTTTGAATGTTTTTAATCATTATTGAATGTTTTTGATGATTTTTTGAATGTTTTTTATCATTATTGAATGTTTTTGACCAGCTTTGTATGCTGCTTATGACTACAATTTGAGTCTGCTGGACTTCAATCGGATCCAATTAGACTCCAATAGGACACCAAAATCCGAATCCAGACTCCAAAAAAGAGTAAAGTTTGGATTCTCTTGGAAACAAGTCATAAGTTGACATAAGTGTTATTGTGTAGCCCTCTAGCAGTTCCAGTCGACATCCAGTTGCATCACTAACTTATTCCATAAGTTGACCCCACATTCCCTATCCCAAAACATAATCTCAGCCTCCTTACTTACTTATTCTTAAACCAAATAAACAATGGCTGTGGATTTCCAAGAATTGAACCACATCTCAATATAACTGATTCTCCCAAGTATGTTATGATGTCCTGTTGAATTGTAATTGATCTATCAATATATGGTGGTGATAGGACATCAATTTTAAAATATTTATGGACTGTTGCTTGACTGTTTTCAGCTGAACATGAGTAGATGTCACTAAAATTTGAGAGAAAATTGATTAAAATTTTATGCAATTTTTGAGTTAGAGCTCAAATGGACACCAAATGGACCCCAAATGGACCCCAAATGGACACCAAATGGACCCCAAATGGACACCAAATGGACCCCAAATGGACCCCAAATGGACCCCAAATGGACACTAAATGGACCCCAAATGGACGCCAAATGGACACCAAATGGACCCCAAATGGACACCAAATGGACCCCAAATGGACCCCAAATGGACACCAAATGGACACCAAATGGACACCAAATGGACACCAAAGTGGACCCCAAATGGACACCAAATGGACCCCAAATGGACGCCAAATGGACCCCAAATGGACCCAAATAGACACCAAATGGACACCAAATGGACACCAAATGGACACCAAAGTGGACCCCAAATGGACACCAAATGGACCCAAATAGACACCAAATGGACACCAAATGGACACCAAAGTGGACCCCAAATGGACACCAAATGGACCCCAAATGGACGCCAAATGGACCCCAAATGGACCCTAAATGGACCACAAATGGACGCCAAATGGACACCAAATGGACGCCAAATGGACTTTAAAGTGGACACCAAATGGACCTCAAATGGACCCCAAATGGATCCCAAATGGACCCCAAATGGACACCAAATGGACCCCAAATGGACACCAAATGGACCCCAAATGGACCCCAAATGGACACCAAATGGATCCCAAATGGACCCCAAATGGACACCAAATGGACCCCAAATGGACACCAAATGGACCCCAAATGGACCCCAAATGGACCCCAAATGGACCCTAAATGGACCACAAATGGACGCCAAATGGACACCAAAGTGGACCCCAAATGGACACCAAATGGACCCAAATAGACACCAAATGGACACCAAATGGACACCAAATGGACACCAAAGTGGACCCCAAATGGACACCAAATGGACCCCAAATGGACGCCAAATGGACCCCAAATGGACCCTAAATGGACCACAAATGGACGCCAAATGGACACCAAATGGACGCCAAATGGACTTTAAAGTGGACACCAAATGGACCCCAAATGGACCCCAAATGGACCCTAAATGGACCACAAATGGACGCCAAATGGACACCAAATGGACGCCAAATGGACTTTAAAGTGGACACCAAATGGACCTCAAATGGACCCCAAATGGACACCAAATGGATCCCAAATGGACCCCAAATGGACACCAAATGGACCCCAAATGGACACCAAATGGACCCCAAATGGACCCCAAATGGACACCAAATGGATCCCAAATGGACCCCAAATGGACACCAAATGGACCCCAAATGGACACCAAATGGACCCCAAATGGACCCCAAATGGACCCCAAATGGACACCAAATGGATCCCAAATGGACCCCAAATGGACACCAAATGGACCCCAAATGGACCCCAAATGGACCCCAAAGTGGACACCAATTGGACCCCAAATGGACACCAAATGGACCCCAAATGGACCCCAAATGGACCCTAAATGGACCACAAATGGACGCCAAATGGACACCAAATGGACACCAAATGGACCTCAAATGGACGCCAAATGGAACCCAACTGTAGTCGACATCCAACTCTGCCAGCCACAACTTAAGACTCACCTATGATGGAACTGCAAATTATTAATCGTCAATATATCACCCATTCCAATCAAATCAATTCCTTTCCTCCAAATAACTTTCGGTGTTGGAGTTCCATCAACTGTACAATTTAATGTCAAATTTTCACCAGTTTTAAATATTTTCTGATCAATGTGTGCCTCATTTTTATGAAAATCAGTCGTTGTCTTATTATAATTCCAACTAGCATAAATGACTGGTGATGCAATGACTTGAACATCATACTTAAATGTAGCAATACCTTCAATATTTGATGCAATACATGTCCAATCACCAGCATGTGATCGATTAATCTCAGTTATTGTCAATTTCTTATCAACCTGCTTAAATTCCGTCCGTTTTAATCGAATGCCTTTAAATGACCATTCAACTGTATTATAATTACTAAATGGACATAGCAGCTTCAACTCATCCTTTTCACGTATTGTAATTGTTGTCTGTAAATCAGCAGCAATTGATAAAATATTTGGAATATTAATTGATTCCAAAAACAGACTCTGTTCATCATGTCCTTCTGAATTTTCAGCAATGCATGTGACTTTACCAGTTTTATGGATGGAACTGAGACTGGCGATGCCATTTTTACTCGGAATTTCTTTACCGTCAATTTTCCATTTAATTTTTGGTTCGGGTATTCCAATAGCTGAACATTTTACATCGACTGTCTGATTTGTGTACAGTGTTATGTTGCTTGGACATGACACAATTGTCGGTTCCTTTACGACATTGACGTAGAAAATTTTTTCAGCTGTTCCAACTTCATTTTCGGCAATACAATGATAAATTCCGGAATCTGATGGTATGGCTGATCCAATTGTAAATGGTGAACTGTTGGATATGATTTTACCGTCACGTGTAAATTTGACTTTAGGTTGTGGATATCCGGATGCATCACATGGTAGCTTTAATGTTGTCATGTTGATGACTTTTATTGATTCGTCATTTGGTGAAAAGATTTTTGGTGATGCTGTGGATTAAATGAATATTTGAGGTTATATTGGACATAAGATGCTTAAAATTATTGGCAGTTCCATACAATCTGCCACGGCAGATGAAGTTATTCAGTGTTGTCTAAACTGTTTTGTGTCATGACATAGCTTGGTGGAAGACTACGACTGTAACTGCACAAGGCATGCGGGGGTCATGACTTTATCAAACAAATTCGGGTTAAATATGCCGTGGCACTCAGGTTGAACAGCACTGGACTAGAAAGAACAAAAAGTCGACTGTGGTTTACAGGACATCGGTAGAAGTTTGCCCGGAGTTCACTAGAAAATTGGATATACAGGCCAGACTAGCGCCATTTCATTTCGAAAGGATTCGAAATTGTTTGCGAAAATTCAAAAAATATTTAACCGTTAATAAAGATGTAAACAACGAAAAATATTTTTTAAAAATTATCAATTTTTTTCATGAAATTCCATGAAGTTAAGACTCAAATGATCATTAATATCATTGCTTATTTAAAAAAAAAAAACAGTTACATGCATCAGAATTGATTTTTTGTTTGTAACGTATTTTTTGATTTTAAAAAATTTCAACTGTCATTTATTTTTTAAAAACGTAGTTTTTGTCCCCGTTTTTTCATTCAAATAATAACGGTCAATATTTGAAATGGCGATAGTCTGATACAATCCAGGAGCGTAACCAGGAGGGGCCATTTGGGGGTACAGTCCCCCCTCAGAGAATTGGTAAACCCGCTAATTTTGTAACGTATTTTTTAGTTTTGAATTTTTTTTTGCATTTTTAAAAATTTTTCTTGTATGTTAGATCGAACCCTAACCATTAAGGCAGTGGTGGACAACCTGTGTACCGCAGTACATTAACCATGGCAGTGGTGGACAACATGTATACCACGGTACACATGTGAGCCACAATGAATTGCCATAAGTCGTATGACGTATGCGATTACTAGACATGGTATGCAGGCCAGAAACGTGTCGACCTGGTTCCACTTGTGCCTTACTTTATGCCTTACTTTATGCCTTACACCAATTCATACTTACATTTAATAATTCCAGGAAATTCAATTTCAGCACTTCCATAATTATTTTTACCAATACACTTAAATATTCCACTGTCACTTTCAGCAGCTGCAAACTTGATGGAATTGTCACTAATTATAAACTTTTTATTGGACACAATATTTTTGGAATTAAATTGCCAAATAATATCTGGATATGGTTTTCCAATCAAGTCACACAACAGTGACACATCCTTGCCAACGACACTCTCAAATGCTGTAATTGACTTGCTTTTACGTCTTGGTGCAAAATGGACGTCAAGCTTGATGGTTTTTTGATCAGTTCCGAGACTATTTTTGGCAATACAATCGTAGCCACCTTCATCGTTGATTGAGGTTTTTGGGATGACTAATTTATTGGATTTTGATATTTCAATGCCATTACGTGACCATGTGACAGTTGGCTCTGGATATCCAACAGTAATGCAATCAAGTTCGATGCTTTTGCCTTCAAATGTATCAAAATTTTTCTTAATTTCTTTGTGATTATTTAAAATTGTTTTTTCAACTTCCGGTGCACGTTGGACGCGTAGCTCAACATCAGCAACATCCGTACCTAAATCGTTGACAATACGACACTTGAACATTCCAGCGTCAGTTCTATCAGCAGGATTAATTTTAATTAACATTTTAAAGGAATTTTCTTTGTCATTTTGAATAATTTCACTTTTGTATGTTTTGGAGTTGCTGAATGTCCATGAATGATCTGTGATTGGGAGGCAGTCCTTGCATTCACATGTAATTTGGGTACTGTCAGTTTCTTTGACGATTATGACTTTATTGGCTTTGATTTTTGGTGATTCTACAAATAGATTGTAATGAATTTGAAAAATTTGTTAGTTTTGGATGTGAACATTGACTGTTGTACAGGGAACATCATTAACCTTAGCCAAGGCACATCTTAGCCAGGACACATCTTAGCAAGGGTACACATTAACCAGGGCACATTTTGTCCAGTGTATACCTTAGCCAAGACATAATTTAGCAAGGACATGTCTTAGCTAGGACATATTAGCCAGGATACATCTTGGTTAGGACACTCATTGACCTTAGCCAGGACACACCTTATCAAAAGCAAACCTTAGCCAGGACACACCTTATCAAAAGCAAACCTTAGCCAGGACACACCTTGGTCAGAGTACACCTTGGCCAGCGCACCTCAACTCAACCCTTACAATACACTTAACATAGTATGAACAACTCACGTATGGACAGGGTGCACCTAGTATGGTACCTAAAGGGGTGCACCTAGTATGGAACATGGCTTCTCCCCAAATTCTAATCATATTTACCTTTTGACACCAGCTGAACATCAAATTTCCTTTTATTTTCACCAACTTTATTTCCAACAACACATTCATACTGTCCATCATCTCCTTTAATTGTATTTGACTTTTCAAACACAACGACACTTAATCCATGGATAAGCTGTTGCTTTGTTGATCCTTTTGGTGTAAAATACCATTTTATTGAACTTCTTGGTGGATTTTCAATTGTTGAGCAATCAAATTTAGATGATGTGCCATACGCTATGAAATTGGATGTTTTTGCTGTCCCACTAGCTATGAATTTTGGTGCAAAATGAACATTTAATGTGATTGATTCTTCAAGATTGTAACTATCTGTTTTGACTCGACATTTAATCAGTTCTTTGTTATTTAGATGTGATGCTGTTGATGTGAATGTATTGCCGGTCTGTTAGCGATGAAAGAGGTTAAGGAAATGGTTAGATTTAAATTTAGTACTTAATCGACTAACTTCTGTTGCAGTACACCTTAGCCAGGACACACCTTAGCCAGGTCACACATCTTAGTCAAGACATACCTTAGCCAGGACACATCTTAGCTAAGACATGCCTTAGTCAAGACACAACTTAGCCAAGACATATATTAGCCAGGACACATCATAGCCAAGACATACCTCAGCCAGGACACATCATAGCCAGGCCACATCTTAGCCAGGGCATACCTTGACCAGGGCACAACTTGCCCGGGGACACATTGGAAACGGTACACCTTAGCCAGGACGCACCTTAGCAAGGACGCATCTTGGCCAGCGCACCTCAAAACCACCATTACAATACACTTAATATAGTATGAACAACTCATACCTTTTGAATTACTTTATCGTCCTTATCAAGCCACATGTAGTCAATCTTTGCAGCTCTATTTGAATCCAAATTACACTTCAGACTATAGCTTCTTCCTTCAACAATTTCATTCGGTGTACTGACAATCTTAAGCTTTGGAAGTGGATTAACATTAAGCTTAACTTCTTGAGTCTCGCAGCTAATTTTATTGACAGCGATGCACTTGTAAGTTCCTTGACCATCAGCCTTGATATTCTTTATGATGAGCTTCAGCTCGTTGCTTTGTCTGGTGAATGAAATGTGTGGTTAAATAGGTAGCAGGAGGAGGTAACCGCAAACCCCAAAGCCCAAACCCCAAACCCCAAACCCCAAACCTCAAACCCCAAACCCCAAACCCCAAACCCCAAATCCCAAATCCCAAACCCCAAACACCCCAAACACCCCAAACACCCCAAACACTCCAAACCTCAAACCCCAAACCCCAAACCCCAAACCCCAAATCCCAAATCCCAAACCCCAAACACCCCAAACACCCCAAACACCCCAAACACTCCAAACCTCAAACCCCAAACCCCAAACCCCAAACACCAAATCCCAAATCCCAAACCCCAAACCCCAAACACCAAATCCCAAATCCCAAACCCCAAACACCCCAAACACCCCAAACACTCCAAACCTCAAACCCCAAACCCCAAACCCCAAACACCAAATCCCAAATCCCAAACCCCAAACCCCAAACCACAAACCCCAAACCCCAAACCCCAAACCACAAACCCCAGACCCTAAACCTCAAACCCCAAACCCCAGACCCTAAACCTCAAACCCCAAACCCAAAACCCCAAACCCCAAACCCAAAACCCCAAACCCCAAACCCCAAACCCCAATACCCTACTCCCTGGACACATCCCCATCACATCCCAAAGAACAGCATTTAAGTACCAAAATATTGAAAAACTTACTCAGAGTGAATCTTTTCAAGTGTTTTACCGCCAAATGTCCATGCAATGTTAACTGGAATCTGTGACTTTACTAAGCACTTTAGTTCCACGTTTGACTTTTCATAAACATCATTTTCGGCTAATTTAATGCTGACTTCAGGCGCATCTGTCAAAAAATTTAAAATAAAATTATCGGAACTGCCATTTTAAGTTGTACTTGACATACTTCCAGGACTAGATGTAAGTGCTGATGATATAATACGTTTTATTGGAACTCCACCTGTATCATGTCCATAAACTTTAATTTTAAATAATTTATTTGGCATGTCAATCGGTTCCGTTGCATAAACACCGTCCTTAATCTTTTTCAACTTGTATGCTGTCTCTTGTGGACGTTCCAATGGACTTGTTGGTACGGTAACAATAATCACATCCATCATATCCTTAACAATTGTCACATCCGATAGAAATATTGTCAATATATTCTTAAGTCCAGTCAATGGCTGCTTACTCGAGTGTGACTTATCCTCAATTGTCTTTAAACTAAATCCATAATCAAAATTTAAGGAACTTTTGGCACTAACTATGACTGTATATGCTGAATCAGCTACTACATCCATATCCCATGTACCTTTTTGTGGACCTTTATAATCAGCTATTTTTAAGCTACCCAATGACAGTTCCTTAGTGGAACTAACAGCTGTTTTTAATGGATTTTTTACAGTCAATCTTGGATTCTGTCCACTGACTGTAACTTTAAGGTACGAGATGCTTGCATCTATATCAAAATCAATTTTATTACTGGAACCGCCATCAACTTCAATTGACTTAATAATGCTGTAGCTGGAATCGATGTTCTCCTTTAAGGTCGACAAGACAGTCTCAATTTTATTTTTATCCATGCGGAACACTTGACCGCCACTGACACGACTTATCTTATAATAGACTTGAAATTGGTCGGATTTTGGTTGATGACAGTCACCAGTCAGTAGGAAATTGACAGTTATTTGCTTCCTTTGGATCAACTCGATGACTTCATTGTACCGTTCTAGATCTTTAGCACCGGCATCCGTAAAGAGATAAATTAATGAATTTGGAAGGGCTTCTTTGAGGCCATTTATTAAGCCTGATAATGCCTTTTCGGGACAATCGGGATTTGATCCTGAATATTGTATGCTGACTTGATCTAATTTTGTTAAAAGTTCATTGACATCACTTGTGATAAATGGTGGATCAACGCCTTAATGGAATGGAAAATGGAATTAATTATTTATGTGATGTAACTGCAGGCTGTGCCTGCTTGGGGATGTCAATCAGTTATGTAAATCAATTTTGAGTCATTCTGGTTCTCCGTAGTTCCGCTCGGAATAAGCTCTTAGGGACTGATTTTCATGGCATTTCCAAAGATTTTTTGAGCGGTACACTAGTGTAAACAGGTTGCCCACCCCTGAACTAATGTAGTCACAGGGAATAATAGAGGGGAAATGGGTTAAAAGAGTTAAAGGAGGGTTAAAGGGGAGTTAAAGGGTTAAAAGGGGAGTCAAAGGGGGGTTAAAGGGGGGTTAAAGGAGGGTTAAAGGAGGGTTAAAGGGGGGTTAAAGGGTTAAAGGGGGGTTAAAGAAGGGTTAATGGGGAGTTAAAAAAGGGTTATAGGGGGGTTAAAGGGGGTTAAAGGAGGGTTAAAGGAGGGTTAAAGGAGGGTTAAAGGAGGGTTAAAGGAGGGTTAAAGGGTTAAAGAGGGGTTAAAGGGAGTTAAAGGGGGGTTAAAGAAGGGTTAAAGGATGGTCAAAGGGGTTAAAGAGTCAAAGGGGTTGAAGGGGTTAAAGGGGTTAAAGGGGTCAAGTCGACTTCGAGCTCTGTGTCACCCTACTCAAGAGACAGTCGATCTCGACTCCTAGAATCAAGACTAATTGGGCAATTAAATAAAGTGGGAGGGAGGGGATCAGGTGAAGGTTTTAGTCATCAAACTCATACAAATCCCCCCTCCACACCTTAAATGTCTATTAAGTCTATGCCCTGCTACCTACTTATAAAATTGACCAAAAAAATTACTCACCAGGATCATTAAATGCCACTAAAACATAATTAAATATTGGATTATCAGCACGTGATGACAAGTCACGAACAATTTCTTTTGCACCAACTTTAAGTTGCGCCAAGTCACCGCCCATCGATCCTGTATAATTAAAAAAATGTCAATAATTTTAAATTTATTAATGCAATTCATTAACATTACCGGACGTGTCGAAGATCAACAATAAACTTTTCTGATCCGGTTTTGGTTGATTTGCGTAATTGACTTTTATACTTGGTGACTTGCTGAGACATGAGTCGCTTATCATGACATCATTTGATGCTGCAATTTTGATACTTAGTATCCCGTACATAAATAAGGTATAAAAACAAATCAGCATTCGATTCATCTGCAGGAAGATGAAATACAATGACTTATTAAAATGTTTAGAATTTGTGGGGTCTGTTCACATGTTACGTAACGCGACTGTTTTATCAATTTTAAATTGAAATTAAATTTTGTGAGGGCAAGAGTTTAGGGCCCCCCCCCCCTCCTCTACTTTGAATCTAGATTTTGAGAAGGACTGGGTGTGAAATGGGGATGGAATGGGCATGGCAGGAGCTGTATTGTTTTTAAGAGTCATAAGATGCTTCACTGAGGCACACGATGGAAAAACTTTTAATTTTTTTTTTTTTTGCAAAATTATAGCCGATTATTGTAAAACACGTGTTAAAAAAACGGCTAAGGGGTTCGGACGTTTGACTTGTAACAAATCGGCCCTTCCTCCTAACAGCTCAAAAGGTACTTTATGAGTCAGAATGCACAATCTGTTGAACCACTCCCTTTAGACCTACAGTTTATAGTCAGATCCGTACCACTTGCAAGCTCAGCACATTGCAAAGACACGAGTACGTCATAAGACCTGCTGTACCATGCAGTGTACCCAATTGTATGGCAATTGGCGGAAGCCGGCGATAGAACAAGTTTTAGGCGACATCTGAGGGATGCCATGAATCACAGTCGACCTGTACGACCCAATTACTTAGTTCCGTTAAGAATGTCATCCAAATAGGGTATACAAGGATATACCCAGCAGTGTAGCACACATTACATCCCAAACACCTCAAAACTGTACGAACCGAGCTTCTTAATTAGAACAGTCAAATTGGAAAAAGGAGCGTTACGTAACATGTGAACTGACCCCAAGGGACAGTCACTTAAACACAATTTAAATCACAAAATAATTTACTTTTATTAAATAAATATTAAGCGTAGCTTTAAACACAAATTGTACAAATCAAGGCTGAGCATCGACTAACTCTTGTGCATGGATGATTTGCTTTATTTATATGGAGAATGGAGATAACTGTTTATGGAGTTTTATGAATGTGAAAAGAGTTCTGAAATGGACATTTAGGTGTATATGATGCATGGCACTTATGGCACACATTTTTAAAAATTAATTTAGCATTTCCATGGATGAAAAAAATGGGGAATCTATCAATTATGAATGTTTGGGGTTTCCACAATGCTGGGGTGTGGCAGAAGAGGTGAATTACTCATCTGCAGTGTCCTTAACCCTTAATATTGCTCATTGTAGAACAAAATGCTTCAATTTGGTTGGAATTTTAGGTATCAATGTACAAACTCTTCTCCTTCCTAGCCGTTAATCCAATGTCCAGAGTGTATCTAAAGGGTCAGCTACCCCTTCAACATCCAAATTATTTCTGCAGACAGGGGTCTACAGGCTAGGTAGGCACAGGCTCTTTTTTTCGAAAATCGGATTTTTTTATTTTGTAACGGTTTTTTTATTTTTGAATTTAAATTTAAAAAAGGCGTATTTTGAGGGTCAGCTAACCCTCCCAAATCCCTATCATACCTACAGGCAGTGACCTATCCAGACTGGGTAGGCATTGGAAGCACAGGCCCATCCTCCAAAAATTGGAATCTTTTATTTTGTAACGGTTTTTTTTAATTTTGAATTTAAATTTAAAAAAAAAATTTCAAAAAATAACTGTCAAAAAAGGGAGCAGGGCTAGTTGTTGGCTAGTTAAAATTTGTACAACAGGCTGGACATGTTCCTGCCTTTGGAAGCTTCATTTAATTAAGATACTCAAAACTGACGTTCTGGATGGTAAAAGACTCTTGGAATGAAGCTATCAATGTTGTGCTTGGTATTGGAAATTGGCAAGTTGATGTCAGCGATAGAGCCAGCTTCGGGCGACTCCATGGACCACAACTGTAGTCAGCGAAGTAAGGAAGTGAGTAACCAAACTCATTATTTTATATTAAGGCTTAGTTCCATTAGTGTAGTAAGCAAAGGAATTCTGCCATATCATCGTCTACAACAATGTCCATCATCGCAGAATATCGTCGTTAAATCACATAAATCATCTACGCATAATAAGATACAGCATAAATTTCGCTTTTTTTTTTTAATGTAAAGATGCACTGGAACTAAGTCTATATCATTTAAAAATTTCATTATATACATAGTTGTTGATGAGTGTAAATTAGGTGCTCAGTCACAATCTAGACAGTGATAAGAGTCTACCTGATGTATGGTTATCAATATGACTACTAGACGTTATAGAGTCGACTTTGGGATATGCAGAGGTTGTCCATGGTGTAGATTTAGCTGTAAACTGTGGACTGTGAATTTAAAGCAGTGATGAGCAACCTGTGAGTCGAGGACGACAGGGGGAAAAAGGGGAGGACAAGGGGTAGATGGGACAATAGGGGGAAAAGGGGACGACAGGGGATAAATGGGACGACAAAGGGGAAAAGGGGACGACATGGGGAAAAGGGGACGACAAGGGGAAAAGGGGACGACAGGGGGAAAAGGGGACGACAGGGGGAAATAGGGGACGACAGGGGGAAAAGGGGACGACAGGGGGAAAAGGGGACGAAAAGGGGGAAAAAGGGGACGACAGGGGACGACAGGGGGAAAAGGGGACGACAAGGGGAAAAGGGGACGACAGGGGGAAAAGGGGACGACAGGGGAAAAGGGGACGACAAAGGGGAAAAGTGAGCATAGACGTGAATTTAAAGTGTCTGTGAGTCGAGTCTGGACATGTATTGAATTTTATAATTTACGGCCAATCGTCTTCAAGCCATGAATAAATAATTTTTTTTTCCTTCCTTTTTCTATCCAATTAAAACTTGGCCATGCATGGTTCATGCAACAATTTATGCAAAAATGTTGATAAAAAAAAAGCATAAATAATTTCATCAGAAAGATTCAGAACAGTTATATTCATTCATTAGTCGGTACTGAAGACAGTGGCATTGCTTTGGGTCGAGTCTTTAATCTTGTTTGATTATTTCTAAAATTTATATTCTTAATCCTACATCTACAATATTTATAGCCAGCAGCCATGCTTTTATTATGTTACGTATTTGTGGATTCGTAGAATTTTTATGTAAAGTTGTTAAAGGGGTCCGGGGGACGCCTTAAGGACGTTAGGTAGGAAGTGAATTGCTCGCCTATAAAACCCTTTCCTACATAACCCCCTGTGATCGTCCTTCTCTCTGTCAACCCTTTAACCCAACCCTTACCCACCTTTTCCCAATATCGATTTTTCTTAATTACCCCAATTTCCCCTTTTAACCATTTTCACCCCTAACCTACTTTCCCACTTATCTTTTTTCCCCTTTTACCCACATTTCCCCTTTTAACAAAATTTCCCCTTTTACCCACCTTGTCCCTTTTACCCACATTTCCACTTTACCCACCTTTCCCTACCTTTCCCCACCATTCCCCCACCTTTTCCCTTTTCCCCACCTTTTCCCTACCTTTCCTCTTTTCCCCACATTTCCCCCTTTCCCCACCTTTCCCCCTTTTACCCACCTTTCCCCCTTTTACCCACCTTTCCCCCTATACTCACCTTTTCCCTTTTTACCCACCTTTCCCCTTTTATCCACCTTTCCCGCTTTTACCCACCTTTCCCTCTATACCCACCTTGTCCCTTTTACCCACCTTTCCCCCTTTACCTACCTTTCCCCTCTTACCCACCTTTCCCCTTTTACCCACCTTTTCCCCTTTTACCCACCTTTCCCCTTTTACCCACCTTTTCCCCTTTTATCCACCTTTCCCCTTTTACCCACCTTTCCCCTTTTACCCACCTTTTCCCCTTTTACCCACCTTTCCCCTTTTACCCACCTTTTCCCCTTTTATCCACCTTTCCCCTTTTACCCACATTTCTCCTTTTACCCACATTTTCCCCTTTTACCCACCTTTCCCCTTTTACCCACATTTCCCCCTATACTCACCTTTTCCCCTTTTACCCACCTTTCCCCCTTTTACCCACCTTTCCCCTTTTACCCACCTTTTCCCCTTTTATCCACCTTTCCCCTTTTACCCACCTTTTCCCCTTTTACCCACCTTTCCCCTTTTACCCACCTTTTCCCCTTTTATCCACCTTTCCCCTTTTACCCACATTTCTCCTTTTACCCACATTTTCCCCTTTTACCCACATTTTCCCCTTTTACCCACCTTTCCCCCTTTACCTACCTTTCCCCTCTTACCCACCTTTCCCCTTTTACCCACCTTTCCCCCTTTTACCCACCTTTCCCCCTATACTCACCTTTTCCCCTTTTACCCACCTTTCCCCTTATTCAAAAAACCCCTACTACCCCTACCTTTCCCCACCTTTCCCTTTTACACCCCATTCATCCCTGAATACATCCCTGCCTATCTAATTAAAACGCTAACCTAAAAATTAAAATAGATTGCAAATCTAAAAAATTGAGATGATAAATCTAATCGAAATCCCATTCCCATTCCCATTCCTACATTATCATATTAATTACATCGACAAAGTATTTCACCATATGATGCAATATGTTTTGCGTTGCTGTATAAAATGAATGGAATGAAGCAGCGCGGGGATTCTTGCATAGAACATGTAATATCATTCGATATGTAGCGTCTGATATTAATCACATTAAAGTAATTAAAATCAGCAAAGAATGATCTGCAGTTGCTGACATAGTAGCATGGTAATAGGAGTGTAGCTGGTAAAGGAACTGACTGAACTGGCTAGTCATATGGTGAATAGGCTTCGATGTGTTTGAGAGCCTATTAGGCTAGCTTCAGGCGACATTATGGACGGTCATGGATCACAATTGTAGCTTCAAACCCTCCTGACCCTCCTGACTCCCCACCATTCCCCCTTCTACCCTAACAAATTGATAGAACCATCACAATCTGTTACATCTTTAACATCTCGGCTTGTTATGTCTACATGAGCATCTTAGACTAGACCATTGAAAGAAAACATTTTCAATAAATTCACAGCGTCATTCGGTACTCGACATCGTACGTTGTACAATATCAATGGTAAGTATCAATGGTTCGTAAGGTGTTAATTGTGAATAAACACTAAGTACAGTTAGGAAATGTATGCAAAATATAATATGCAACATTGTATTGAACAATTTAAATTAATTGAATGATTTTTATTGTATTTACTATATGGGGGTCGTTCATTAATGACGTTGCACCTCCTGGACTAGTGGAGAGCATCAGAACCTACCCTACACCTACCCTACACCTACCCTACACCTACCCTACACCTACCCTACACCTACCCTACACCTACCCTACACCTACCCTACACCTACCCTACACCTACCCTACACCTACCCTACACCTACCCTACACCTACCCTACACCTACCCTACACCTACCCTACACCTACCCTACATCTACCCTACACCTACCCTACACCTACCCTACACCTACCCTACACCTACCCTACACCTACCCTACACCTATCCTACACCTACCCTACACCTACCCTACACCTGCTCTACACCTACCCTACACCTACCCTACACCTACCCTATCCTAATTCTAGATCTAGTAATCATTCCCTGACCATCTTGATCTCAACATCAACAGCTCTTACTGGACTACACTCCACTTTTCTTATAAATGACTCGCATCTTGTTTTGATTATTTATTTTATTCTGATTGCATGAAACTTATTTGTAGAATTTTGTTCCGTTTACTATAAGATCTTGCTGTGTAAATGGACGTAGAACAAGTCAAAGATTAATCGCAGAAATGCAGAATTAAATGTCACCGGGGTCGTTTACTTATTGTGTAACACTTTTAGTGTAGAAGTGAAGAGAAGAGAGGAGAGAGAGAAAAGAGAGGAGTGAGTGAGAGGAGTGAGTGAGAGGAGTGGGTGAGAGGAGTGAGTGAGAGGAGTGAGTGAGAGGAGTGAGTGAGAGGAGTGAGTGAGAGGAGAGAGTGAGAGGAGAGAGTGAGAGGAGTGAGTGAGAGGAGTGAGTGAGAGGAGTGAGTGAGAGGAGAGAGTGAGAGGAGTCAGTGAGAGGAGTCAGTGAGAGGAGCGAGTGAGAGGAGTGAGTGAGAGGAGTGAGTGAGAGGAGTGAGTGAGAGGAGTGAGTGAGAGGAGTGAGTGAGAGGAGTGAGTGAGAGGAATGAGTGAGAGGAATGAGTGAGAGGAGAGAGAGAGAGGAGTGAGTGAGAGGAATGATTGAGAGGAATGAGTGAGAGGAGTGAGTGAGAGGAGTCAGTGAGAGGAGTTAGTGAGAGGAGTGAGTGAGAGGAGTGAGTGAGAGGAGTGAGTGAGAGGAGTGAGTGAGAGGAGTGAGTGAGAGGAGTGAGTGAGAGGAGTGAGTGAGAGGAGTGAGTGAGAGGAGTGAGTGAGAGGAGTGAGTGAGAGGAGTGAGTGAGAGGAATGAGTGAGAGGAGTGAGTGAGAGGAGAGAAACAAGTTACATAATAAATGAACAGCACCTCAGCATGTTCTACCTTAATCGTTATTAATCGACCCCTGAAGAGATCGTGTGCAGATAAGCTCAACTGAAATGAATTCACACAAATCTTGTTTATGACTTTACATTTATTTATTTCGTTTTTCTACCGTAACAATGCATTCCTGATCCATAACTAGTGTAACTCCCATGACAACCTTAATGTCTTCAAATTTTAGGTATGTTTTAACTTGAAATGACCTAAAAAAGTTGATTAATAATATTTTCATGAACATGTTGGCATAGCGGTACCCTGTGGATTAATAAGATCATTATTATGACTAAATTTGGGTCTTTTATGTGCCATTCCTACCTATACATAGACGTTTACCTCCTGTAAAAGGCGCAAATATTCTCGGATTCTTTAGTTCCTCAGCAAATCTTTCAGGCTTAAATAAATGTGCATCATGTCCCCAATATTTTGGATTTCTATGCATATTCATTAATGATATCAAAAAAATTGAATCTTTTGGAACCAAATAGCCACCAACTTCAATTTCAGCATCATTTGTACGTGCAACAGATGGTCCAGTTGGAAATAATCTCATTACTTCCTTTATTACCATTTCCATATACACAAATTTCTTTAAAAAATCCATATTAAATGTGATATTTTGTTCATCTTCACAAATTATGTCAATTTCCTCAATGAGCTTCTTTTGAATTTCTGGATAAATTGCTGTTAATAGAATTAAGATTGATACTGTCTTGGCTGTTGTGTCGTAAGACTGAAAATATGTAAGGTAATTTAGTGTTGGTCACTGTCGGTATAGGAAGAGGTTTGGTGGGTGGTCCATGTCATGTTATGAACCCTTGGACAGTTCCCCTTTCCTCTCTTCCCTCTCTCGTCCCTCTCTTTCCTCTCTTCCCTCTCTCCTCTCTCTCCTCTCTCTTTTCTTTCTCCTCTCTCTTCTCTCTCTTCTCTCTCTTCTCTCTCTTCTCTCTCTTCTCTCTCTTCTCTCTCTTCTCTCTCTTCTCTCTTCTCTCTCTTCTTCTCTCTTCTCTTCTTCTTCTCTCTTTCTCTCTTCTCTCTCTTCTCTCTCTTCATTCTCTTCATTCTCTCTCTTGCCTCTCTTCCCGTCATCCCCTTCTCTCCCCCTTCGATACCCCATTCCCATCCACACCTCTATCAATTCTATACACAAACTTTAATCCATATAAACTTACTCCAATTGTAAACAGCATCAATTCATCTCTAATTTCAATATCACTCAAATCATTCTCAGGATTCAACAGCACATCAATTACTCGATACTTTATGGAGTCATAGTCTTCAACTTTCTTCTTATTATAAATTTCTGTTACTTTTGCTTTATATTTAAGACAAAAGTTGATGATGTCATCAATATTCTTGTAGAGTTCTGTCATTTTAAATATTGATTCCGGTAGGAAATGAAACCATGGCTTTGTGATGCGATCTAATCCTAATTCAAGTGATCTGAAAGATAAAATCACTTATGAGAGAGTGAGAGAGAGTCTTTATGGTCGTTGAGTGAGAGAATGAGAGAATGAGAGAGTGAGAGAATGAGAGAGTGAGAGAGTGATTGAGAGGAGTGATTGAGAGGAGTGATTGAGAGGAGAGTGAGAGAGTGATTGAGAGGAGTGATTGAGAGGAGTGATTGAGAGGAGAGTGAGAGGAGAGTGAGAGGAGAGTGAGAGGAGAGAGTGAGAGGAGAGAGTGAGAGGAGAGAGTGAGAGGAGAGAGTGAGAGGAGAGAGTGAGAGGAGAGAGTGAGAGGAGAGAGTGAGAGGAGAGAGTGAGAGGAGAGAGTGAGAGGAGAGAGTGAGAGGAGAGAGTGAGAGGAGAGTGAGAGTGAGAATGAGAGAATGAGAGAGCAAGAGAGTGAGACAGTTCAAGGGATGAGCACTTACTGTTTGATAACCTTAAGTCCCTCAAATCCATAAAGATCAGATGTATATCCACATTGTGCTTCGCCAAATGACTCAAGTGCACAAACACCAATAAAATCCATCAAATCAACATTCACATTCAAATGTTGTTCCAATTTCTCAATCATTCTCATACATTTTGCATTAATTATTGGCATAATCTTCTGTAATGTAATCAGCATAAATGATTTATTAAGAATTCGTCGATGCTTATGATATCGTTGACCAGACAATGGCAATAAGCCATTAATGACTGTCAATGCATGATAAAATATATCTGGTTTATTAATACAATATGATGAATTAAAGACTGTATAAATCACATCTGGATGTTCAGTTAAAAGCATTAATTTTGGTCCAATCCAAATTTTTGTTATTGTCGATTTTGGATTCATCATTTTAAAAGTTGTACTAAAAAAGTCTTTTTTATCAATATTAAAATATTTTGGTAATATTCCAACAATTGGATATCCATTATGTCCGGGAATTTTATTTGCCAATTTATAAAGTCGACGACGATTCCAAAAATATTTTATTATCATGACAATGATGGATGTGATGAGAATGTTGATGAATAACAGCATTTTTTTTCTGTGAATTTTAAATAAAAACTGAGAAAAAAAATTTATTTAATTAACTTAAATAATAATGAAAAAAATTTGATTCATGCTGCAAATTAAATCGATTATTTGTGAATAATTCAAATATTAGGGGACCGTTAACTTATTGTGTAACTGCGAAAAATCGACCATTTTGACTGACTGTCATCTAATTTTAACATGGTCATAGCCAAACGAAGGGGGGGCGACATGTGATTGTCGAAGAAATTCAAACTATTCGAACTCAACTTATTTTGAAATAAAAATTTACGTTACGAAGAAAAGTATGAGTAACGGTCAAAAAAAATTTGAATTTTATCGAAAAAAATTAACTGTCGTTTTTGAGAAAGCCACACTCTATTTAAGCATATGAAATGTCAAGCATGTAAGCATATCCGGTAGACTCGAGACAACAACTTGCCCCTTCTTCCTTAATACCACTACGTTACGCTCTTAGACGGAAGTTACGATTCATACTTACTTACTTCGCTGGCCGTACAGATCAACTGTGATCCATGACCTCCCTCAGATGTCGCCTACAGCTGGTTCTTTCGCGGACTTCCGCCTGTCAATTGCCAATACCAAATTCAATGCTGTCTCTATCGACAGCTGCCTTTCAGGAATTCTTTGGTCTTTCACGAGCTCTGTTACCATCCATAAAGTCTGTCTTAAAGACCTTATTTAGTGGAGCTTCTACTAATAACATGCCCAGCCCGGACTCTTCTTGTAATATCAGTAACTAGAGTATCGGGAGCTCCCGTGGCGTCCATCTTCAGAATTTTCAGCTTCACATTGCTTCATGTGGCTTCACATTGCACGCCTGATACCCCTCAATTTTCAGCTTCAAATGGCTGCACTAAATGGCTTCATATGGCTTCCGTTCTTGAATCAGTAAAGGAATTGGGTGATTATAGATAGTAGTTAAGATCCAGTTACAGACAATCTGAGGTGTTGAGTCTAATAAGTCAATTTATCATGTGACGTAACAAAGCATTAGTCCCTAATTTATTATCGTCTATCAAAGTATGCCGAAATACAATAAATTGATGTTGATTGATATAAAAATTAATGTCGAAACAATTCGAATTGTTTTGTGTACATTTTTGATGCTGATAAGCTATCATTTTTATTGAAGGTGAATTTTGATCGATAAAATGGATATGGAATGTGAAGCATATAAGGTAGACTTGATACAACTGTCCCCCCAACCCTCCTCTGTTGCCCACATTTTGGATAAAAATTCATCAAAAAACATTCCAAATGTGCCCCTTGATATTGGGCAACCAGGATGTGCCGTGTCAACCTCAACATACGTACCCTAACATGCTGACACTCAAAATCCAACAAAAAAAATTAAAAACAATGTTCATCTAGTCTATATAAAGTGAAAGAAAGCATGCTCATTGCCTGTTAGGGACACAACATGTATCTACAATAGCTCATATCGAGAACATCCACCAATGAAAGTGCCAAATTGAGCAAAAAAACATTGCAATGTTTAAAATTCTTAATTTTGAATGTTTTCACAACATTCATTAAAACATTCGAGGTTGTTTTGATCAACAGTATTTAAAATGGGAATCTTAGACTAAACATTGGATGGAAAACATCATGTTTGAGGATATTTAAGCTTTAATGTTTTTCAGACTTTTAATAATTCTGATCTATTTTTTAATGATAATTTATGGGACAAAATGGAACTAAAATAGACGTTGCATCCATCGAGATATGATATTGGCAATTGGCAGACGGAAGCCGGCGATAGAACCAGTTATAAGTGACATCTGAGGGAGGCCATGGATCACAGTTGATCTGTACGGTCAGCGAAGTAAGTAAGGAAGTAAGCATGCTCATCCAGAAGCTTCTGTGGATTCAGATTATGACAAGAAGTTGACACTTCAGAATTATATCCAACTGAGTATCCACTCAATATTCAAGCCAAAAAATGGACATCCTCATGTCTTGTCATCCACAAAGTGATGTAGTCGTGTCCAAAGCAATGACTTTGTGCTACTTGGAACTGCTGTTGAGATTAAAATTGTTTTGATGCCCAAAATGTATTAAATAATCATGAATCATCCAACAGCAACAGCATCAAAATCCTTATCAATTGTGAAATTCCCGCTGGATTTTCCACACATTGAGTTATGCCTTAAATTTGATTCATCAACAGCTGTAATACTTTCAGAAATTGGTCGCGTGTGTTTTTGTGAAATAATTTTGTATAAAAGCAGTTCCTGCGCTTCTGTAGCTTCACTTTCAAATCATCTGTCTTAAGTTGAGGATCATTCTGAAGAAGCTGTGAGCTGTGCCTTGATTTGGTCAACAATTTCAATTTATATCCTGCATTTGGGGACTTTGTGTTGGACATAAAATAGTGAAAATGTTCAAAATAATTATGTGAGTTAAATTTGTTAATCTAGTTCAGCTTTATTGATGCTTAATTGTCTATTTTTAACTTATTCGACTAGATTGCTGCTGTGCATGACTTTGGCACTTCCTGGATCATCACAATCAGCATCACTTGAGTGTAAATATTATTCAAGTTATTGGAGTTCATTAGGGACAATTTATCGTTGCGAAGTTCAAAATTCAGTCACAATATCTTCACCTGATGCAGCACAAATCGACTCGGTTACTGGCACACATCTGGCTGGCTATAATAATGACAATGTTGAGCTTTTTTATGTTTATGGAATAGGACAAATTCATTTTTTTCCACGTGGATTGAACAAAATCTTCAAAAACCTTAAAGGAATTCAAATTTACAGCACTGGAATAAAGGAAATTCATCAAAGTGACTTGAAATATTTCCCAAATTTAAAGTTTCTTTCATTGTCAGCAAATAGTTTAGAAATATTGGAAAAAGATTTATTCGAATTTAATCCTGATTTAGAGGTTATTTATTCAAATTCCAACAAAATTTCGCACATTGATCCAAATGTGTTTGACAAGCTGACTAAACTGAAGACTTTGTACCTTAGGTCAAATCCATGTATTGACATATATGCTGACAACAATTCAACAGCTGTTCAAAATGTCATCAAAACAGCAAAGAAGCAATCCACAAATTCAGATTATTTAAATTTGGAGCAAAAAGTAAAAAACCTCGAAGCTGAATCTTCAGCATTAAGTTCAGAACAACTCAAGGAAAAACTGGAAAAATTGGAAAATGAGGTGAAAAATTCAAAATTTCCAAATTCGTTCCAAAGCAAACTTCAAGGCTTAAAAGCTAGTCAAGCCAAAAAGGCACGAGAAGAAGCCACAACAGCTACAACCACAACGACACCAGCAACAACAACAACAACAGAAAGCTCAAAATTCAAGACATGTTCAGCATTAGAGTCCAAAGTTGACAAAATGACTGAAAATTTGACAGATTTGATGACCCTTGCTACAAATGGAACCGACACTCAGCAATGTGCAGCACTGAAAGATGACTTAAGGAACCGCAATGAAGACATGGACACAAAATTGGAAATTCTTGATGAAAATGTTCAAAATACCAAAACAGCAATGCTCAGAGAGATCCAAAACATTAAAAATGCAGCCACGATTGATCATGCTGGACTTTTATCATCATTGAGATTCAGAACTGACAAGATTGAGAAGGCAATCAAGGAACAAGACCGGAAATTTGATGACCAAGTTCGTAAAATGGATAAATTAGACCAAAAATTGTCAAAAATTATGAAGGCTCTTAACATACATGAATAAAGCTACAATTTTAATCAGTGCAAAAATTTGTTCTTATTTTATGGTTTTTAATTTACTTTATGAGCAGTTCCAGTGGAAATGTATTAAGGAATGTTTTAGGATCACATATCATCCTTTCTAGAGTCAATGATCAATAGACACCGATGGACATGACACAATGTTACGAGATCTAGCAAAGCTCCAATTAATAATGGCTTTAAAGATGTTAATGCACTTGGATGGTCAATGGGTTCAAAAATGATACTTTTCAGCCTTGTACACAGTTTAAATGATAAGAGCAAGAACGACGGCATCAAATAAGATTAAAAATGTATTCAGGAATGAGAAAGGCTAAATATCTACTAATGTACTGCAAACCTGGCTGCGTCCCTGTTGTTACTTCCTTGGCTGACCGTACAGATCATATGTGATTCATGTGTTTCCTTAGTTTGCGTCTAAAGCTGACTATTTTGATGGCAATCACTTGCCAATTTTCAATATCAAGGTCATTAACATCAAAATCGACAGCTTCATGTCAAGAGTTCTTTGGTTGACAGTTGTTCTTGATTCTTCGTAAAATATAAAATTATTGAGTGACTTATGATTTATCAGTAACACTTACCAAGCTCAATATGTCAAAAAAACATTCAAAATGCTTCCAAATCTGACTAGCTTATCAACGGAATCAAAGTTGAGTCAATAGAAAAAAATGTTGACGTTAAGGGCTGCCTTTAATGAGATCAAGATGTTCCGGTCTCATTGGATATTAAAATATTACGTTCAAAGATGTGACGCACAAATCTACTGCTATACATCATTAACATAACCTCAAAATTCATATAATTCACGTACGTAACACTTAAAATTACAGAAAACAATTACTTAACCTCAAATTTCTTCAAATCTCTAATAATATATCAATAATCACCTTCATTACATCATTACTTCATATTCAGTAAGCATTTACACATTTTCAGTAAGCATTAAGCAGACAGTGTATTAAGTCGATTACAGAAATAATCCAATATTATTCAATTTTCACACAATTTCCGAAAACCTGTTAATAACAGGCATTAGAAGATGGAGTAGGTTACGTCAACATCAGCAATCCCTACCCCTATCTAGGCAGACAAAATGCTTCAATTTGCTAGAACTCCTAGAGACAAAATTCCAAAAACATTCCGTTACGTCACTGGAGGATCGACCCTCATTCTCTTATATAAGCCCTCGGGGGAGTTCAGCACCATTTGTTTGGATATGCCCATGGAGGGTCAACCTGCACTTCCCATGAATATGCCCCTTAGTGATCAACTCTTACTACCCTAGACACGCCCCAAGATGGTCAACCTGCACTTTTCATGAATATGCCCCTTAGTGATCAACTCTTACTACCCTAGACACGCCTCAAGAAGATCAACCTGCACTTCCCCTGAATATGCCCCTTGGTGATCAACTCTGACTACCCTAGACACGCCCCAAGAGGGTCAACCTGCACTTCCCATGAATATACCCCTTGGTGATCAACTCTTACTACCCTAGACACGCCCCAAGAGGGTCAACCTGCACCTCCTCAACATTAAATAACAAAAATCATTACCAAATTTGTTAAAAATCACTTGATTTTTTTTGTATGTAAATTGATTATTTCAATGCCATTGCTGCATGATTTATACACATATAGTGGTGTGCATGTAATTTGTACAATAACAACATACAAAGACATAGAAAGTGAAAGACAAGAATAAAATTGCCGGTTTTGCCAGCATCAACAAATCATGATTATCATCTTGTCTTACAAGTGTTCACAATTCTTTGTCTACTGTATTTCTTTGGGGATTTACATCATGACTTTCAGTCACGTCGCATCTTTTTTTTTTTGTTGATGTTCTTCTTTTGGGTGCTGCTGTTGATGCTGCTTTGTCTTTATTAATGTTTTTGTTGATTTTTTGGAATTATCTAATGTATTTTAAGCATAAATGACAATTTATTTAGTATAAGGCAGTGATGGATGACCTGTGTGATGCCAACAATGTTTGGATATGTTATGAACTGTATGTCGTGTGCGGTTAAGGTTCAGGCTTACCATTATGGTGTGTTGCGAGGAATAAAAGGTTGGCTGCCACTGCTGTAAGGGTTCTGTAGTCATTGTGATGTATTGGATCCTTGGGACGGGTGCCAAACTCACAATTTGAACTGCGCAGCCAAGCAAACATATGTGCAGGCAGCAAGGGAGGTCTGAACCTTTCATGGTTACCCAAAGTCACTCAGTTGGTGCCACAACGTGACAAATGAGATTAGCGGACTTTTAAGAAACTTGCTGCATTGTGCTGGATGTGGCAGTTACTCAATTGACAAATTAAAGTACTTTGTGTTATGTCTTATGCATAACAAGACAATAAGTACAGCAGCAACAAGTTCCATTCAATAAATATGTTTTTTTAGTCAAAAAACAGCCTCAAAACAACAGCAAATAAGAAGATGAAATTTGAGTGTATTTGTGAGACTTTACCTTCTTTGCTTTTGTGTATTGCTTGACCATCGCATTCCTACGTCATCAATTGTATTGATCATTTTGTGTTGTTTAATGTTGTTCAGGTATTAAATTACGTTTTATTTAAGGATCGAGTTGTTGAAGATAAATTTGAAGATTTTCATATTTTTTGAGGTTAGAATTTCTATAAAAAATGTAGCAAATTTTATGAGAATTTAAGAATAATTCCTAAAAGTCCACTAAATAGCATAATATTATCGATCATTTATTTAATACACTCACACAACAATCACATATGAATCCACAAAAACAATCAATATCTGATCACACTCACCTGAATGTTTTGCTCAGTATTGAGCATTTAGTTTTAAGAAATTGATATTAAACTCAAAACACTCGATGTTCAATTGAAAACAATCAACATTTAATTGAAAACATTCAATATTCTATGGGAAACAATCAACTTTTGATCGAGAACATTCAATGTTTAACCAATAACATTCAACATTTGATCAGAAACATTCAATATTCATTCAAAAAATTCAACATTTGATTAAAAACAGTCAACTTTTAACCAAAAACATTCAACATTTAACTAAAAACATTCAATATCCAACCAAAAACATTCAATATCCAACCAAAAACATTCAACATCCAATCAAAAACAGTCAATATTCAATCAAAACATTCAATATTCAAACAAATACATCCACAATTTAATCAAAAACAATCAAAAATCAACATCAAAACATTCAACAATCAACTCAAAACATTAATTTTTGCCACATTTCATTCAGTATTGATTCAGCATCGAGCGCGTAAAGTTGAAAAAAAAAAGACCCAAAAAAAAATTCTCTTTTTTTCTTCTTCTTATTTTTTATTGTTTCACAAGTCCGAGAGTGTGTACAGCCACAACAAGTAAGGATATAAAGTACATTAGTGATATTGCGGACGAAGATTGTCGATTGTGTATGGGAAAGTCGGACTTGAACTGCATTCGAGTGTGGAATTTTTGTGATTGGCATGTGAAGATTTAGACACAAAAAAAATATTTGTTGGATATAAAGCTTGAATGTGGACATTTGGAATTTTCATTAGCATAATTTACGGGATTTTTGAAGATTTTATATGTTGTGCTGTTTGTGGATTAATTTAACGACTTTATGCTTGTGATGCTAATGAATTGGAAGTAAAGTTTAGTCAAAAATTGATGGAATTTTTTTGTGGAATTTTAAGTGATTTTTAACATAGTGGTAGACAGCCTGCCAACGGTGTGTTTTGGAATGCAATGGACTGTGTGCTATATCCATATATGCTGTATACCAAGGAGGTCATGGATCACAATTGATATGTTTTGATCGTTAGACCTTGCAGGCAATGACCGTCCTCTCAAGAGCACAGTAAGTTGAGAGCAATGCTCACAAGCATGCTCAGCTGTTATATTTAAGGTGATTAAGCTGTCGACAGCATGCTCTTTGCCTGTTAGGGCAAGGTGTGCCGCAAAAAATAAAAGGTTGTCCAACTCAGGTTTAACTTAATAATTGAGTTAGGACATCAATTAGGTTGAGAGACTAGACGGTACTTAAGGATTCTCGAGTCCGGAGACAATCAAGACTTCCAAGCTACAGCCTCAGTTGAGACCGAGACTTCGGAGGATTTTCTAGTAGACACGAGACTTGATCTCAGTCTTTGTTCTGGTCTTGGTATCGGCTCCAATTTTGGTATCGGCTCTAATTTCCTATTTAGCGCCGGAATCAGTCTCAGTTTCAGTCTTGTTTTTGGCTCTGATTTTAGTCACGGCTCCAGTTTCAGTCTTGGTCACGACCCGGATTCTGGTCTCAGTCTTGAACAAGGCTCTAGTTTCAATCTAAGCATCGGTCTCGTCTCGGGTCTTGATCTTGTTTCAAATTTTGGTCACAATACCGGGCTAATTTTTGGTATTGGCTCCATTTTTAGCCTCAACTCTGGTCTCGGATCTCGATCCTTGTCTCGGTCTCGGCTCCGATCTCAGCTACAGTCTTGGTTTTGGCTCTGCTACAGTTTTGGTCTTAGTCACGGCTCCAGTTGCAGTCTCAGTTCCAGTTTCGGACTTAGTTATCGGCTCCGATCTCAATATTGGCTCTGGTCTTGGTATCGGCTTCAGTCTCAGTCTTGGTATCGGCTCCGAATCCAGTCTGATTCTTGGTCACGGCTCCAGTTCTAGTTCCAGTCTCAGCTCAGATTTCGTTTCCGGTTTCAAAATATTCAAAATCTCCCCAAGTTAAGATTCTTCATTTAATTTGTCGAATACGCAAATTTTAAGAATATTCAAGACCAGTGCTTCCTAATCGATTCTCCTCGTCACACTTGAGTCTTACTAGAATAACAGTTTAGTGCAGTGATGGTCAACCACAGGTGGTTTTTGTGGTATAGCCTCAATCATTGACAGTTTGTCGATTCACACCAAGAATTTTTCCCGACACACGAAGTTGTCCATCACTGGTTTAATGTATTGCGCTCTTAAAATATTAAACTACTGAGTGTGTCGTGACACGCAGGTTGCTCACCACTGTTCATGACCAATGCTGTTCAATTTGTGTGGCGCGACACACCAGTGGATTATTGGTCAACCTTTGTGTCACTGAAATGCCATGAATTGCATGCCTTAAAGTATGGTGGTTGTGGCTTACTACCAAGGTATGCCGAGGGTCTACAGACCATACACAACACTGATCTAAGAATTCTTAATTTTGATCTAAACAGGCATAATTGACTATTTAGGTAATTTGATAGTTCTGATTGACATGATACAGCAGTGATGGGTAGCTTGTGTATCGCAAGATGTGCCGCAACATGACAACAGTTGACCAATACTGCAACATAGTGTCCCATGGCACACAGGTTGTCCATCACTGTTGTATTGTGTCAAATAATACTATTGAATTTAGATCAAGTGCTCCAGTGTGCCGTGGGGTAAAATGGTTGTCCACCACTGGAATATTGAGTAGTCTGACTTGAATTGATCACAGCTACTTGTTTAATAGTCAATTTGAAGCTATATTTAGGCCTACGAAGCTTAATTCCATAATTATCTAAATATTCACTCAATTTTTGACTATAATCTTCATCAATAATGCTAAAAAAGCTATCAATTCCGTAAAAAGCAGCCAATCAATTTAAAAAAATGTTCATAACCTATAATTTAAGCATCCAACTTTTCTCATTCAGACGCGCATCGAGATCTTTTGTGTTATTTTCATCTTGTTTTCATTAATTGAAAGTGAATTTTTTTTTTTTTTTCATATTTTTTTATTTAATGTATGAGTAAAATGTAAAGGCACAAGAATCGCATCGTAAAATATGTTATTAAATGAGAGTGAAATGAAAGACAAAAAAAAATTGAATAAAAATTCACAACGCAATAACAGAATAAAGAGAAATAAATAAATGACGGGAAATAAAGTAGAGAATGTGAAATTGAAAGTGGACAATTTTAAATAAATAAAAGTTTTAGTGAAATATAAAAAAATAATGATTATTAAAATAAAAATAAAAAAATTAATAAAAAGAATCAAAAATTAAAAAATTCAATAATGAATATAAATTTAAATTTTTAATTTTTTTTTAAAATTTGTTTACATTTGTAAAAAAAATTTTTTTTTTAAATTTCTTGAACGTATTTTAATTTTTTTAAATTTATATTAAATTTTTTAAAGTTATTTTAAATTTTTTAAATTTTTCAAAATTTATTTTAAATTTTTTCAAAATTTATTTTAAATTTTTTGAATTTATTTTAAATTTTATAAATTTTTTTTTGAATCTGTTTTAAGTTTTTAAATTTATTCTGAATTTTTTAAAGATTATTAAAAAATTTTAATTTTGAATTATTTTAACTGTTTATACTTTTTAATTTTTTGACATTTCAATTATTACGTTTAAAAATCTCAAAAAAAAAAACTTAAAAGTTCAAAAGTTTAATTCAATTTTTCTTTTAATTTTTTCTTTAATTTTAGTTTTTTGTTTTAATTTTTACAATTTTCAATAAAATATTTAAAATACAATTTTATGAAATATGCAACTTTTTAAAATGTTCACAATATTTCTTAGTAATATTTAATTTTTTTAAATTAATCAATATTTCCTAGATTTAAAAAATTAAAAGTTACTATGGTAAAGTAACAAATCTTTAAAAATTTAGAACAAAATTAAAAATTAAAGGATTGTATTACTTTAGTGAAATACTAAAACATTTAATTTAAATACTAAAAAAAAAATAAATTAAAAGTTCAAATAATTCAGAAAATCTTTAAAAATCAAGTAAAACTTTAAAGTTAATATAAAAGTTTAAAATTTTAGAATAAATTTATAAATTTATTAAAAAAATTAAAAAAATTGAAATTCGGAATTAAAAAAAATAAAATCGTTTAAAAATATTTTAGAAATTAAGAAACGTTTTATAAAAATTTTAAAAAATTTAAAAATTTAAAAATTTAAAAATTTAAAAATTTTAAAAAATTTAAAAATTTAAAAAATTTAAAAATTTTAAAAAATTCAAAAATTTTAAAAATTTTTTTAAATTTTAATTATTTTTTCTAAACAAAATTTAAAAAAATTTAAAATTTAAAATATTAATGAAAAGTTAAAAAAAAATTTTAAAAAGCTAAAAAAAATTTAAAAAATATAAAAAATTTGAAAAAAATGAAACAAATTTAAAAAAAGTTTAAAAATTTAAAAAAAATTTAAAATAATTTAAAAAAACATTAAAAGAAACCTAAGAGTTATAAAAATTTGAAAGAAAAAATCCTCAAAAAATTCAGTGATATCAAAAATAATAATAATTTGTGTTTTAATTTCAGAAAGTGTTGCAATATTAAAATCGTCCACGTGAAAACCCAAAAAGTAAATCCAACTGTCTTAAAACAATAACAGTAACTGACTTGAACAGTATTAAAAAAACAAAAAAAAAATATTCAAATTTAAGTGAAAAAAAGTTAAAAAATTCAAAAATTCCCAAAAAAAATAATTAATTAAAAAAATGTCCCAACAAGTCCTGTTCGAACCCCGCCTATGTCTCGTCGAAAAGCGTCCCGACTTTGACGGCTACGGCTTCAACCTACACGCCGAAAAAGGCAAACCCGGTCAATACATTGGTAAAGTTGACGAACACTCACCAGCCGAATCATCCGGTCTCCGTCAAGGCGATCGAATCCTCGAAGTCAACGGTCAAAGCATCAACAGTGAGACACACAAGCAGGTCGTCGAACGCATCAAAGTAATTCCAAATCAGACAAAACTTTTGGTCATTGATCCCAAAGCTGACATCCATAATCATCAACAAATGGCACTAATTGATAAGATTAAGAAAGAAGCTGAATTAAAGGCAGTCGAAGCTGATCATCAAAATAACAACAACAATAGTGGAACCGCTGTCATGATCAACAGCAATGGCAATGCCGATTCCGAGAAATTGATAAAAGAAGAAGTTAAGCAAGAGGAAATGAATGGAAATGGAGCGTCAATAAAGTCAGACAATGAGCACATTGACATTGCCAAATTGGATATATCCAATGGTAATGGCAATAGCAATGGTAATGTTGATAAAATGACGACGGCATCAAAGTTGAATTTGTCAATGAGTGTTGCTGAAATGAGAGCACAATTGAAGAATAAGAAGCGACCTGATCCAAAAAGTGAGGGCATTGATGTGAGGAAGAAGTATGAAATTATTCAAAAGATGTAAAGCCACGATTGTGTGTGTGTGTGGATTGGTTGGAGGTCATGAAGACAGAAAGTGAAAAGTTATTCAAAAATTAGCATGTAAAAGTTAGGTTAGGTACGTGAAATGGGTTGATGATCTGCTGGACATCCTTAACAGGTATAGAGCATGCTGCACTTACTGTACTTACTGTATTTATACTAGTGTGTGGCTCTTGGGGGACCCATTGGACTGTTCATTTATTGGGTAGCCCCAATGACCCCCCCCCCCCCCCCCCCTTCCAAATTTAAAATTCTAAATTGAAAAAAAAAAAATTAAATTTTTTTCAAATGTTTTTTAAAAAAGTTAAAATTTTAGAATTAAATTTTAAAATATTTCAAAAATTATTAAAAATTTTGAAATTTTCAAATCAAGTCTCTGACCCTAAAATAAGTCCAAATAACAGACATCAGCCCTATAATCAATAAAAAATAGACAATAATACATCACATAAATGCTTATATATGTATGTAGTTATCTAAATATTCTAGTGCTATATTATAAAATATTATAAAATAATGTCAAAAAAAAAATTGTATGAATTTTGAGGTTAGAAAATGAAAAATGAATGATTATATTGAAAATAGTAATAATTAAAATTTAAAATAATTAAAAAAATTAAAAATTTTATTAAAAAAATATAAAAAAAGTTGATTTAAGATTTTGAAAAAATTATTTAAAAACAAATTAAAAAAAAATTAAGTTTTAAAAATTTTTTTGAAAATCGATGAAATTTTAAAATAAAATTTCAAAATTTAAAAATTTAATCTTTTCAAATCTTAAAATTTTGTGTTTTCAAAAAAATTTAAAATTTTGATTTTTAAAAAAAATTTAAAATTTTGATTTTTAAAAAAAATTTAAAATTTTGATTTTTAAAAAAAATTTAAATTTTGGTTTAAAGAAAAAAATTAAAATTTTGTTTTTAAAAAAAATCAAAAAAATTATAATTTTATAATGAAATTCAAAAACTTTTAAATTTAAAAAGAATTTCAAAAAATTAAAAATTTAAAAAAACTTTTAAAGGAATTTCAAAATATTTTTTAAAAAGAATTTTCAAAAGTTTGAAATTTAATAAAAAGAAGTTAATAAAAAAAAAACTGATTTAAAATTTCAAAAAAATTAAAATTTAAAATTTTTTTAAAAAAAAAATCAAAAAAACTAAAATTTTCAATTTATTAAAAACGAATTTTAAAATTATTTAAAAAGAATTTCAAAAAATTTAAAATTCAATTTTTTTTAAAAAAGAATTTCAAAAAATTTAAAATTCAATTTTTAAAAAAAAAATTAAAAAAATTTAAAAACAACTTCCAAAAATTTTGAAAAATTGAAAAAAAAATAAAAAAGTTGAATTTTGTTTAAAAAAATATAAAAAAAATGATTTAAATTTTTTTCAAACAAAAATTTTTAAAAAATCCAAAAAAATTCACAATTTCAAAAAAAATATAATAAACCAGTTGTGGACAACCTTTTATCTTTCCCGGTCCACCTTGGAAGTTATCCTCAACCGTAACAGCACACACCATAAAATTTATAGAATTTATAAAAACTTCCAGGTGTGCACAGGTTGCCCACAACTGCAACAGACCCCAAAACCTCCAATTTACCCCACAAATCATCAAAGTCATCCTCACATCAGCCTCAACATCACCAAATCCTCAAATTTGCATCACATGACTTTATCAAGAGTTCAAACTCGACATTGAATCATCCATTCAGTCACAGTTTGCCTTCATGTCAGCAACAACAACAACAACACATGCTTTTTGCAGTAAAATGTCAAGTGATGATTGTCAAGAAGCCAGCTATAGAGCTGCGATCGCTGATATCAATGTAATTAGCATTGCTGAGAAAAAATATGTAAAGGTTGACAGAGATTGTCACGTGGATGTTGAATGTGAATGGATTGTGTGACTTTTTATGGGAATTTTTGACGATTAGACAGCCATTGTTCCTCATTTTATGGAGAATGTGGCATTAAATTTGAAATTGTCAAGTGCTAGTGAATTGTTGCCAAAAAATGTCGGCAAGCATCACATTGGATACAACTAAAATCTAAACCGGTAGCTTAATCTATAGCTGAAATGTCAAGTGATGCTGGTGCTTTTGGAATAAATCGCATAAATCATCAGAATATCGTCAACATTATTCAGAATATAATTAATAAGGTGAGTTTAGAGACATTTTTGCTATTATTAATCCAGCATGTCATTACGATGACGATGCAAAAATGCTGAGAAACGGGTTTTTCAAAGTATCGAGTGGTTGTCGAGTCGAAGTCGTATCCGAAGTCAAGTCCGAAGTCGAGTCCGATGACGAGTCCGATGACGAGTCCGACGACGAACCCGAAGTCGAGTCCGATGACGAACCCGACGTCGAGCCCGAAGTCGTATCCGAAGTCGAGTCCAAAACTTCAACTTTTGAATGCATGCTGACTATAATGACGTCACTAACTCTTCAATATGCCAAAAAAAAAGCCATTTTTTTTCAAAGCGATTCTTCGAATTCAACCGTCGCAAGCATCGCAACAAACAATAAATTTCAATTGAATCACTTTACAAGTGGATATTAATAGAGCTGTGAATTATTAATTCATATGATCGAATACACATGTGAAAAGAATTTTATAGAAAAAAAAGGTAATAAGACATACGTGTAAATTAGTGATTATTTCATCATCGTAAAGTCTCAAAACAGACATTGTTTGCTGCACTACACAAGATATTAATGTGTGCTGTGCTATAAAGGTGGATAAAGCAATAAAAAAATGAAGTTTTATTGATGATATGCTTTGTTTTAGAGCGTTTGAGTCTTTTTTTTTAGGTGGAATTTTATGACAGAATTGAGAAATGTTGATGACGTAATTGAGTCAATTTTGGACTTGGACCTTCGGAATCGGCTTCGAGCTTTACTTTAAATAAGACTTCGGGCTCGGCTTCAGACTCGACTTTGGTTTTGGATTCAGCATCGATTTCGACTCGACGTCGGGCTCATCTTCGGACTTGAATTCGAACTTGACTTCGGGTTCGAATTCGGACTCGTCTTCGCGCTCGACTTCGGACTCGACTCGGACTCGACTTCAGACTCGACTTCGAACTCGACTTCGGACTTGACTTCAGATACGACTTCGGGCTCGACTTCGGACTGGACTTCGGACTCGAGTTCGGATTTGACTTCGGACTCGATTTCAGGCTCGACTTCGAGCTCGTGTTCGGATTTGATTTCGGTTTCGACTTCGGTCTAGATTTCGGGATCGATTTTATGCACGACTTCGGGTTCGTCTTCGGGTTCGTCTTTGAGCTCGACTTCAGTTTCGGATTCAGGCTCGACTTCGGGTTCGACTTCGGGTTCGAATTCGAGATCGACTTTGGTTTCGGCTTTTGGCTTGACTTCGTACTCGATATCTATTCGATTTCTACCTCGGCTTCAGATTCAATTTCGGACTCGACATTTATCATTCCATATCAAATGCTTATTTAGATTTTTTATATATCCTATAAAGTCAAACAAACACTCATAATAGCCCAACAATATATCCACAATGACATAATCATTTACTAAATATCTCAAAACAATAATTAGTCAATCACAAAAAATGACAAAATAAATACTCGAAAAAAAAATATTTATCAAATTTGTCTACACACAGCTGCCAATATTCACAGAACGGAGGTCAATTAACTTGAATACAACAACAACAACAAACAATTAAATTCTGTTGCTTAGTGCTGCTCATAAAGAACAAAGCAAACTAAAACAGAAGCGTGAATAATTCTTTTTGCTAAAGATTTATTGATTTTGGGTGGGTTGAATAGTCAATGAAGTGTGAAGTTGTTGGAACTGTTTGGCTTTTTGAATGTTGTTTATAGCTTCAAGTTAGTATGATTCTTAGTTAGATTCAAGCCAAATTCTGTACCATTTCAGAGTCACAACATTCTGAGTTCAATTTCTCATTTATTGACCGACTTCGGATTCGTGTTCGGCTTTGAATCCCAAGTCGGATTCGTGTTCGGCTTCTTATTTGACTTAGGCTTAAGCTTTGATCTCAACTTCGGATTTGGTTTTGACTCCGGCTTCGGATTCAGGTTCGACTTTAACTTCGAATTAAGATTCGGCATCGGCTTTGACTTCAGCTTCGGCTTTGACTTCGGCTTCAGCTTCGGCTTTGACTTCGGCTTTAGCTTCGGCTTCAACTTCGGGTTTGGTTTCGGCTTTGACTTCGGATTCGACTTTGACTTCGGCTCCAGCTTCGGCTTTGGCTTTAGCTTCGGCCTCAACTTCGGATTTGGTTTCGGCTTTGGAATCGTTGACTTTGGCTTCGGATTCAGCTTCGGCTTTGACTTTAGTTTTAACTTCGACTTCGGCTCTGACTTTGACTTCGATCTACTCCAGCCTGAATTCAATTCCGACACCATGCCAGAATCACCTCAGCCTTGTCCCGGATTTAAGATCCACATCCCAACTTATCCAATCCAGACAACCTCCCAAGTACATTTAATGACAATCCAAAAAGTGTCCAAAAATTGTTCAAGCAGCTGTTTTTTTTCTGTGTCAGTTCTGTTAATTTTGTTCTTCTTCATTGCCCTTCTTTCAGTTTAAATGAAATTGTACGACATACAACAACAACAAGCATGTCATTTATGGAATAAAAATGAAATATTTCCGTGGTGATGTTGCTCGTTTATTTATAGTACAAAAAATTTATCATTCCGTTTGGCGCAATTTAGTTCCTTTTTTTGTTGTTGTGTAGATGAAATGAAAATTGGATTCGTCATTAATGTTATGGGTTTAGAATGTTGTGGATTGATGTTAGGTGGGGGAATAATCTGGAAATTATGGAAGCCATGACCCCCCACATCCTCATGCTTTGTCGAGACACAGCAGCATTTGTAATAATTTGGTAATTTGTGAAAAAAAGACTTCAAAGCTGACTTTCTGGACAGTAAAAGAGCTTGAGGACGTCAAAAGAACTCTTGGAAGGAAGCTGCATATAGCCATGTGCCTTCTGGAGGTCCAAGATGTCTTTTCCTTTGAGGACCTGACTTTTTTCGAACCAAAATCCTGGAAATTGAGTAAAATATGAACCAATGATGTACTTAAGCCGTAGAAGTGAGCTAGAAGCCAGTCTGACTCTAAATTAAGTCCAAATTCTACAAAATTCGACCTCAAGTCAGACTAACCCGTAGCCACTAAATTATCATCATATCATATCCAACCTCATTTAACCATTCAATGTCAATTCTACAATATTTATGTATGTCATTGTCAAATTTCAAGAGAGAACCTCTTTTTTCACCTTAATTATCAGCATGACTATGTTATGATAATTTGTGTAATTTCCTGTTGAAAGCATGTTCATCATTAGAGCTGCTTTTTGTAAAAAATGGTTGATTAATGGGAGAAAAAATTACAATTTTTCATGAATTTTAATGTGCTAAAATCGAAAGTTCCGATTTGTCATATTTTCATGCAAATTTACTGTCGCTGGTTATGTAGCTGTTAATGGACATGGCTGTTATGTAAGCAATAAGAAAAATGGTGATTTTTGGAAGTAAAATGCAGAATTTTGAGGTTTTTTATGGATATTTTGAGCTGCAATGAGGGTAGGGAAGCTTAAAGCACTTGCCCAACTCATAATCCCTGTCTGTTCCCTTATCCTGAGCGACACAGGGCTTTTAAGGTTCCGCTGAACCTCTTTTGTCAACAACAAATAGAAGCCGTCTCCATTTGGCGTCCATATGGCTTCCAAAGGTGATTAACAGACCTTTAAATGCTTTGTGTCGCTTGGACTAAAGGAACTAAGAGGAACGAGGGGTTAGGCAGTCATTTTGAGCTTCCCTTTCCTCGTGTGATGTACTTACTGCAAACCATGTTCATATGTGGAGCTTAGGTTACAACAGAAGGCTTTCCATCTGACTCTGTTGCTGGCTCTGTCACCTAGTTTGTACAAATTCTCTATCCGCACGTTGAGCTGACAGTCATTCCTTACTGTTCTGCGCCAAGTAGCTTTTGGAGCTCCTGGTCGCCTTTAGAGTTGGAAGGACTTTGGAGTCTGGACTCCACATTGGAGTCCTGCCAACTTTGATCACCTTTTCCCTCGTGGATTGCATCCAAGGGCTACACAGCCTTATAAACTTGTGTTTTATGTTCCAGAAATGACAATTTCTCTTCTAAAGCGTATGTCCTATCCAGATGTACTTCCTTCTTTTTGGATAAAATACCTCAAATTCCCTCGATATCATATTTGTCACTCGGGTGCTACCCCAAAGTGCTCGAAGTCAACTCAGACTTTAAATCAAGTCAACTTAACTTGAGTCGACTTTACCATACAAAATCCTCATCGACTTTGAGCTCTACTATGTCCCAATCCATCATGTCAATCAAACTACCGACAAAAAACATCCCAAAAATGCGTTCAATTCCAATAAACAAGCTACAAAGACTTTCACAACCTTATTTTATCTTTTAATAATAATATTCGATAAAAAAAAATGATAAATTTACGATGAAATATTTATTCGATTGTGAAATCATCGAGCTTCGATAATGACTAAAGTATTGAAAATGTGTCGACACAATGCATCCGAAGGTCAAGTGATTGCTAATAAAAGGTATTGAACTGTGAGACGGCTGGGGGGAATTATTGATGAATTTTGATTGAATTTGCGATGACTGAGCGGGAATTTTTGTTTTTTATTAGATCTAATGCTGTCTAATGATGAGGATGTTGACTGGAAAATTGAGCTTGAATGTTGACTTGAATTATTTGGTGATTCATACCGAACCTTGGTGGTCAGTCTAGATTGAAACCATACACGATATATGGTTCATGGAAATTCCAACAATTTTTGACGGCACTTTAGTGTGTCGCGGCATATAGGTTGCTCACCACTGTCCTAGACCCTGTCATATACCCTGCTGTAGGTTCTGCTGTTGCCCCTTCCCTAGCCCATTTCGTAGACCCTGCTGTAGCTCCTGACCTAGCACCTGTCGTAAATCCTGCTGTAGCACCTGCTTTAGCTCCTACCGTAGCCCTTTCTCTAGCCCCTACCCTAGTCCATGCCCTAGCCTTGTAACCCTAAAATACAGCTACAAAGTCACATAAAGTCATTATTTTCCATAAACTTGATCGAAAACAGCTTAAATGACTCAAAAAAAAAAATTCCAATTTACAAGTGCTTGCATGAATGAATGACTGTGAATGTTAATTTAATGAAGGTAAAATGAGTTGAATTCTCATGTAAAATTCATTGAGAGATTTTCAAATAAATTCTGTTATTGTATGTGTGATCTTGAATTAATTGAGTGGAAGGTGGAATTGGTGAAATTTTGGGCTTAAAAATTAATTGAGCGAATTTGTAATTTTAATTAGTAAATTTAGCAGTTGAGTGGAATTAGGTCATGGATTAAGAGCTTGATTTAATGCAGACTATCCTGACAGACTTGGATTGAATGGACCTTAAAGTCCTTAACATTCTTAACTGGCTTTAGACGTACTCTTCGCGCGGCCATGGGGTCAGAGAGCAACCCTAACAGTCAATGAGCATATTCACCTAAATGAGGTCAATATTGAGTATATTTAATCAATATGATCGATCGTGCTCCTCCATTTTTTGAGGATACTAAAGAACTTGGGTGGACCACGTGTGCACCGCGGTACTAGTGTGCCGTCAAAAATTGTATGAAATGTCATGAGCCGCATGTCTCGTGCGGTTTCGATCCAGACTTATAATCAAGGTGTGCCGCAAAAAATAAAAGGTTGCCAAACTCTGTTCTATGTAAGGGGAGGAAGTGCCTGTAATGACACTTAATCTATTTTTGCGTTACGTAATATGTGAATGGCTCCTTTACCCAAATGACTATTTTATATAATTTCAATATAATTTTTTATTACGTATTATTTTTAAATGCATCGATGGTGGCTGAATAAAACCTTTTTTTAAATGAAAAGAATTTCATTTGAATTGAATTTTTAGTCTATAAATTACTTAAAAACTATTTTGAATCAAATTAAAGTGTTCAATTGTTAAAAGAATTATCGTTTTTTATTGAAATTGCAAGATTAATTTCAATTAGTTTTGTTGACAATTGAATCTGATCTCAAATTAATTAAAACTTATTTTGAAGGCTGGAATGTGGAGTAAAAAAATTGTGAAAAAATTAAAATAAAAAAAAAGGTTTTCAATTTAAAAAATTTTTCTGTAAAGTTTTACAAAAATTTAATTTAAAAAAAAAATAATTTTAAAATTTAGGTATTTAATTTTTTTGAATTTTTAAATTTTTAAATTTTTTAGATTTTTAAATTTTTTTAAATGTTTCAAAATGTTATAAAACTTTTATTTTTTTTTTAATATTTAAACTTTTAAATTTTATTTTATTGTTAAATTTTTAAAATAATTTTATATTCTATTTTGAATTTTTTTAATTTTTCTAGAATTTTTCAAATTTTTTAATTTGTTTTAAAATTTAATTAATGTTTTTTTTAATTTATTTTAATTTTAAAACAATTAAAAATATTTAAAAAATTAAAAATTTTAATAAAAAAAATAAAAATATTTTAAAATTAAAAAAAAATAAATTTATCCAAATAATTTTTTAAATTTTCTAAATTTTTTTCACGTTTTTAAAATTTTTATTATTTTTAATTCTTAATTTTGAAAATTAATTTTTAAATACTATTTTCAATTTAATTAAATAATTTTGAATAATAGTTAGAATATCAACTTTAATTCAATTTAAATAATTTTCTCTAAAAATACAAAATTAATTTAATTAAAAAGAAAGCAAATAAAATTCAAAAAAATGTTGAAAATCTCAAATAGTAAAAACAAAACAAATAAAAAATCAACAATAATTCACGACTATTAAATCATTCATTTAAGCACAACATCGACATTAATTCCAAAACAAGCACGAATGCCTCAAATGTTGTTATTAAGCCGAGGCAATAAGATGAATCGGAAGTCATTGAAGCGTTTGATGTTTGATGTAATCGTTACTTACTTATTTACTAGCTTTATTATTTTACAAAACAATTGGTAATGAAAACAAAGAAAAAATAATATTGAAATAAGTTTGAACTTGAAAAATTGGCAGATTTAATTTTTTTCATTTTAAAATTACTTTTTTAAGTTTTTTAAATTTATAATTTAATTTTTATATTTTTAAAAATTAAAAAATCAAAATTTGAATTTTCATATTTTTTAGAAATCTAAATTAGTTAATTTAAAACTATTTATTTTTATCCATTTTTGAATTTTCGACAAACTATTAAAAATAATTTAAAAATCAAATTCAAATTTAAAATTTAAACATTAAATTTCAATTGAAAAATGTAATGAATTTAAAATTTAAAAATTTCTAAGAACTTGAAAAAATTTAGAAAAATAAATTTAAAAAAATTTTAAAAGATTTAAAAAATTTTAAAAAACATTTAAAATAATTAAAAAAAATTTTAAAAAAATAAAAAAAAATTTGAAAAATTCAAAAAAAAAATTAAAAAATTCAAAAAAAATTTAAAAAATTCATATAATTTAAAAAAATTAAAAAAAAATTTAGAATTTAAAAAAAAACTGAAAAACTTTAAATTGAAAATTCAATTTTTTTGAAATTTTTCGATTTTTTTTGAAATTTTTGAGCTTTTTTAAATTTTTTGAATTTGTTTTAATTTGAAATTTAAAAAAAAAATCAAAAACCTGAAATTAAATTATAAAAAAGTCATAAATAATTTAAATTTATCAAAAAATTCCATTCAGCATGTTAATCAAGTTACAAAGCTCGACATCAACTTCCTATAACAAATTTTCCCATATTATCATCACATGCAAATCTCAAGTTTTTCCCACATCTAGATGACATTTTCATTATCACAACATTTCCATCAATAAATTCCCAACTTTAATTCAAAAATGTGAAAAAAAAAAAATAAATTTCATTATTTACGATCAGACTTGCCGCAAGCTGAATGTCATGCATTTTAATGATTCATGGATATTAAGTCACACAAGGTCATTAAAGGTGATTTGAGAATAATTTAGATTTGAGATTTTAATTCTTAGATTTCAACATGATACACTGGGATTCTTTTGGGGGTCATTATGATTAATTAAGCAGTTAAGGTTGATTTCTAGTCTAGCTGTATGGCTTAATAATTGTTATTAGATCCGTTCTAAATTGACTCAAAAAGTTATTTTTAAGAATTTCTTGGAAAATTGATCGATTTGTTGCTTTAACCTTCGCTAGCTTGATTCTGGGGTTATCTCCTGCATACAAAATTTATCGAGACCAATACTTTGGGAAACCTTAGTCTTGAATCTCGGCCTCGGAAAAATCCAGTGACCGGGACCGAGATAGAGACCGAGATTACATTGGAAGTCGAGAATCCTTACATATAGCTTGATCCTCCCAGTGATGACTTCAACCGTATTAAAGAGTACTATGGGATGCTATAAGCTAGATGTTAAGTCAACTTTGAGGTTAGACTTCGGTTTCCGCAATTCTGTTTAAGTCTATCAATTCCAATTCATGGACATGAGGAGTTCTGAACAAAGTTGGCAAGACTTCAGAAAAATTTCCAATTTTCGAGCCCCAAATGTACTCCAAAGCTCGACTTCAATGGAGTAGATCCTGCCAACTGGTCAGCCTGACTTGTGGTCAATCCCCAGGCTGAGAAACTAGGCGGTATTTAGCGGTATTTGTATGAATTTCGCAGTACTACCGCGAAGTTTCTCAGTCTGGGTCAATCCGCTAACGCGGCAGTAACATGGAGACTGTATTAAATTCTAGGGTAGGATTCATAACCTATCCGGTACACAGTACCCCATTCTACATGGGTAGACAGGGCTATACACATTTACACCTATTCTAGATGCTCTAGGTTATTCTAGAATATCATAGGTGTAGTTAAGGATATCCTAGGAAGTATGTAGATGTATTCTTACTACTTCTTACTTCCTTGGCGAAGGCGCAAGGGGGCCCATTGCCGCATTTAGAATTTGTCGAAGGCTGGATCTGTCCTTAGATAACTTCTGTCAGTTTCTAATTACCAGCACTTTTGCATCGTTGCTCACACAGCAATCTTATGAGCTTTTTGGTCTTCCTCGAGATCTTTTAGATGCATTCTAGGATAGGATTAACAACAAGGATAGGGTAGAGTATTGTAGGGTAGGGAAGGGTAGGGTAGGGTAGGGTAGAGTAGGTTTGAGTAGAATAAAAAACAGTAATTGTAAGTTAAGTGTAGACTAGATTAGGATATCCATTAAAAAACCGACCTCGTGCTCACAAATTAATTATTTTCCAACAATTTACCTTTTGTTCTACCTCAATTCATTCATTATGAGCCATTCACAAATTCCAACCTTAACATACCCACTCAATCTGTGATCATTGCTGAACATCTCAACAGCTCATCAAGTGCCAAAATAATAAAATAAATTAAAAGAAATACGATATTCACAATTATTCCTTATTTAAAGACAATTGTCTCATTTTAAGGTTGGAAATGAACTTGAATAATTTAGTGATGGAAGTGTGGGTGCTGATTTTGGATGTAATTATTTAATTCTAGTCATTTTGTGTATTTTTTGGATTAAGAATGGATTTTTTGATTTGATGAATATTTAGAAGGTCAGTGACTCTATGAACAGCATGTCAATTCGGCTAGTCTGTATACAGATGTCAAGCTCTATGGGTCAATTAAAGGTGCAACCAGATTTGGCAGGACATTGGAGTCCGGACTCCGAAAGTCCGTGGAGTCCAATACAAATTCTCGGACTCCAAATGTCCGGACTCCACCTTGGAGTCCTGCCAACTCTGGGTGCAACATGGTTCTGGTAGACTAACCCGAGCAATACAGTTCAGGTAGAATATCAGGAAGCGGACAGCTAAGTTGATAACGATTGCCATATTTTGTCACTTAATGTAAATCCGCTAGGGCGGCCATATGCTGTATTTTTTCCGGGACGCTGCCATACTTTTCACTGTTGCTGCTGTTTAAATTTGTCATAGATTCCCAAAAATCCCCAAACTTCCCATCCCATAGCTCTTAAGAGCCTGACCTTTGCCTGTTAGGGTTATTGAGTACAGCTTAGTAATTCAAGCTGAATATTCATCTACTAGACACCCTAATCCATACATCCTATTCCCTACCATTGTTCCTCACTACACAATTTGCCCACAACTGCATTAATGTCTCGTCTCGGCCATTGTTCTTCACCTTGACCATCTAGCTTCAGATCATTTCCAAACTCACACAATATCCAAATATAGTAAATCCATCAACACCATCAATTCGCATCGCATTCCATGCCGTTATACATAACAACATTAACTCAGCAATCAATAAATAATGTTCATGTGAATCATAGCTATTTAATGAGCACAACAGCAGGTCATTGATGAATATTCATCACGCTATAATAAACTGAAAATTTTTGTGACATCATCTAGCATTCTTGGCTGTACAATTTGCCGGCGTGAAGCGATTTTAATGTTATTAAGTAATTTTTATGATGATTTCTTGTTGGTGGGTGGGGGCTGTACATATGTTACGTAACATACTTAAGAGGATGGGGTTGGGAGGGTGAAGGGGTTTAAGTCAATTTGGAGTCAGAATTGCATTTGAAATCGGAAATTGACCAACAGGAGCTAGTCATAGAGCTAGTTTAGGGCATCATCACTGAATGGTCTCTTTGGTCCTCTCAGCTTGAATTTAAGAACGGCGGCTTGCTAGGCCAACGTACCCTGTATTGTCCAGAGCCTCGTTTGACTCCGTCCCGCATAAAGCCACATGAATTACGCGTTCATCACATTTAGAAAGCCTATGGGAGGTCATGGATTACATTTGATTGAAGTAAATACAGGAAGGTGGGTTGGGGGTTAGGAAGGGTTGGTGATAGTTACGAAGGGTTTATGACTAAGGGTTCCGGATATCGAGACCGAGACTTCCCGGGTAGTTTTGGTCTTGATCCTCAGTCCTCAGTTCTTGAGAATTTACCGACTTCGGGAAACCTTAGTAAGAAGGTCAATCAGGGGGTTGGGCATCAAAATACCCCAATATTTCAACGTTACGCAATACCTAAACAGCCCCTTAAGAGCTTTGTTGTTATTTTGGTTTATTAATTGTGATGATGCTGATGAATTGGAATTGAATTTTGATGATTTGCGAAGATGAGAATAAGAAGAAAATGTGTGAATGAGTGTGGTGTGGAAGTGATCTTGTGTGAGGTTATTTGCTAAATGTCAAGATTTAATTTGAATTTTTGGAGATTATTTTGGGCATTTTATTGTGGAATTTATGACTGATTTTTGAGCTTTTTTGATATAGTTTTGAGCATTTTCTGGTTGAAATTTCAGATTTTGTGCCAGAATATTGAGCTTTTATGGCATCGTTTCAGCCATTTTGCCAAAAATTCGAGTTTTTGTGCCAGAATATTGAGCTTTTTGACTTAAATGCAAATATTTTTGGTTGATTTTTGGATTTTTGACACAAAAATCCCCAGAAAAATTGACAAATTTCAGCAAAAACTCAACATTTCAAGTCACAAACCAGAGTATCACTTTTTCAAGTTCCACAATCCAGAATATTCCTCACAAAAATCCAACTCCCAATTCCCAAAAGCCGCACACTCAACCAGTCGATGACGACACCCAAAACAACATCAATTTATTTTTTACATCCACAAATGTCCAAGTTTTGTAAAGAAAAAAAAAATGAATAAAAATTGGCTTTTGTCGCGAAAATTTCAATGACCATCAACTTGACATGCAACGTGGAATGAGACAAAATGAAATGCAAAAAAATATTTAAATTGCTTTGTTATTGTCGTGAGCATGCAATGATGATGTTGATGATGATGGTCTTAGTCGGTGATTAATGGGGAAATAAATTTGAATTTTGTGGATGAATATTTATGGAATTTTGAATTTTTTTGGCTCAGTCTGAGTTTAAGTGCCAGAATTTTGAGCTTTTATGACTCAATTTGAGCATTAATGCCAGAATTTAGATTTTTTATTGCTCAATATTAGTCATAATGTCAGAATTTTGAGCTTTTGTGCCAGAATATTGAGCTTTTGTGCCATAATTTTGAGCTTTTATGGATCAATTTGAGCCACAATGCCATAATTTTGAGCTTTTGTGGCTCAATTTGACTTTTATGCCAGAATTTTGATCTTTGTGGTTCTATATGAGCTTTCATGCCAGAATTTTAAGCTTTCGCGCCAGAATTTAGAACTTTTATGGCTCAATTTGAGCCATAATGCCATAGTTTTGAGCTTTTCTGCCAGAATTTTGAGCTTTTTTAGCAACTTTCAAGCTTATCTTTTCAGAGTTGTGACAAACTTTCAAGCTTATTTCAAATGAAACTCAGTTCAATTTTTCAATTTAATTCCAAAACATTTCATTCTGTTTGTCAATAAAAACCACAAAAAAAAAAAAATTCTGCAAATAAATTCCAATCTCAAATCTAACCAAAAAAAATTACGTCATAATTTAAAATAAAAACCAAAACAATTTTTACTTCTTGTTCCTCAACATTTAACATTTCTCTCGATTTCTTCCATTCCAATTCGTTTTTGTTGTTGTTGTTGCTGTTGTTTTCACTTTTTTTTTTGTTTGTCTTGAATTTCTCATGCTCAAATCTTGTTTCTTGCTGACTTCTCGATCAATTTTTTCTTGTTGCTTTTGTTGTTGTTTTTTATGGCATAAGAAATCACCACAGGCTGCAAGTCTCTGTCTGGTTGAGTTAATGTCGAGGTTTTGTGTGAAAAAGAAAAAAAACGATAAAAATTTTGATTAAAATGTTAAAAAATGGATTTTTGGGATGGAATGTGCGTAGCAAATTGGATTTGTTGGCGGTTTTGATGCTTACATGACTTAAATTGGGTGCAGATTGAATAAAAATGGCAAAATTTAATCGAATTTGATGAAAATTTATGAAAATTGTTGAAAACTGACGAAAAATTACGAAAACTGACGAAAAATACCGAAAAACGACAAAAATTGACGCAAATTGACGAAGATTGTCGAAGATTGACGAAGATTGACGAAGATTGACGAAGATTGACGAAGATTGACGAAGATTGACGAAGATTGACGAAGATTGACGAAGAATGACGAAGATTGACGAAGATTGACGAAGATTGACGAAGATTGACGAAGATTGACGAAGATTGACGAAGATTGACGAAGATTGACGAAGATTGACGAAGATTGACGAAGATTGACGAAGATTGACGAAGATTGACGAAGATTGACGAAGATTGACGAAGATTGACGAAGATTGACGAAGATTGACGAAGATTGACGAAGGTTGACGAAAAATTTGCGAAAATTTACGAAAAATGACAAAACTTCAATGTTATTTTTCTCGTCATTTCCATACCTTTTTCCAGCACCGAACAACAAGAAGAACAGCCCAGAATAAGTGAGCAAAAGATAAAAAAAGGCCACACGAGTTGCAAACAATAAAAAAAAAAGTATTGAAATATTTGCCAAGTTGAGCAAAAAATGCCGCTAATTGTGCCTTCACTGTGTGCCTTCTTATCTAAACACATTGTCTATTGCTATCTATCTATATGTACATGGAACTATCTCCATCTCACTCCCACAACCTTTTTTATGTTTAAACATTCTTTATTATTTTCTGTAGTTTTCTTAATTAATATTTGCTATTTTTTGTGTTGTTTTTTGTTAGATAAAGAAAATTAAATTAAAATTATTAATGAGGTTAATTAGAGGAATTTGTTGGAATTGAGCAATGCGGGGCTTAATAGAGGTCGGGTATTCTGAAAAATGATGGAATTTTTTTGGATAATTTTCCAATTTTTTGTCAATTTTTCTTCAATTTTCTGCAAATTTTTCGTCAATCTTCGTCAATCTTCGTCAATCTTCGTCAATCTTCGTCAATCTTCGTCAATCTTCGTCAATCTTCGTCAATCTTCGTCAATCTTCGTCAATCTTCGTCAATCTTCGTCAATCTTCGTCAATCTTCGTCAATATTCGTCATTTTTTGTCTTCAAATTGATCAAAATTTCCAGAAAACCCCAATAAACCCCCAAAACCACCTTTATGTCAGCACCAATCAGCTCACCTTGCATCATGTCACCTCACCTCCCCCCAATCAATAATTAACAAAAAATTCCATTCCAAAAATCCACTAAAAATCGCTCAAAATTCATCATTAAGAATCAATGACCTCAAATCAATTCTAGTAATAATTACAGCACATACATTATATCCAAAATCAATTCCATAGTCTGCGGCACGCAAGTTCATTCGCACATGAAATAAGCAACAAAAAAGTCGGTTAATGAGTTTTGCTTCTGAAACAGCAACTGCGGCTTTACTTCCAATTTTTTGTGTGTGATTTTGATGACTTAAATTGCCTTTTTGAACTAGAAATTATGCATGTATAACAACTTTTGAGTCGTTCGTTGTCTCGAAGGTCGTTGAATGTGCGACACAGTTTTTTCATACCAATAAATGAGTCTATTTGGGTGCAGTGACGTTGCTAGCAGGTGATTTACTTCATTGGAGTCAAATGTCTAGTCAGATTAGAAGTCAGTCATTGGAATCGGACTCAAAAAATGGAGTTCCTGTCTATTTTGTTCGAAAAAAGCTGTACATTGCTGTAAAATGCTGTTCACAGCTTGTGTTTGTTAATCTTTGCCCCATCGTTGTCTTTAAATGACCAACATGGCGCATCCATCACTGAAAATAACTACCGATGTTTAGCTATGGCTGCCGATGGTCAATTGCCACCGGTAACTTCATACAAACTCTAAATTATGGTCTAGATTATCAAAAATTTAAAACTAAGGATTAAAATGTCCAATTAAAATGTTTAAGTACATTGCGGGGTTGGGACAAGGTGGATGACTTTGGTATGGATCGGGGAGAGGGTTTAATCACAACAATATGGGAGTCGGAATCTCCAATTGGACTTCATTGGAGTTGGCTTCCAAAAATGGAGTTCCTGTTAACTGGAACAGACTAACATTCAGACACTACAGTGGTCCAGTACTGTACTTTTTTTTCTGAAACTTGTGTTATTCATTGTTACCGTCTGCCCTCAGCGGTTGTTGCAGTACAACAGTCCTCAAACGACCGACGTTGGGTTCCGACGGCCGGCACACTGTAGTGGCATGCAAAGTATGTTTTCTGATTTTGACTGTCATTTGTATCTGCTAAAAAATTATAAGAAATTTCATGAAAAATTCTAGAAAATTGAAGAATGTTTTTCACAACCAGGGGGAATTCCTCATTGTAAATAAGACCTAGTGGCATAGTCCACTAGTAAAATTTTCTAGGGAACATGACCGTTTTTTTGAAAATTTTTGTAAAAAAAGCAAACAAAAATTTAAAATTATAAAAAATGTTTCAAAATTAGCGGTTTACCAATTCTCGGAGGAAGGCCCGTGTCTCCAATGGGCCATTGGCTACGCTCCTGGTCACGTCTCTGATAAGACCCTAACCTAGTTACATGCATCCTTTTAATTAAACTCATATAATTTTTTATTAAGTTGTTTCCCAAAATTATTAATTCATTTTTTTTTTTTATATCTTTATTTCCAGAAAGAAGTCAGTTCTACATCATGTGATCAACCAGCATAATGACCTACATTTGATGGAAATTCAGCATATTCAACAAACAATCTACAATCAGTGTATTACCATAGAAATGACACATGTTGGCGTAATTAGATCTAATTTGCAGGCATCCATTGACTTTAACAAATGAGATAACAAAAGCTATTAAAAGTAATTAAATTGATGATTTTTTATGGAAAAATTCTATATTTTGTTGGATATAATGTGGGGTAATATCTTATAGTACCGATAACCCTAACTGCAGGGGCGGATAACGACTGTTATTTTTTTTGAAATTTTTTAAAAATGCAATCAAAAAATTTAAAAATAAAAAAACTTTGCAAAATAACGGATTTTTGAATTTTCTAAGGGAGGAGGGAGGGGTATTGCCCCAATGTCCCCTCCTGGTGAACGTCCCCTAAATTAAATAAAAGGAATCTTTAAAAGTATTGCTTTTGTGTCATAAGATAATTAAAACTGTCCATATAGCCTGGATCGTAGCCAGGTATTTTGGAGGTGGGGAAGAGTGACCCCCAACTCCTACCCCCTCCTCATGATTAAAATAATTGACAATTTCAGTAATTTTTTTTTGAAATTTAAAAATCAAAATTTTAATAATTATTTTTCATGAAAAATATTACAATTTTTTGACCCTTATTATTATTATATACAAAACGGCCAATTAGTGCTTTATTATGAATATGAACCATAAAAATTTGTATTAAATTTCGATTATAATAATTGTATATTAGCCATACCAAGTCATAAAAGTATGATAAACAATAAATAAAAAAATGTTAAAAAAAAAATATTAATTACTTTGTAAGAAATAAATTCAATTAAATTGTTTAAATAATTAAAAAAATAAGATCAGATGTTGTTAATGTGGGGTGTTAATGAAGGGGTAATCCATATATTTACTAGGAAGCCCTCGACCCTCGACCCTCCTCCCCCCCACTTCCTCGCGAAGGGTCTATATCGAAAGCAGTATCGGAAAGGGGTAAGGAAGATGAAGTAAGAGAAAGGGATTATTGAAGGGGAGATGGGGAAAGGAAGTAAGGGAGAAGGGGTAAAGGAGAGAAGGTAGGGGAATAGGGGTATTGAAGTAGTAGAGGAGAAGAGGGGGAATGGGAATAGGGGAGTAGGGGATTAGAGAAGAGGAGGTAAAAGTGAGTGGGTGGAGATGGATGAGAGGGGATATATGATGTGGGGTAAGGAGTAGGGGCAGGTATTGAGATTAAAGTAAAGAGGGGAAGTAAGGGAAAGAATTAAGCGAGAGGGGTAGGAGAGAGGGCGAATGGAAAGAGAGGATGGGAGAGAGGGGAGAAGGGTTAGGGGAGTGAAAATAGGGGATATGGAAATGGGAAGGAGTTGGAAGGAGAGGGTTTAAGGGAAAAAAGGTAGTGGAGGGCGTATGAAGGATGGTTGAGTTTGGATTTTTTTAAAAAATTAAGCAATTTAAAGAAAATTCTTGAAAAAGTCGCAAAAATTGGAAGATAATTGATCACCAAACTCTCTAGCATTTTCTAATCCTGGGTACACCTGGATACACCTTTAGATGATCATCACCAACTCTGACATTCTGACACTTTTAACTATAAAAATTTGTAAATCCAAAAGCGAATTGTATGATTTATTAATTATTTACCCCAAAACCCCTAGTAAGAAAGTTGAAAACTTAATTTTAAGCAAGCTTAAGACTATATAGTCGAACATGAATTATGCTTAGCTACAAGCTTGCTTAAAATGTTTTGGTTATTGTAGTTATGTAAAAAAAAATTATAAAATAAGAACAATAAAGTCATTTGGTTAAAGATTATAAAAATAATTGAATTTTTATTAAATTTGGAAACTTTTTTTTTATTTCAGAATTTTCAGGTAAAATTTATCAAATTTCATATATTCACAAAAATGCACAATTTACTTTAACGGTTTTTAAAAATTTGAATTACAATTTATGATCAAATGTGTTGTGTCTTGGATAAAACAATGGATATGCTGAGCTGTTGATAGAGACGACTTGATTGGTAGTCAAAAGTCAATCAACCCGAGTTGAACATGCTGGAATATGATAGGTGTAGGTTAGGTTTAAGTTAGGTTGAGGTTAGGCTGTGGTTAGGTTGAGGTTAGGTTGAGGTTAGGTTGAGGTTAGGTTGAGGTTAGGTTGAGGTTAGGTTGAGGTTAGGTTGAGGTTAGGTTGAGGTTAGTTTGAGGTTAGGTTGAGGTTAGGTTGAGGTTAGGTTGAGGTTAGGTTGAGGTTAGGTTGAGGTTAGGTTGAGGTTAGGTTGAGGTTAGGTTGAGGTTAGTTTGAGGTTAGTTTGAGGTTAGGTTGAGGTTAGGTTGAGGTTAGGTTGAGGTTAGGTTGAGGTTAGGTTGAGGTTAGGTTGAGGTTAGGTTGAGGTTAGGTTGAGGTTAGGTTGAGGTTAGGTTGAGGTTAGGTTGAGGTTAGGTTGAGGTTAGGTTGAGGTTAGGTTGAGGTTAGGTTGAGGTTAGGTTGAGGTTTGGTTGAGGTTTGGTTGAGGTTAGGAAGGGTAAAAATAAGTAAGTAATTTACAATGATTTGAAAGAGAAAATGAATTTTAAAAATCTTTTTTTATTTTATTTATAAAAAATTCAAAAAAAAGTTTAAAAAAATCATAATTTTTTATTCATAAATTAATAATTACAATTTATTATCATTTTCCGATATTCTCTTTATCAGATAATCAGCGCTTTAATTTGAATTATTAGTATAGATTCTCGAATTAATTTGCAGTCACTTCCCTTGGTGATGAATTATTCATAGTCACTTCACCTTCCGGGCCATTAATGCACTTCCATAAACCATAAGTCTTTCCAACTGTCGTTTGCCACAACCTCAATGTACCATCCTCAGATCCACTAGCATATAGTTCACCATCTGGTGAGAATGAAATGCAATGAACTGGTCCAAAATGTCTAAAAATAATTAAGAATATTGTCAATTAAGGTTAGGTTATTGTGAGGCTGACAGGAACTTACCCTTTGAATGATTGAATCTCGTTGCCGGTCATGTAATCAAATTTATAAATTTTAAAGTCTTCACCGCCGCAAACAAATACTAAAAAAAAGTAAGCAAAAAATTGTGATTTAAATTCAAATGTTCGTTACAGATTCAGAATGTCCAGGGGATTGACCCTGTCTACTAATCTGGGGTCGATATCTAATGTATCGGCAGTGGTACGGTACAAGGGTATCGTGTATCACATGGATCTATTCCAGGTGCACAACTGTGATGTTCCAGTGGTATGGTTATATTAAGACCCGGTTTCTTATATTACCCAGAGAGTCTTACCCTACCAGGGTAGGTGGTAACGTAGAGTAACGTAGGGTAACGTAGGGTCACAAAGAGTAGGCTAGGATAGAGTAAGTTGGGTAGTCCTAAGACACCCGGAGGACAATAGGTTGGTCACCTTAGAATACATGGATGAGGATAGATGACCCACTCAAGAATACACAGAGGAGGATGAATGAACGAATGAATTTATTGGCCCTCACGGGTAGTAAGACTTAAAGTGTATACAAAATTATTAACAAAAAAGGATAGGAGGCTGGCCCTAGAATATCCGAATGAGGTTAGGAAGGTCATCCAAGAGTATTCGGAAGAGTATAAGAGGGTCACCTTAGAATACCCAAAGGATGACAAGTGGGTCACCATAGAATACCCGTTAGACAATAGGTGGGTCTCTCTAGGATTACCAAAGATATCTCTTAGGATGTCCAAATGCACCATCCAATCAGCATAGTTGGAATAACCTGGAAATGGATGGTGCACCCATGGATAGCTCTAGCTCTACCTACCTACCTAGGGTAGAATAGGGTAAGGTATATTGGTTAGAGTAGAATAGGGTAGAGTATCCAGGGTAGGGTAGGATAAGGTATCCATAGAAGAGGAAGGTAGAGTCGAGTAGGTTATCTTTTTAAGAGTAGGATAATGTATGATGGGTAGAGTAGGGCAAGACATCCATAGTAGAGGAAGTGGAGTATTCAAGATAAAGAAGGATAGGGTATGAAATGTATATTAAGGTAAGGTATCCACTATAGAGTATGGTAAGATGTCCTAGACAGTGTATCCAGTGTAAAGTAGGCTAAGATATTATAGTTTAGATCACAATACCACGTCGAGTACCAAAAAGAAATCAAATGAACACCATTTATTTAAACTTACCCAATTTATCAGGATGTAGACTGGCATCAGCCAATTTCGATGGAACTGCAATCTCTTTAATCTTATTCCATGAATTTGCTTCATAAAATGTAACATTCATTCCATTTGCTATAGTCAAAATACTGCCATCTCTTGAAATCTCAATATTACTTGGATTACATGGAAAGTCTATATGATGAATCTCTTGTCCACTTGATCGATCCCATATGCGTATTGCCTTATCTTCAGCACAACTTATAATGCATTTATCATTACGACAAAAGAGAGCGCGCTTTATAGCACCAGAATGTCCTGCATAAATTTCAACAGCTGGATTTGTTGATGGTTGATTAAGATCAAAGACTCTTATGAGTTTCTCATTGTTTCCGGTCAATAGATGTGTACTGTCTTCGTCAAATGCCACCGATTTAACTGTATGATTATGTTGATAGTTGCACTTTTCTTCGCCTGATATGGCGTCCCAGAGTTTGGCTAAAATTAGTTAGAGTTGATGATTAATTGAAGGTATAACTTGATAAAGGGGGGACTGTGACTAGCTATGATGAAGGGACTGGAGATAAATTTCAAGAGGGGACTGAAAATAACTATTAAGAGGGGACTGTGACTAACTATAAAGAGAGGACTGGAACTAACGTTGAAGTGGGGGCTGGAACTAACTATAAAGAAGGGACTGTGACTAACTATGAAGAGGGGACTGAAACTAATTATGAAGAGGGGACTGGAACTAACTACGAAGAGGGGACTGTGACTAACTATGAAGAGGGGACTGTGACTAACTATAAAGAGGGAACTGAAATTAATTATGAAGAGGGGACTGGAACTAACTATGAAAAGGGGCATGTGACTAGTTATGAATGAAGGGCTGGAACTTACTATGAAGAGGGGCTTTTGACTAGCTATGAAGAGGGGACTGAAACTAATTATGAAGAGGGGACTGTGACTAACTGTGAAGAGGGGGGGGGGTGTAACTAACTATGAAGAGGGGACTGGAACTAACTATGAAGAGAGGACTGGAACTAACAATGAAGAGAGGATTGAAACTAACTATTAAGAGGGGATTGAAACTAACTATGAAGAGGGAACTGGAACTAACTATGAAAAGGAGATTGGAACTAGCAAAGAGACTCAAAAAAGTTATTCTTACCCGAAAAATCAGCAGCACCAGATGCAGCCAATGTTGCCTTTCGATTCAACCCAACACCAAAGACAGCGCCTAAAAATAAAAATTAAAAAAAAAAAAAATTAAATTAAACTTTCAACTGATGATTAATAAGATGATAATTTGTAAACAGGAAGTGTGAGAACAGAACAGAACAAAAAAGCTTCCGCAATCAGCTTGTTGCATTAAAAAATGCTAATGAGACTATGTCACGATAAACGTGATTTAATGCACTTAAGAAAGTTCTAGAAAATAAAAATTATTTTTAATTGACAGACGTTGTAACTGTTATGTTAAGGTATGGCTCTATATGGGTATATTAAAGATGTTGTTTTTTGGGGTCGTTGACTAGTTACGGAACGCAAAAAATCAACTTTTTGGACCCCTTCTGTTACAAAATCTTGAACAAGTGCCCTCAGAGTTGGCAGAAGTCTATTTAATGTCACTTCCGTAAAGTCCGTTACTCCATAGTGAAGGCGTTTTTATGGACTTTTGATACTCGGTGTCCCAAAGTCCTGTCAACTCTGAGCGCCTCTCATTATCTCTTTTTTTCTTAGATTGTTACATATTTAGTGGATGTCTCCTTCATGGTTTATTTTGATTGATATAAAGAGGAACAAGCTATGATCTAGCCTGATTGGAACAGAATTAGATTAGTATGGTGTGGCCAGAGTAAACTTGTCAGTAAGAGCTACTGCCGAAACGCCGGCCGTTGTTCACAACGCAGGCTCCTATCGGCGATCATTGTCTCTGGTGCAGACGTTGTCCCCGGAGGCAGACCCCCATCGGCAATGGTCCCAAGGTGACTATAGACAACCATTTTCCAACGCTGAATATAACCACACGACTGGAATAATGGTCCAATGCACCCAGTATAGTTAAACGATACCAAACCAGAAAAATTAGCCATCACGCTGCCATTAGTCAAAAAGATAGATGGGAGTAGGAGACCCACGGTTAGACCGTATGTCTACTTATATGCTTGACGAATGTGCAACTATGACATATGGTTTATTAATCGTAGCCTGTTGTTATAATCATAATGAAGATTGCAAACCTCCTACTGCCCTTAGTGAGAATCCTGGCTTTAGACTAAAATCAGATTAGATTAGTGTATTCATCCACATGTTACTAACCAAAAGCATAACAACAAGCTTGTCTTGAGCTTGTTTACTGAGTCATATGTTTAAGCATTTAAAGACATGATCTTGAATACTGCCAAGACAAAGAGTGAATGTGTAGGTGTGGATTATATATTCTCAAATTGCCGGTATTGTATTGTAAGTCTAGACAAGAGTCTAGAGGTCAAGATAAACTGCGTCTAGATGTCTAAGACTGCATCTTATTCCCGGCAGATACATGACTCTGAAAATGAGGTTTTGGACTGACTTGACTCTTCGGGTCTACGTTACAGTCATTCTGGTTCACGGTTCCACTATGTATGTTGGAGGACATATCTGAGCCTCACCGTAACACAGAGATTTTATACAAAATCTGGACCTTATCCACCTCATTGTCTATCCACCGGATATAAAGTTCACCTTGCACAACACAAAGCACATCTGAATGAAGCTTGTCAATTCCGACATTTAGTCATAAATCTTGACAAATCATGACAAGTTCCACAAATTTCAACTTATACATAATAATAGGCTAATCTCGTCCAGTTTCATTCGAAGTAGTCGATCAATATACAAATCAGTGATGCTCAACCTGTTTTTTTTTGGGGCACTCAGGTTGACCACCACTGTGTCGTGCACACAGATTGACAAGTACTGGGTTATCGATAAATTATGTTGCTATTGTGTCGCGGCACGCAGGTTGAGCATATTTGTGTCGCGGCACGCAGGTTGAGCATATTTGTGTCGCGGCACGCAGGCTAAAGACATTGTATCATGCTACATTGTGTCTTGTCACATAAATTGACAAATACTGTGCCGCGATGCACTGGTTATCCACCTTTATGTGGCGACACACAGGTTGACCACAATGCTTCACGGCACGCACAGATTGAGCACTATTGTGTCACAGCACTTAGGTTGACCACCACCGTTTGACGACACACAGGTTGATGACCATTATGTCACGGAACTCAGGTTGTTCACCACTGTGTTGCGACACGAAGATTGACTATTCATTCCTGTGTTGCGGCACAATTGTTGACCACCACTGTGTTGTACCACATAGGTTGTCCAACACTGTGTCGTGTCACATAGGTTATCCATCATTGGGTCGTGCGACATAGTTTAACCACGACTATGTCGTGTCACACTGGTTAACGAGCACTGCCTGACGTCACATAGGTGATAATCAATGTGTCGTGCCACATTGGTTAACCATCACTGTGTCGTGAAACATAGTTTAACCTGGTTTAACCACCACTGTGTCGTGTCTCATAGGTTAACCACCACTGCGTGACGACACAAAGGTTGAGTACTATTATGTCGGGGCATTAAGGTTGACCATCACTGTGTTGCGACGCAAGTATTGACTATTCATTCCTATGTGTCGTGCCACATATGTTGACCATCACTGTATCGCAGCACTCATGTTAACCACCGCTGATTCACCGTACACAGTTCAACAACCATCATGTCACAACACGCAACACACAGATTAACCACATCTGATATAATCACATTATTGATCAATAGTTCCTGCATATAATCCACATAGACACTTCACTTGTTTACAAAACTATCAATCCTCATTAATCTGTCCACAACAAAAAAAAAATAAAAATTCCATTTTAATTACCTTTATGTCCCTCAAATGTTCCAACCCAATCACCAGTATCACCGAGACGTAGCATTGGCTTTCCATCTAAAAAATACAGCACAAAGAATTGCACAAAAAAGACACATTAAAATTTATTTCACTTCCAGGTTTTAAGCAACAACAACAACAATTCTAAGACAGTCTCATGAATAATTCATGACAGTGCAAGTTGGAGAAAAGGAGAAGTTGTTGTTGTTGCCTGTACAGTCAATGAGTCGTACATACGAGAAAAAAATAAATATTAATCTTGATCTCAAGGATGCAAAAAAATTACGGAACTAAAAATTCAATCAGCCTTGACGGCGAAAGTTCCACAAAATAAAATAAAATAAATAATCAGGTATACCTTTACAGGCTGAAATCAGGAAACTATTTCCACTTTCTGTGATGTCACTAAAGTCTAAATGGGTCACGGGACGTGTATGGCTGTGGATTTTAATATAATTAATAATATTGTGGTCCATAAAAAATTCACAAAAAACTCACCCAGAGCAAGTCAACGCAATTTGTTTCATTGAATTTGTATTGGCCATTCGAGATATATCCTAATGTTATTAAGGTTCCTTAATATTGTCTCACTGATTACTTCAAAATCTTAAAAATCACTAAATAATATTAAAATATTTGTTTTTTTTAGCCTTTTGTTTTGCCAGTCTTCTTTGCTACTA